>NC_079384.1:6371139-6711139 GCF_021018895.1 Seriola aureovittata
AGACAGTGACGGACAGATACACACTAAATCACCATAACCAATCATTTAAATTTCAATTCAAGCATCCATGTGGTGCGTCTTCATTTATAGCGACCGCACGAAGCCATCAGCAGCGTGTCTTGACAAGAGTTTAAACCATAAATGATGAAACGATTTGGCTCCTCATTCAGCTTCTTATATTCGGACTGCACCTTCTAGTCCTCTCAAATTAAATTACTTTGAACGGTTCTCTCCTTTATGGCCCCTGTTACCTAACATGTGACAGAAATACAGTCGTGCACACAGCAAAGGCTCACACTAAGCCAGAGTTTATGACCTTTAACCAAACTGAGGTTTCTATTAAAGACTCAAACGGCTGTGGAAACAACGAGGGAAGTTTCTTTTGGATGATGTGTTTCTCTATATTAGATTTGGCACATGTTTAGGTCTCACTGTCGACAGCATGACTTGTTTGGACTTGTTCTGTATCTGATACTGGCAGTTTTCTTATTCCAGGTACAATCTGGCTGGCAGAATTGAATGATCAAATCCCACAAAGAGACGGCCACGTTTACACACGTCATCCTCAAAATTTGGACTGTGTAATCGAATATACTTCACAGCAGCATGTGCGCAGTCATATATAGCATTTATGGCCTCCATGGTCATGATGCTCCGACTACGGAAGAGTTAGCAAGCCACTAAGTGACACAGGGAGTCGATCTGTTCACCCTCAGCGCACAGTGAGTTTGTCGGCTGAGAAAAGAAGTTGTTCAGATTGTGGCATGTTTTTATTTCCTCTCTGTTGTGATTTTGCTTCATGGATTTAATTATAATTATTCATGGATGTGCCTATGATGGTTACTGCTGATTCCAAGCTCCCTTTCTAAATAGTTTTCATTCTTCCTGTTATTTGATATATACTCATAAACTCACCTCTGGTATGCAGCTGCATCGGTGATATTCCACATCACCTCCTGTCCAAAAGATCCCACATGATCACCGTCCTTTGTCCACAGTCCAGCTGAACCGTCAGCCGAGGCTGTGAGGACGAGCAGTCTGTCGGCCTCCTCCAGGACTTCCACACTCACTAACCCTCTCTTATGTGCTTTCCAACGCTGCAGCAGCGCAGGCCGTTCACAAACCGACTGTGTAGAAAGAGAATACCTTAAGTACGCGAGGTTATACGGTACACTTTGCATTTTTTTTTCTTGACACCAGCTCACCTTATGTTGGATGTCCAGTGCATAGTGAGACATGTCCCAGATCTGAAGCCAGCCTGTTGTGTCTCCAGAGACCAGGATGGTGTTTTTCGACTGATCCGAGCTCAGGCTCAGCACACGCACACCCGGCTGCTCTGGAGCATAAAACTGACCTGGGATAAGGAGAAGAACCTGGATTGTAAGAAAGCACTTTTCCAAACATAGGAAAGTCAAATAAAATCTAAAAGCAAATTTTGTTTTAGCAACAGGCTCCTGTAGGTTTTTATAAACACAGTCCACAGTTGGTTCTCTCAAGCTGCAGGCAAGCACATCTATTTATATTCCGATATTGTGCCAATTTCAAGAATACTGTTTTTGACATAGAATGACAAATGTGCTTTTGAGACAAATTGCTACCTTTGAATGCTTTCTGTTATGTCACACATCTCTCTGTTATGTCACGATCTCAAATTCCTCTCTGTTAGAAAAATGCATGGACACATACACAGACCTATGCACACACACACACACAAATGCATACTGGATAACTCATACACACACATATACCCATGCACGCTCATACACATATGCAGCGGTCACAGTGCATGAATCCCACACCACTAAACACAGATGGGATCTGGAAAGAGACATAGTTGTGGGCTGCCATTCCTGGCAGCCCACAACTATGTCCAAGTCGACGGTTCAGCCTAACTGTCACTGCTCTGGCTGTGTGTAAATCCATCGTACGGGAGGATCATTAAAATTGACGGCAGCCTGTCAACTGCTTGTACAGATTCGTGCCTCCACCTCCTCATACTGTCAGAGATCTATTTTAAATTTATGTAATTTAGTTTTGCATCCAGTTTTTTCTTAAAGACCTCACATCAGTGATACTTGCAGGTTTTTCTTCAGTGTCGCATTCACCATAAGTGTGTGTTTGTCCAGTGATACTCCAAAAGGACAGACGGCCGGCCTGTGATGACACCAGGACACCTCTGTTCCTCAGCTTTCTGTCGCCAGCTCGATGCTGCAGGAACAAGAGACTGTCCACAGGAGGCACGACTCTGGAATCACACAAAACAGATGAAAACGATGTAGAAGTTGGCTCCCGCTAAGGACGCAGTGCTCTTGACAAAGAAACTGGTGACCACCAGACTGGAGCTAGAGTTGCTGAGGTTCAGTACCAACACTGGCATCTGTTCCTTAACGTCAGTGGTGCCAGGAATTGGAATGAGTTAAGAAGAAGGCCAAACTGTGGCTTCTGAAAAACACAAGTGTCCATTACCATCCTAGACTGGAATGCTTTTACTGATGATTACATTCATTGTTTATCGATCTTTGCTGTCTTTACATCAAGAGCCACAATGGAAATAAGTGCAGGTAAATGAATTGATTACTCAGTTTACAGAAACATAATCAACATCTATATTGATTGTTACCTGATCAGTTGTAAATCAGTTTTTCAAGCAAAAATACCAGATATTTCTCAACTGTAATGTTTTACCACATATTTGTCTAATGTGGTAATAAATAGAATACCTGTGGGTTATGGTTGGTCAGATAAAATAAGCTATTTGATAACATCACCTTGGGCTTTAAGAAATGATGATGTGTATTTTTCACAGTTTTCTGAAATCTTATGATAATGAAATAACTAGAAAATTATCTGAAGATTAATCTAGAATGAAAACAGCCCTAGAAATAAGTCTTCATTTTGTCACACTTAACATTTTTGTAGAGTAATATATATATATATATATATATATATATATATATATATATGTGTGAACCATTTATAACATATAAACAAATGAAAACCATCGGATGTCTGTTTGATCTGGTCAAAACCTCAGAGTGAGATACACTGAGTTTCATCACATCTGTTCGTTGGTGTTTATGACCTCACAGGTGATGGATGACGTGATGAGACGATCTCTGTCTAACTCATAATGAGTTTATATTGGCACAAAAACATAACACCAGTACTAAACCGTGAAGGCAACACACGCATCGCTCTGTATCCCCCTTACCCCGCCCGCCTCTCTCTCTGCAGGTGGAGCAGTGGTCCCTGCGTCTCCAGCCTCCAGACGATGACCTCTCCATCATGGCTCGCTGTGGCAACGACCCCCAGAGCATAACACTGACACACAACCAGGATGTCCGACTTATGGACGCCGCTGGACTTCCACGACAGGTCTGCTCTCACATACAGGTCCTAGGGGAAATGTTTATACGCAGTGTTGAAAAGGTTTTCCACAAAAACAATGCGATGTTGTCTGCAGGCTCTAATGTGCACGGGCCTTGCTGATTGTAATTGTGAAACTATTTGCACATCACTTCCCTCCGTGGGACAGTTTACAAACAGTCTAAAGTAACATGTAACTGTTTGTGTAGCTGTGGTTTACTGATTTTGTTTACACCTCTGGGCTAAAACGTTGTGGTCAGCTCTTTAAAACTGACAGCACGGCAGACGTCATAGAAATACTGGTGCAGATGTCTTTGATTGCACAAGGGGCGGCGTGTAAATGTATTCTTAATTAACGTATCAGGTCACATCAGGTCATTCCCCACCAGCTTTCACCGGTTGAGAAAACCTGCCTCTATTGAAACAATAAGGGCTTTACAATGAGAAACATTACGACTGAGAAAAAACAGCATGAAGAATTCGCTGTAGAGGCATGAATCCTGAACCTTAGTCTTTAAGGGATGAATTTAACCGCAGAGCAGATGGAAGTTAAAGGTTGAGAGGTAAAATGTAACACAGGAATTTGAGGTGTGAAAATATGCACGTCTGCACACCCAGACTTTTGTCTCACATTGCAGTTCACTCCCGTGTTTGTTCTGGCACTTACGCTGCCACTGGCAACACTTCATCCTTATTTCTTTTGACCTTTGTATAAATGTCTGGGTGGATGTGGGTATGTTTTTATCTGTGCTCTGTAAAAATGTTTTTTTTTTTTTTTTTTACCAGCAATACAAAGACATAAAAAATATGATTTAAAGATATGACAGACTTTACTGTGAATTCATTGGATATAATTGGATATGTTTTGTGCTACTACTGCATGAAATATTTCCTGAGGCTAATTTGGGGCAACGTGTTTCAAATCTGTATCAGATTAGTCACCATGGTGACAGCTGTTTGTGTGGGACTCATCATTATCCTGCATCCAACATCTGGGGAAGAAGTTGTGGCAAAGCAGAAGTCTGCAGGCTAAGACACTGGTTGGGTGGCCAGCTTTGTTTGTTTGTTTGTTTGTTTGTTTGTTTTCTTGACATGTTTTTCTTTTTTTGGTCATTAGTGAATGTTTGTGCTGCACTTCACCTGTCAATCAAAAGCTTCTATAATGTCTTCAATGCTGTGATTACGTGTCAGTGTTCACAGTAGTTACACTATTATTCGTCTATTTTTCCAAACAAATGGCTAATACTGACAGAAACATGACAAATGACTTCCTGTTCAGCAGAACATTTTCTCCTGAATAGATCCACCAGACATTGGTGTTTTGCACATTAAATTTTTTCTTTATTTTTATTTTCTTTATTTTTTTATTTTACTTTATCACATCACAATGACAATCCTCTCAACACTACTTCAGGTTTGATGTGGAAGGTTCCCTGTTGAGGTTTTGTCCACAAGTAATGCTACAGAGCAATGTGTTTCCGATTTGGTCCTGCTGATAGTTTCATGCTATTCCACTGAGTTGATAGCACTGAAAAAAGGAAGACAGGCTTGCAAGTAACATATACATATACAGTATATATATATACTGTATATATATATACTGTATATATATATATGTATATATAGAAACAATACAGGTTTCTAATTCTTCCGAGAAGTAGGCTTTGCAAATGCTTTTAGAGAAGGGAAATGCATTCAACGTGTTTATTATATATAAAGGATATACATGTGTTTTGGTGTGAAACATTGGCTGAAAACATCATTTTGTTTGTTTACAAAAAACCTTCTCCTGGAACCTTTAATGTTTTTTCCTGCCTGACTCTTGTCTTTCAATTAAAAACACTTGAAAGTAAAATCTGTAGCAGCAGGTTAAAATACTATTTTGTTGCATCAGTTATAAACTGAAACATAAACTTAACAGTAATTTAACTCCCTCTGATGTACAGGTGTACTCCAGGACCCTGTGACATCACAGTTGGGCGTGGTCACAGGTTCAACAGAGTGATCTTCTGATCACAACCCACTGCACCCATCAGTGATGCTGGGTGTGGGCGATGGTTCAACAGGCTTGAAACACATTCAACAGAAGGTTTAGTGAAATGGTTCCTTTCAGTCTAGTTTAAGTGATTCATAAAGAAAATCATAGTTATTTATGTGAAACTGCTGCGGATTATCAATTTAAAACAGCTTCAATTTTACCTTGGCTGCTGCAATGTCATACTGAATGATCCGCTGGCTCCATCCCACAGCCAGCAGCTTGTTGTCATGGAGACAGGTCAACCTGGTGACTTCAGAGTTGGTGACAGGCTCCAGCTTGTGCAGGTTAAGGCCATTCAGTAAATTCCACACCTGCTTGGAGCGGTCAGTAAGAGGGACCAACTCTTTTTTAATTGTCTCACACATTTGAAATACAGATGCATGTAACTTCATGTATATAAGGTGCCAGTTCACTGTATTTTAACACAAACTGATAGTGAAAGATGTGGTTTCAAACCTTAACGGTGCCGTTGCGAGCCCCAGTGATCAGTCTTCTGTGGGAGGAGTCTAGTGCCATGCAGAGGAGTTCAGCTTCTCCATGAGCATTTAAGATCTGAAGCCGCCTCCTACCTGTCTCTACATCCCACAGAGACACAGATGAGTTGGCATGTGCGGTCACCACCTGTCTCAGGGTGGGGTTGTACAGAGCACAGGAGAGGGCCGGACCGCTTTGGATTTCTGGTCCAAATTCCCTTCCTTCATTTGTGAACCCTCCGCCCCCTCCTCTCCTCGTTTCGGCCAGGTTGAGCAGCGCCAGGTAATCTTTGCATCCCACCACTAAATGAGGCTGTGCGTCTTCAGGAAGAGGAGGGCTTAGCAACAGGAAAGGGAAGTTGCCGTGTTCTGAGATTCGACCTGGCTGCAGGCACGGGAACTGCAGGCGGACAGTTTTCAGACAGTGATGTGAGGAAATGTCCCAAACCCTCAGCTCCTGACAAAAGAAACATTAGTCCAGTCACTAGTAAATACACAGGCTATCACGGTACACTCAACTGTCAGGACAGTTCACTGTCTTCTAAGCTTCATCTTTAATGACTCACAGCATCTCTGGAGTAGCTGAAGATCTGCCCAACAGGTTGGTAGATTGCAACATCCAAAATAGTGGCGCGGTGACCTGGCAGTGTAGCTACAGGACGTGTGGTCACAAATCGAGTCCACAGTCTGACTGCTCGGTCACAACCTCCCGTGACCATCAACTGCAGAGATGCATTGTAGTCAAAACATTTGGCTCCCTGGAGAGGAGACAAACAAGACCAACATTCATAAGTTCAGA
The DNA here is from genome assembly GCF_021018895.1 of Seriola aureovittata. NCBI lineage: Eukaryota > Metazoa > Chordata > Actinopteri > Carangiformes > Carangidae > Seriola > Seriola aureovittata. The sequence goes on from NC_079384.1 coordinate 6,377,816, forward strand.
GAGACAGAAATGTACATGAACTGGTGTTTGATGTCTCTGTATTCTGGAAAATAAAACACACATGAAGTTAGCTGGTCTCAGGATTTTCCCAGCACTGAGGATTTTTAAAGGGTGGTTTTATTGTAAAAATGTCCAGACAATTTAATTGGAGTGTAAAATGACTGTGCTTGTTCAAAAAAAGCCATTGTGCATAACAGGAAGTGCAGCCACCCAGTTTAATAATGTTTTGTGCAACAGCGTTACTTCTTTTCTCAACAGTCAGTGACACTGTCTGCCCCTCCAGGCTGGGTGGAGTAAACTTTATAAGTGACTAACTTCACTCACGTCTCATATTTGTTCCTCTAGATAAAACTGGCGAGGGATAATTCACTGAATGGGTTATGTAATAGAGCATTAACCGTGCAAGGACCTTGAATGCCATCTAAACAATTTTTCCAGGGTATAATTGTTTTTCAAACCTTGACCCACCCAGTCAGGTCACTGTTACCCAGACCAGAGCAGTGTGACTGACATGTGTCTCTGTGACTTTGACCCACGTAAAAAGTGGATAACTACAAAAATAATTAGACCTCCTTCCTGCTAGTTTACATTTTATCTTCTCATACCATTTGCAAAATGATGTACAAATACACACTCATTCAAGTACTCTTAGCTATGATTCATAACAAGAGTTACTAAAGAGAATACATAACACGTATCAACAGCAAATCAACCTTGTGATATAAGTTACCTGACTAATTTTCCAGATGTACGGTTCCCGCTTTACTGTCACATTCACAAAGGCCACAGAGGTGGTGTCACTTTCTGAGGATGTCATGATGACATTGGTACTGGGCTCAAACATCACTCTGTTGATTGGTTCCTGGTGGATGTTGGGGATGTGACGGTAGGAGACCATGTTGCTGTGTTCACCTAGGTCCTGTTGTCGAGACGGGTAAGAATGAATGTTTAAGTGCTGTTTTTTGAATTGGAGAGTAATCAACAGGTGCACGTCATCGCTGTCAGTCTGCTTCAGTGGTTTCCGCTAGATACCTGTGAGGAACATTTATCCGCAAAAACCAGAGACTGAGCTCAGTAATTAAATAGAGATAAGAGAAATGAGACGGGTGAAGCTTACTGGGAAAAAGATCCTGTGTGGGCCGTTCTGTTTCTTGGAGGGATTCTTAAAAAGACCTTTAGACGGATTCAAGAACCACATCAGGTGGACTCCTCCCTTTTCATCCCCCAGCAGCAGCAGGGGCGGGGAACGCTCTGGACACTTGGAGGGACAACCACATAAATTTAAGAGACAAATTATTTGCTCTCAAAGTGAATTTATTTGAAATCTCAAAGAAACAGCGGCTGTACCTGTTCATCGTGCCAGTAGCAAAGAGCGGTGGGGACACTACGAAAACCTTGGAGCAATGATGAAACAAAGAGTTAACATCTGGAAAATTCGTTTTTTTGTGCAGTAACTCATTTTCATTAGTGATCAGCTAATACATGTTTGCAATCAAGTGTACCAAATAGGTGGACATCCTCAAATACACCGGCTGTGGAGACATCGACAAAGTGCAAATCCCTGCAGTCGGTTGCTATGGCAACCTTGCGGACGTTGTCCATATACACCGCATCAGTGGTCCAGCCTCTGAACCTCCTTGTGTTGGCCACTTCCTCTGTTGGGTCTCCAGCAAGCTGAGAAGCAAATGTAGAAACGTGTGTGTGAGTGTGCTGTATTTCCATGTGGATGTAAAACTTGTACCATGATGTCACTCACCCCGACAGTTTTGAGGATGTGTAGGCTGCTGTTCCAGACAGTGATCTGACCCCCTTTACTGACACTTATATATCGCAGTGGAGGAGGATGGGAAACAGTGACCACACGCACTGTCGGCTCCCGCTGCATATGAGTGAAGCAAATTAATAAAAGAAAAAAAAGGTTATTGGAGGAAATAAAGTACTACTTGTAGAAAAAAAATATGCAGAAGGAGAGTACAGAGAAGAAATTAGACAAGCTTAGTGTAGTGGGTTGAACTTGTGCAGCAATTACTATCAAGATGCTTTAGCATTCATTTTAGCATTAGCACCTTTTTTCAGTTGTAAGAATGGCTGAATGTGTTAAAACCATCATACTTATGTACCAGTATTAATCATTTGTTAAACCCTATCCTAACCCTAACCTATATACAGAAACAATGGTGGATTTATGGGTGACATGCCATTTTTATTTTTTATTTCTATTTCTTTCTTTTCGCCCAGGGCACCATACAAGCTACCACCACCATCACCAGCGCTGTGCTCACCTTAGGCATGTCAGTGTAAGTGTTTAAACATTAAGATGAAGCATTTCTTCTCACTTTAGCAGAGCTAAATTGGTAAACTCCTACCTTGTTGTGAGAGCAGTGTCTGATCTGAGGCTGGGAGTCCAGGAGAGCAGCTGTGGGGATGGAGGCACGCTGTCTCTCCGTGTACTCCAGCAGCAGGTAGGAACACAACTGCTGCCACCTCACCTGTCCTGTACAAGTGATATCTACCTAGATATAAAGACGTTTAAGAAGTCAGTGCCCTGAAGACCAAGAAGCCATACTATAATTTTACTAAAATTAAAAACATCTCTTTATTTCTATTTACCTCACTGAAAAATCTCTCAACCCACGTGTCCTCGATATCTGGACCAATTACCGACCTCAAAACCTCCCGAAACTCTTCGAGCTTCATCCCCCGCTCCTCATTTCCTCCTCTGTTCTTTCCACTCCTTCCACTAGGTCTGTTTTCATGTATCTGTACTCCGGCTTTTGGAGAGGTAAATGCATTTCTCAGAAGCTGCAGGTGCTCAGGGCTCAGTTTCTCTGCAGGGCCGACTCCACAGGCCGGATCACTGCAGAAGGGAGCGCAGCAATGATCAGATAAAGGACAGTGTTAATTTGTGCAGAAATTGGTTTCAAGTTGTTGCTACTACTAAAATGTTGTAAGAGTTTCTCTTAAGTTGGGAGCTACTCTTCGTTTTGGGACTACAGCCCCTGAGTCCGCTCCTCAGGTGGATTGGGTGTACACATGACAGCTGGATCAAAACATGCAGTACATTAGCATTAAGGAATAAGTGCAGACAATATAGGTGTCTGTATGGAGGACTGTTGACAATTTGGTGTCTTCACAACACTTATTTTGATCTTTGTTAGTGAGTTGCAACTGTTTATTCATTCCCTCCCGTCTCTGGTGAAAGGCTTGCTGCAGAATGAAAGCAGCGCTCCCAAGTGGCAGAGTCGGGACAACACATTACTGAGCCAAACAAAAGTTTAAAATCACATTATCAAGTCTCATGTAATGCACATTAAGGTGGTAGGAATATAGGTAAAGTGAATAGTGGGTCTTATTTTTTGGGCTCGGAGAATGCTGCAGACGGGGAGTAAGTGATGGGGGAATGTGTTTGGTTTGGGGGTTGTGTTTGAAAGATCAAAGTGTTACTCACCACCAGCAGCTCCTGTGTGGCCCTGTTGCTCGGGGAGACTACAGGCTTAAACAATACGTCACATGTCTCAGCATTGTGAACTCTTGTACAGGTCCATCAGGACATGCATGAGTGGTCCTTTACATCATACGCATTTCTCACAATCAATCAGTGGAACCATAAAATAATTAAGTAATAAACGCGTAGTGGGTTGCTGAAAAGGGGGTTTAAAAAGCTGAAAGAGTTTGTGGTGAAGCCGCGTGGGGAGGAAAGAAAGTAAAGAAAAATATGTGAATTAAAAACTCCTAGGGACAGACTGTGATGCTAATGTACAACTTCATCTTTGACTCACTTATAAGACTTGACATAAGTTGCTTTACTAGAGTAGGTAGATGGAAGAATGAAGATTTAAAGCAACCTTTCCTTCTTACTAAGAGTTCAGATTTTAGTTTGACAGAAGGATATTTTAGGTGACAGGATATCAGAGGCCATGGACTATATCATGATGAAATAGATAATAATTAAGTACGGAAAACTTACCCAAACCTGCTGTGTGGCACCTCTGTCTCATAAAGCACCCATGGTTTTTTCTTGTTTCTTAAAGTATCCATATTGATCACTTGAGATTCATTATCTGAACCCCTCTTTAAATTATTTGAACGCCAGATACTGCTCCATCTGTTTCTGTTGAATTTTTAACCCTCATTCAATCCAGCGTCAGTGTCATGTTCTCCGGCTCCATCGCCTACTGACAAACAAAGATGCAGCAGCCACAAGCTCCCTTTGAAAGTGCTGAGACCAGTCTGAGATCATCACCGTGCTCTGAGTCAAAACATGCAGAGCCTTTGTTTCCACCCGTTACTCCGTCTTTTCATGCAAACCCAATTTATTCACACAGAACGTCTTGTGTACAGACAGGAAAGGAATGTCCACATCCATGGATCAAAAAGCCATTTGTCACAAGTGTTTGACCACACCGAAAAAAGAAAGTAAACACATCACTGAAGAGAAGACCATGGAGAGATGGGAGTTTCCAAAATAACTGCAAGTCTGCTGAGGGTAACAGAGCCGCAAACCCCACAGACAAGCCCCCAGTGGGTTAATCATTTATGGAGGCAAAGTTAGCCAGGACCCAGGAGTGTTAAGATTGGTAATTTTTGCACAAGGACAGGTCAGCAACTCTGACATAATGAGGACTGCATGGAAATTAAATAATAAATTACCTCCTGTGCAAACGCATTTTAAATCAAAAAGAGTAAAAGAACCAAGTTACTTTGTCATATTCTTGCAGCCTCGCAGACATTTATAACTAATGCAGTTTAATTATTGCCAGGCAACCCGCAGCAGTTTTGCTTACCACTTCAGTGAGCATGAGATATCCAGAGTGGCCTCCTACTATGTTTAATGAAGGCATCCAGGTCCCTGTAGAGTCTAGTCTGCTGGGCAATTCTTTTTACCTGGTCTAATATTAGACCTACACACACCAGTAAGCTGTACCACAACCAGCTCAAATATCTACATTATTCATCTGCTGTGCGATGCAGTGGCCTGCAGTGATGTCTGTCAATGGGCCTTTTAAGGTTCAGACATCTCAAACTGAAAACTTAAATGGAAAGTAATTGCTGATACCACAGGGTGTATTTAATATGAAATGTATTTTGAACAAATTCACAGCGAGTTTTCAGCTGCTTGTCAGAGTTACAAAGATGGAATCAAACACCAATAAAAAATGATGAAAGTTTCAGAATATATTATACAGACAAATCACAGGTCTTCTGTCTTCACTGTCACTTACTACCTCGCAAAAAAATAAGAATGAAACAGAGCTGCTGACTTGAGGAGAAGCATTGATATTGGAAGTGTAGGATAATATAAGATCACATTCTTTTTGCGTTTAGCTGGAAAAATAAAAACAAAAAAAACCTAGGAGTGGTCCTGAGCTGTCTGCGGCTCGCTCCGTGTTATTGCTCTGTACAGCCACTAGATGGAGCCACAGCGAAAGACCAAAACACGAAGAGTGTGTAGCCCGAGGAGCTGAAATTTTTTTTAATTTTCTTTTCTTTTTTTTGACAGCAACAAGCAGATATGGATATAAAATGTGTATGATTTCCTGGGCTGAAACACGCATTTTCACTCCAGGAAGTAGCCTGATCCAGCTGCAGTTGGTGTGTGACTATCTTCATTCAGTGAATCGCAGCAGCAGCAGCAACATTGAGCTCATTCGCTTCCACTTAATAATAATTACACACCCGTGACCCGCCCTCCGGCTTTGCCCTCCACTTGGACTTACACTTCCTGAGCCCAGCTCTGTCTGCCTCAGTGATGGGGCAGTGAGGATGTAAAAAAGCGCGACAGTCCTGCGGAGACTTTTTAAAGCTAATTTTTTTTTAATTCCTCAGAGTCACTGATTTCAGTCTTTTATTTTATTTTATTTTTACCCGGTGTTGCCATGTTGCGTGTTGTTGTGGAGTCGGCCAAAGGTCTGCCTAAAAAGAAGGTAGGGAGTCCTGATCCAATCACCTCTGTGATTTTTAAAGGTAAGCGTCTTTTCAAAAAAGTCTTCTAAAGTTTTAACCTGCTTGTAAAATCACTTTGTCTTTGGAACTAAATGGTGAGTTCATATCACTTCATTGAATATACTTTGTTTAGCATGACGTCACTCTGATTTTTATGTGTGTGCAATAAAGAAATGATAAAGTAGTGCTCCTCTTCAGCTACTCGCACATTAACTGGATGCCTAACAGTCCGTTTACTTTAAGTGTTGCACCACTGGAGACTTTCCCAACATGTCACAACAATTCCAGATGCAAAGACAGCTGGCAACGAACCATGAGATGTGGTGGTATGAGCTGTGATGAAGGGAAACGACAAGTTAGGACTATAGGGGAATTGGCCTTGAGCTACTGAGTTAAAATGATATCAGTCACAGTGTGTGCATCAGACAAGGAACGGTTGGGTGGCAATCAGCTCTAGTTGGCCTCAGCTGTTTTGTTTGTCCTGGTGTCTACAGGTGTGGCAGCTTCTCTTTCCCTGCTAACATGTAAAGGAACGATCTGATGCCCATTGACATTGATATCATTCTTACCCTGTGGCATGCAGCATGCTTGACTAGATCAATATTTAATTCAGCAATCACTTAATCAATAACTTTCCTTAACATTGTTGGCAAACAAGGGGGTAGAAGGATTTCAGGTATATTCTTGGGTTGGTTGTACCACGTGTGTCCTAATGTTGAGAAACCATATAATATTTTTATTGTAAAGAAAAAGCTGAAGTTGTATTTTAGTGTCAAATGGAAACAAGAAACCGTAAATATGTTTTAATGAATATTCACAAAAAGAATATTTCACTTTCCTTTCAGATGAGAAGAAGAAAACAAAATCAATTGACAGTGAGCTGAATCCTGTATGGAATGAGGTAACTCGCCAAAACACACACACACACACACACACACACACAACACACACACACACACACACACACACTTTGACATTTAATCAAAGGTAGTTTAGATAAGCTGCTGAAGAAAGCAGGACTTGATATGCTCCCTTTACATACAGTAGTAGACATGACACGATGTAAACACTCCGGTGCAAACATCACGTGACCACACTGTATGCATTTAGCATGTCAACTGATTATGCAAATGTGTTAATGATTAGATTAGTCTACGAGTCTGATATAGTTATTGATGGTGTTTTGCATGTTACTGGCTGAGTAGGTAAATCAGCATTTGATACATTCAGTCGATGGACTGTGTGTCCCTCATCTTGTCTTGCAGGTGCTTGAGTTTGATCTGAAGGGCACTGCACTGGACTCGAGCTCCTACATAGACGTGATTGTGAAAGACTATGAGACCATTGGGAAAGACAAGTAAGTGCAGTGCCGCTCCTGAGATCGAGCCCCTTGTTAACTGTGTCTTTATGTGTTGTGCAACAGAGAGGGATGGCAGAGGTGAAAGAGAAGCTGTGTGCCTCACCTTACTGAATCGCAGCGAGATCGTCCTCTTGTCTGAATGAAGACTTTCTAGGAAATAGGTCTGTTCAGTGAGGCTGCAGGTTAGCCAGCAATAGGAGGTGTGCGTCTTTTCCAGTTGGCCACAACACAGGCAGTATAACACGAGCCGTCAATTAAACCAAGGTTTATCTGAAAACCTTTGAAGTGCCTTGGCAGATAAATAGTTGTTGTTTTTTGCACATGCTACAGGCCCACTGGTTAGGTTCACATTGTTAGAAACACTGACTGGATAATAATATACAGGGAAACTTAAGAAGCATAGTTTCATAGTAACCCCAGTGTTTGAGTTATGTAGTTGGCTCACTCTTCCCCCTCACACCCTCTTTGCCATGCTGAGACTTGCCGGGCTGAGACTTGCCGGGCTGTGTGGGATGTCTGATGACGATTGGGCAACAATGGATGGATGAATTGTTGTTTGTCTTCTCTCTTGCTGGGATTTGCATCGCACTGTGTGACTGGGAACAGGGAAAATACTGTACTTGTGTGGCAGTTACTTTACCAGTTGCAGAGGAGTAAACTGCTGTAGGTACAGGATGTAGGCGCTGCTTTTAATACTGAGAGAAGTGCTGAAAATACTAAATGTTTCTAAGTCACTCACAGCTCGAGGCTGGTGCTTCCAAATAAAGCTGGAGTCACATATGGGACCAATCAAGATCAACCGCAAAGAATGTTTCCGCGACATCACTAATTACTGCGATCAAAGTCCCGTCTGTGGTGAGAGAGTAAAGCACATAGAAGCAGTTGTTTCTTATCAAATAATGTAAAATGTCAAACAACTATATGTTTGATTCTGTTCATGTGCTTTGCCGAGTAAAAGTTTCCCCAGTGAACGGGACAGTCATAACTGAGGGAGGAGCTTTTTCCAGCAACATGAGTCCATGTTAAATTGAGTAAAGTTTTCCACTGGGCCGGCCCGTCTGACACGCTCCCTCAAGATCTGCACAGAGGGAGCAGAGCAGGACTTCTCTCTTTCTCAAATGGTTTTTTTGGCTGTTGTTATGGGTAATCCCTGCTGTCGTGGCAACAAAAGTGGGGGAGGGGGTGTGTGTGTGATGATATCAGACAGGAATCAGAAAACTGTAGGACAAAGTCTAGTTTCAGTACAAACTAAGGATTTAGAGTAAAACTTATAACTACACTGAGCCCAGACATTAGAATTTCTCCTCTGGGGACCTTGATTTCTGAGTCTGGACCAAAGTGGTGGACAGATGGATAGACACACAGCAGGCACGGCTAAAAATGAATACAGTACAGTCAAAAGTATGGAGGCAGGCAATTTATTAAAACTAGTTCATGGTTGAAAATGAACCTTCATGAAACTCAGTTGAAACCTGTGGTCTGAGGCCTGCTCATTTTTGTGCACTTTCTTTGCATGCCTCTGTTAAGGAACTTTATTTTTCCAGATACGGTGTTGACTGTAAAGTTGTCCGACACGGCTGCAGACTATAAATCTAAGGAAGAGTTATGGTCACACTGAAATGATAATAAATAACGGCTTCTTCCTGACTTCTCTGCACAGATGCATTTGGAAGGTAGAAATGTGGGTCAAACATCAGTGTGTCCAAATATTTCCCTCACTTTCCCCTCACGTGTTTGTGAAAACATATTTCTGGGTTTTATAACTTTGCAGAGCTGAAAAGTCGAAACTTGATAAATGTAACATAACAGCAATAATCAGGGAACCGTCACGGAATCACTGATTTCCACACCCCTCCCACAGATGTGAGGATGAGCTGTATCATCACATCCATCCATCCTTACAGATCTGTGAAAGGAAATTAATGTTGACAGAGCGGAGGGTGTTAACTTTTTGAACTGAAACCCAGCCAAGGACGTTCACTCCTTCCTCCTTCACGGATAGGTGAATATTACCCCTGGGCTGAGATAAATTAGCTCTTCATTATACTGTGAGATGCAAAGAGGTCAGACGGTTAAAATCTGTTTTTGTGTGACTACAAGTCTGGGGACAAAGAGCAGCACTGTCTGTAGAAGGCTTTAACATCCTGACAGAGGGAAACAACTGCATCTGCATCCAGCTCATCAGAGCTTGACAATGGTTACGACGTCTGTTTTGGTCCGTCCACTGCGTGTTGACGTGGAAACAATGGGGGAAATCAACAGTCCGAGCATGCCTTCTCTAATCTGTTCACAACATGCAGAGTACGGGTTGTAGCTGCGACTGTAGATGTTCAGGCCAGTGTCTTTGATACTGTTCGACTTAATCTCTTTTCATATTTGAATGCTCACATCATGATCAATCAATATAGTCATGCTGAAAACAAAGCAGATGCAAAACTCACATATGTCAGAAGCCCCATGTGCAACCACCCTCCTTACCAAACTAAAAAAGGTATTTTGAAATGTTAAACAGTTTGGAGTCAGAAACAGTTGTCGGCAGGTAATTTAAAACTCCATCCACAGTCCAACCAACCAAACTTACCTGAAGCCGCTCTCTCACATTGTTTTGAAGATGCCATCTGAAAAACTGCACATAAGCATTGTGGTGATTGTGAGTCAGGTCTGAGGAAACATACCAGGTTTATAGAGTCACTGAATCCCCGGAGAAGCCCAGTGTCAGCCTCCTTCCTGATGTAGCGCTGCGATTGCTGCCAAAAGAATAACACTCCATCCTGCCTCCTCTCATGATAAGTTCCGTCCAGCTATTTGTGTAGTGACCTCAGATGGCGTTAACCTGGCGTGCAGCCGTCGGTAGCACTATTAAAATGATGTGTAAAATGTGTTTTAACATTTTGCTCAGTGCTGAGACACTGATCTAACACTTCTTCAATGTATGCATCTGCTGTGCACTGAACATTCCTGCAGGACCGTTACTCCACCCAAACAATGACTCATTTCATATGACGCTCTACGTTTCATTATAACTACAGTATAAAAACACCCAAAGATATGTGTCAACTATCCAGGCTTCTAAGGCTTTAGCGGTGACTTTTTAAGATTTATTTCTTCTCGGCTCTAATGATGCGTTGCTGCGCTTGTACTTACTCGTAAGCGTCTGAGGCATAAACACGCTGCACATTAGGCCGTGTAGTTTTTGGCTGCACACCAAGGCAGAAACAATCCGCCACATAAACAAACAGCAACAACAAACTCCTTCAGTGTAGTTGAAGTGACACTGCAAGGAAAGAAGAGTGTATTATACATTTGTCAGATCTCACATAATCAGGCACTTTCCCACATTCAGTTTAATTTTGTTCCCTTGAGTTATCAAAGGAGTTATCAGAGGAATGTGACTGTAACGTTGCTGCTCTTAACACTAGATCAAGCTTATCTGTATCTCGTTCTCACAGCCTTTTCTCTTGACAGCCATTTGATGAACTAGGCAGTTTCTTTTTCCACTTTAATCCCTCGAGTGTTAATGATTACTTCAGGAAATGTTGTCGTCGACGTCGCACGCAGAAAGTGTTTGACTCATTTGCAGAGGCAAATAATTCCATGGAAAAACTGTTATAATTTCCACACATGGTGGGAATGAAGTTTTTAGTATCAACGTGTTCCAGTGATTTTTTTTAGGAGCCAATTTTGAAGAGTTAATAGTTATTTTTTCTAATTCCAGGTGGTAATACCGTAGATTTTACGAAGTCACTGTGTGTCTTAACTTTTCAGGTTCACCGTATCGTTATATGACGGCGTGGAAGAATAGAATCGTCCCGGTTCTACTCTTCATAGCCCGCATTTCAAACGATTCCCAAATCTAAAGGATGGCAAGAGTTTGTTCACGTCACTTCGTCAGTGCAGCCGGTCACAGATGAGCTAAACACACTGTGAACCTGCTGGTTGGTAGCTTCTGTGCCGTGATGACTGTGTGCTGCCTCATGAGGTGTGTTTGTTTGTCTGAGCAGGCAGGGTTTGTTAGCTCTGGGTGGCGACCTATATGTCCCTCTTTTCTTTTTCTTTTTTTTGAATGTGACTTGATCACACAATCTCTGTGTGGTCTGTACATTTATTACTGACTAGAACGGCAGCCTGAGAAGTGTTTCTGATATTTTGTCCACCTTATTTATATCAATAAGGGTCGACTAAATGATAGAAACACCCTCGCAATATAATCGAACTGCAGCACAAACTGCAGCCTCCAAATAATGGCCATAATGTTGAACTAGTCTTAGCTGTGTATAACTAATAAACTGGAAACTGAGTGTGTGTTTCAGGTTTGAAGTGTCCAAATGAGAAACTAGTATTTTCTGTGGCTATTAGATTTACAATCATTCTCTACAGTCATGTCAGAAAACTGTTGCAATTGATCAAACTGAGATAATCAGTGGTGTCAAAGTAGTCCTGTAGAAATCCATGTTGATTCTTGTTCTAGTGAGTTAAACTGAGAGGTGAGATTCACACGTATGTTATACACGTGTAAAATCACAGATTCGATTGATATGAATCTATTTCTGTATTTGATGTTTCCCTGCTGTGTGTTTCCTCACAGATTCATTGGATCCACCAAAATCTCTTTGAGAGACCTCGCCACAGGTCAAGTGAGATCTTTACCATCCAAGAATATGTCGCTGGTCAATGAAAGTGGGCAGAGTATTGGAGTAAGTTTCTCTCTGTCAATATGAATTAGAAAATATAAGCAAGAGGAAGATTGTGTTCATTTTAATTAAATGAATGAATGATAAAACCTGCCAATCATTTCCTCCCAGGCCACAATCAACCTTGCGATTGCCTACGATCCTCCAGCAGGTGCTATACCAAACCCCAATGACCCTCAAGCGGGAGATGCTACAGTGGATGCTGGTATGTTTATGTAAATCTTTATGATACATACAGGATTTACTGGGAGCATTAAATGTGATTAGAGGCGTGATATCATGCTTATCTTGTCTTTCTGGTAATTAGGTGGTGGTGGCGGCGGCGGTGAAGAGGGTGATGAGACCGTACCAGATGGGGGCCAAAGTGGCTCTGCAGGGGGGCGCTCGCCCACCGGTCAGGCTGTTAACCTGCGCCAGCGGCTGGCTAGGGGACAAAACCGCCACCGACTGGTCAATAAACCGCAGGACTTCCAGGTCAGTGTGCCACACAGTTATCAACAATAACTCTAATTAATATGCTCTGGCTTTAAGTGCTTGATTGCAATGCAATAACTCTGAAATAGCTGCTTGTGGTTTAGATTAAGAAGCTCGTAAACACAATCTGTTGCGTTCATTACAAACGCTGCAGTTACTGCAGGTTCTCTGATAGACTGCTTTCTGTCTTGGTAATCCTTTGGCATTTTTAAAATGGTCGGGACGTTTCCAAGGCTTGCAATAAAACAGATGGAAAAAAACTGAAATAAGTATTGTTATTGTTATTGTTATTGTTATGATCCTGGCATGAATTAGTTGCATCTAGAAGATTATGTCAAATTAAAATTTTGGGTCAGTTTCAGGTGCGTTCATCCGCACTGACACGTTGATACTGTGCGTCTTTCAGATCCGTGTGCGGATCATCGAGGCCCGGCAGTTGCCGGGGAATAACATCAAACCAGTGGTGAAGGTCAACGTGTGTGGACAGACCCACAGGACGAGGATCAAGAGGGGAAACAACCCCTTCTTTGATGAGGTACCGTCACTTCACACTCACACTGACACTATATGATACAGAGTTGAGATGGAATACAATGTTTTTTTTAGGGGAAATCGTCCACTACACTGAAACTACACACTGTCTACTTTCAATATATTACTTCTTTATGTCTTCATTTTAACTATATTTCGTGTTTTTGCAGATGTTCTTCTACAATGTCCACATGCTTCCGTCAGATCTGTTTGATCAGAGCTTTAGTTTCCGGGTAAGCATTCTTCGTGGTTCGTGTCATTCCTGACGTCCTATCCTCTGTCCATGTGTATAAATATATAAACTATTGTATTGTTGTGCTCGTCCCTGCAGGTGTATGATTCCTATTCACTCAGGGCGGACAGTCTGATGGGGGAATTTAAGGTGCTCGGTCTTTCTTCCTTGTAAATTGTTAATATGTAAAAAGCGTGGTTAATGTTCTTACGAGTCTGGCTCATCTCGTTTCGTTCTCTCACACAGCTGGACGTTGGTTATGTGTATGATGAACCAGGTAAGCTCGCCACAAACCACAAACTAGATTTGTGTGTCATTTACATTTGCACAGACAGGGCTGCTTGTCTGACTTGTACAAGCCAAAATGTGACAGGGTTATTATGGTGTTACATGTAGTTGATATTTGTAGTTTTTTCTAACGTGATTAACATGAAACTTCTGTATTACTTATTACTTTACTTATACTATACTTAACTTATTACTTATCTATTTGCATGACATATTTTTTATTCATTATTAAAGTGACTATAATCACTATTTTAGCACTGGGTCACATGACTACATCTGTGTCAAAGGTGTTCCTCATTATGACTCTTTGTGCATCTTCCTGATTGTGCCGTCTGTATTGCAGCCCACTGTGTCATGAGGAAGTGGCTCCTGCTCAACGACCCAGATGACTCCAGTTCTGGGGCAAGAGGCTACCTCAAAGTCAGCCTCTTTGTGGTGGGGGCTGGAGACGAGCCTCCGGTACGACAGGCGTGCCGACTTTCACCGGCTGCTTCCTCTTTCCGCATGTAAATAAAGCTGCTTCGCCCCCTCGCTCGCTCTCATGGACTCGTTTCTGTTTCTTTCCATGTGCCCGCGCTGCAGGTGGAGAACAGGGAGTATAATGACGACCAGGACGACATAGAGAGTAACCTGCTGCTGCCGGCTGGTGTCACTCTGCGATGGGCCACCCTGTCGCTGAAGGTGTTCAGAGCTGAGGACATTCCTCAGAGTAAGACGAGTATTTGTAACACAAATACAACATGAAAAAACCACACTATATATTACCATCAATAATGATTGATAATTGACCAATTCCTTCAATGTTTTCTCATTTCAGTGGATGATGCATTCATCCAGAGCGTTAAAGGAATTTTTGGAGGAGATGAAAACAAGAAGAACCTGGTGGATCCTTTCTTAGAGGCTCGCTTTGCAGGCAGGAAGGTTTGTCCTGATCATTTTTTAGGTGCAGTGTTAAATGTAAGGAAGCTGGATTTCATATTGTTGTTTATAGAAGAAGAAAAGCTGAGGTTTGGTTTTTTTCTGTCTCTCCAGCTGTGCACTCAGATCATTGAAAAAAATGCAAACCCTGAGTGGAACCAAGTGCTGCACCTCCAAGTCAAGGTAAGGAGTCGGCCTCAGGATAAAAACATTATTCTGCTGAAGTGCAAACCTAAGAAAAGTAATGGAGATCATACATGGATTGTCAGTCATACTCTGTTTAACCTGTTTCTTGTTATTTTCTGTAGTTCCCCTCCATGTGCGAGTCTGTCAAACTCACAGTCTTTGATTGGTAAGTCAAACGTCTCAGAGATTCAGTTTCAGGTTCTGTTCATAAATTCAGGAATGTGACGAGATTGTTATTTCATTCTCTGTTTGGGGTTGAGAAAGCGTAGCTCAATATTTATGCGAGTGTGGTCAGCTGTAGTGTGTTTGTCCGTGTCCATGCCCCGTCACCAACCACATGAGAATAATGAAGCAGCATATGACTCAGGCTGTGCCAGGCCCCTCCCTTCCCCTCAATAACATGCCCTGGGATCCTGTTGGCACCGTCCATCAGCTGATTTACATCATTGTGTGTTTCTGAGCGAATGAACAGTCAGATAACTCCGGTGCAGGAAGGCTGCAGGGAAATAAGTGCCAGAGGAAAGGTTAGAAAAACAGCGTACCCCTCAGAAGGTGCTGAAAAACACACAACGCTGGATACAAGAGCCAACTAATTCCCATTTGAAAACTAAAACCTTTCGACATAAACAACCAGAGAGAGACATTGTTCTTCTGTTCCATGTACTTCCTTCGTGGAGGTAGTGAAAAGGCAGAGCAGTGCACCAACGCTGTGAAATGTTCACGTTGTTTAACGGGGAATCCCATGAATGCAGTGTGAGTTTAAAAGTTCCCCGTGTGTGATTGCAGGGATCGTTTGACAGGAAACGATGCTATTGGCACCACATACCTGAACCTGGCCAAGATAGCCTCCTCTGGTGGAGAGATAGAAGGTATTATTATTTACATTTTTGGGATTTTTATTTTGTCTTTGTATCTCACCTAAGATATTTGTTGTTGCATTACTATATGGACAAAAAACTTTTGTCACTCTGGTGTGCCTGTTTGGATCAATTTCTAAATGGTGCTTGAATTGTCCTTTTTCTCCTGGTAATAGAGGAACGTGCGGGATATGGGGAAATGCCGTCGTATGAAGGTTCACCACTGCTCTTTTTTGCTCTGTGTTGCATGAGATGTGACGTGTGCCGTGCACTCTGTTTAGTTCTGCGTGTGCACATTGCATATAAAAGCTGTGCTACGCTTTATTTTAACGTTAAGGATTTAAGTGTTTGTTCGTTGTGCCTTGTCCCAGCAATGTTTCACTGCTTCCACCTCAGTCTGTCTCTCACCACCGCCTCAAACACAGCAGCACTGACCTACTAACATTAAAGCTTTGCCTTTTGATTTGCTCCAGTCTGTTCATGAAGAGGTTAACTTTGGTTTCCTTCTCCCTCCAGCTAACACGGGGAAGTCTGAGGTGGGCTTCCTGCCTGTCTTTGGGCCCTGCTATGTCAACCTGTATGGCAGCCCCAGAGAGTTCAGTGGGCTGCCAGACCCCTATGCGGATCTCAACTTTGGCAAGGTAGTGATGTAGACATGATTTTTTCCTGTATCTTAAACCTCCTCTTCCCCTTTTATCTGTGTCCTACATTCTCTTTAATGTCACTATTTCACATCAATGTGTTGTCGATGTGTCACCGCGCAGGGAGAAGGAGTGGCGTACAGGGGCAGGATCCTGGTCGAGCTGGCCACTAAACTAGAGGGAAAAGTAGACAAAACGGTAGACGGTATCCACAGCGATGACATCCTGGTGGCACAGGTGCTGTAACTGTTTATCCACTGGGTGACAGGTGTGGTTGAGTCTGACAGCAGTGTGGTTTTACTTCACAATGACACGTGAACTAAGTGAGGGTTAAGTGTTCAGTGTAACTGGTAATGGATTGCAGACATTGGATGGCTGGATGTGTTCTGCAAAATCTTTATGATCCCTAAAAAGTCTGTACATGGAGTCCTACAAAAATTTTAAAAGTATTTTCTCCTTCTTTTTTCCTTTCCCTCTTTTTTTGTTTTCGTCTCTACATCAGAAATACCAGAGGAGGAGGAAGTACTGTCTGTGTGCGGTCTTCCACAGCGCCTCCATGATTCAGGAACCCGGAGAACCAATCCAGTTTGAGGTCAGCATCGGTAACTACGGCAACAAACTGGACACCACCTGCAAACCACTGGCCTCCACCACTCAGTACAGCTGTGCCGTATTCGATGGTGAGTGACGAAGCCATTGTCTCATGCAATGCTTCATGTGTTCACGTCTTAAAGACACATGTAAAACCTGCTTTGTTGTCATGGGGATTTCTTGATTGGTGTGCAATCTTTCCAGGTAACCACTACTACTACCTGCCCTGGGCAGACACTAAGCCAGTGGTGGTGGTTACTTCATTCTGGGAGGACATCAGCCACCGCCTGGACTCTGTCAACATCATCTTCTACATTACTCACCACCTGGTAAATACTGCACTATCCTCTGTAATCTGCAAAATGGCAGTTTGAGTTTATGATTTATTGCTTGCAGGTTTACAGCATTTAAATCATACTGTAATGAAATTGTTTGGTATGCGTGTGCACATGTGCCACCATGAGAATCTGTTTCAGATGGGAGTGTAATCCTCATCCCTGTTTTGTTGTTGATGCAGCAATCCAACCTGGAGGCATTTAAAACTGCCCTCGCGGGTAAAGTCTCCGACAACCAACTTGTAGAGGTGTGGCTGAAGTTGCTCAATCAGCTGATTGAAGACATAGAAAGGTAAATATCGGACATGCTGTTGCTAAAAAAAATCCCAAAAGATCATTCATGCTGTGTGCGCAGCGTTTTATTGTAATGACACATCAGATGAAACCAGCAAAAGGGCCGGAAATGTGTTTAGAAATATCATAAGCAGTAATCCCATAAAGATTCAGAGCTGAAGGGTTTTTATTTAGTATAATCTCAGTTTATGCATTGTTCACAGCTTCCCAACACCAGAGCTGGAGGGTCGCTCCAACCTGACATCTCTGGACATCCAGATCAAAAAGCTGCGGGACAGCGCTTTGACCACCATCATGGAAGGAGCCCGACACATGAGAGAGGAGGCCACAGAGATCCGAGACACTCTGCCTGACATCGAGTCCTGGGCAGACAAACTGAAACTGTTGGCTGAGGAGGTACAAACACAGCAAGATGAAGTATTTTGATCTTTAGTTTTAGAGATGATAATTTGCAGGTGGATGGAGCGGATGTGTTCGCTGGTGCTTGTGTCATGCGCTCAGACAAAAACTTCTCAGCTTCAACATTCTTGCATTTTTACTGATTGGTCCAGACAGGATCATAATCTATGGACAACATGTTTATCATCACCTCATAGATCGTTTACCCATAATGCTCCATAATGATCCATAATGTTCTTATTTTCACGCCGTCTAGCCCCAGAACAGCATGCCTGACGTGATCATCTGGATGCTGCGGGGTGAGAAGAGAGTGGCCTACAGTCGCATCCCCGCACACCAAATCCTGTTCTCCACATACAGTGAGCAGGCGTGCGGTCGACACTGCGGCAAGACACAGACCGTCTTTCTACAGGTAAACGTCTGCGGGGCGAAGAAATAAAGAAAAGATCAGAAAACTTGGTGTTAGGAAACTTTTACTGTTTGTTGTAGGAGAAAAGATACTGCGCTGGACTTTTAATATCTCTGAAACTATACTGCTCATGTGATTCTTCCCTCAGTACCCCATGGACAAGGCCAAGGGCTTGAAGGTGCCGGTCCAGATTAGAGTCAACATGTGGCTGGGTCTGTCTGCACATGAGAAAAAGTTCAACTCCTTCGCGGAGGGCACCTTCAGCGTGTTTGCCGAGCTGGTACGTTACTCCAAGCAACAGTAACTGCGGTAGCTCTGATGTTTATATGTTTGTCTGTTTTCTCAAAGTTTTGCAGGAAAACATTTTTGTTAAACTCACACGGATATTTTGAATCCCTGAAGTTGCTGTTGCTGATATTTATTGATCTTATAAATGTTTTTACCGGTCAGTGAAATCAACATCTAAATCTAAACGTGTTGTCCGTTGCGTTTACAGTATGAGAACCAGGCCCAGGTGTTTGGGAAGTGGGGGACCACAGGCCTGGTGGGGCGCCACAAATACTCTGACGTGACGGGCAAACTGAAGCTGAAGCAAGAGTACTTCATGCCCCCCAGAGGATGGGAGTGGGAGGAGGACTGGTTCATTGACCCAGAGAAAGCGTGAGTGTAACTGGAGATGATGATTTGGTGTCTCTCCTCCTCCTCTGAAACACAAAACATTCGACCACGATGAAGACCTTGTGATTTAAGTGTATATTTTTCCCCACTAAGCACACACACACACACACACACACACACTCTGCTCTCTGCCGTTTACATTCCTCTCATGCCACAGGAAGTGATTTAATGACGAGTACCAGCCTGTTCCAGTGAGTTGGAAGTTATTTACATCAAACTTTGAATCTATCCCCTCGACTCTCTCCCTGCACTTCAGTCCCGACTCCAAATGTACATGTGTAATTAGTTGGTTTTTCAGAACAATATCATCAGTACATCTGCCGCTTCATACATATCTATATAATATAATGGAGACATTACAGATTGTGAAAAGTAAAATTGTCTTGAGCATGAAGAGGAAGACACACACACCTTGTTAAAGATGCACCTTGACTGTTGTTTTGTTGTTTTTGATGTTGGAGGAGCGACAAAGTTTGTTCTTACTTGCTTTAAGTAGCTTTTCTATATTTTACGCACAGATATTACATAGGTATGTTTTACGTTGTGTTTCAGTTTGCTGACGGAGGCCGACGCAGGACACACC
The DNA here is from genome assembly GCF_021018895.1 of Seriola aureovittata. Taxonomy (NCBI): domain Eukaryota; kingdom Metazoa; phylum Chordata; class Actinopteri; order Carangiformes; family Carangidae; genus Seriola; species Seriola aureovittata. The sequence goes on from NC_079384.1 coordinate 6,397,226, forward strand.
GAGTTCATGGACGAGGTGTTCCAAAATGAGACTCGCTTCCCCGGCGGAGAGTGGAAGGCCGCCTCCGAGCCGTTCACCGACGTGGTGAGAGCAGCAAGCACGCTCATACTCAAATGATGTGCAGCATGGCTTTCAAAATATCATGCACTCGCCCAACAGTTAATATGTGCAGCTAACAGCAAGACATTTTGTGTTGTGCAGAATGGAGAAAAGAGCTGTAAGCCTGGAGAGTTTGACTGTCCTCCAGGCTGGACCTGGGAGGACGAGTGGACTGTGGATGACAACCGAGCCGTGGATGATCAAGGTGAAGACGTGCACCTAGCTGCTAAAAGCTAACAAGCAGCTTTATTTTCAAGCTGTTTACCTCCAAGTGTGTGTAGATCATTTTAAAGGGACTCACTCTGGTCTCCTTGTCAGATCAGGGGAACATTCATAATAAAATAAACTCGTAAGATAGAATTTAAACCATAAAAAAAAAAGGAAAACTGATTGTGTGACCGTGTGCATGTACTCTACAGGCTGGGAGTACGGAGTGACCATTCCTCCAGACGACAAGCCTCGGTCCTGGGTCGCTGCAGAGAAGGTGTACCACATCCACCGCAGGAGGCGGCTGGTTAGGCCTCGCAAGAGAGCTGCACTGCCCACAGGAGCAGCTGTGGAGGTGAGCATGGGACAGTAGGAGCAGCACTGTGTCGTGTAGCATCAGTCAAAGCTTGATGCCATATATGTTCTTTTTAAATCCCCCGGTGGTGCCATGATGAGTGATAGATCATCACTTATAACAGATTATAACAGTCTGAATGACATGTTTATCTTTACACGCAGAGGCGGGATCGAGGTGACCCCGAGGGATGGGAATTCTCGTCTCTGATTGGCTGGAAGTTCCACAGGAAGGAGCGTTCATCGGATACGTTTCGTCGGAGGCGCTGGAGGCGGAAGATGGGACCAGAGGACAGGCTCGGAGCGTCTGCCATCTTTCAGCTGGAAGGTGCATTGGTGAGTATGTGGACCGCGGCCAGCGAGAGAGGCGTCGAGTATCTGTCCTCATATAAGTAACAAGTGATGCCATAAAAGTATGAGCCAGATATGAGCTCACTGACTCACCAAATATTTACTTATGTATTAAACGCAGTCACAGAACCATGACGTGTTTTTATTAGGCAGCGTGTGACTCAGGGACACGTAGAAGCTCTGAGACGTCTGTTGGTTTACTCTGCAGGGTGTTGATACCGAGGAGAAAGAGAAAGGCTCCAAGGCCGACGCCACCAAGCTGTTTGGTGCCAACACGCCCACCGTGTCCTGCTCCTTCGACAGTGAGTGACACGTGTACCAGTGAACGCACGAACGAACACGCTCTTCCATACATAAGCATGAATTATATGCTTTAAACATGTAAATATACGTTTTGATACACAAAGTGCACATGTGAGCTTGTTTTCTATTTCCTTCCTCCTCTCCGCAGGGTCGTTTTTGTACCATCTCCGTGTGTACGTCTATCAGGCGCGGAGCTTGACTTCCATGGACAAAGATAGTTTCTCTGGTACAATATAATTAAATACTTAGTTTCTAATAACAATATCTAGTCTGTCGATGAAATGAAATGAATGTCATGCAGAAAGATAGCTATTCCAACCATCTTTTATTTTTTTCCTTCACAGATCCGTACGCACACGTCTCCTTCCTGCATGTTAGTAAGACAACAGAGAAGCTGCGAGCAACACTGAACCCAACCTGGGACCAAACTCTGATTTTCAATGATGTGGAGATTTATGGAGACCCCCAGAATGTCGTTCACCGCCCCCCCGATGTTGTGGTGGAGTTCTACGACCACGACCAAGTGGTGGGTTGTTTAATACAACCAATCCATGTTGTTTCAGTGCTTCATTAATATAATATTTTACACCTTAAGCTGACTCTTTGTTGTTCAAAAGAGACCTTTTTTTCTGTTACATCTCTTGTTTGAATTCTCTACATTATAACTTTGCACTCCTTATTATATAATCTTGGAAATTTCAAGATATATTTGTGCCACGTTCTTGTCTGTGCAGGGGAAGGACGAGCTGCTGGGCCGCAGTGTTTGCATCCCAATGGTGAAACTGAATCCGAGCATAGATCAAACACCTAAACTTCTGTGGCATACCATCATCCAGAAGGGACAGAAGGCAGGGGAGGCCCTGCTGGCTGCTGAACTCATCCTTCAAGACAAGGTTTGCAATAAAAGTAAAGGAGAATAGGCAATTTCCAGTATTTAAAACAAGACTATGGTTCTCATACAGTTGTTCTTCCAATGTGATTAAACTTAAAATTGCTGGGCGAAACAAAAACATAAGGGGTAATCCATACTCTCTTGTCTCTGTAGTCGGGTCAGTCAGATCTTCCTCTGGTTCCCCCAAAGAGAGCGGAGAACCTCTACATGGTTCCACAGGGCATCCGACCTGTGGTGCAGCTCACTGCTGTGGAGGTAACACACAACCTTTTTAATGCTCTCACTGTGAACTGATGTAGTGATGAAGTGTCATGTCTTCTAAATGCTCCTCTGTGTGTGTGTGTGTGTGTGTGTGTGTGTGTGTGTGTGTGTGTGTGTGTGTGTGTGTGTGTGTGGTGTGTGTGTGTGTGTGTGTGTGTGTGTGTGTGTGTGTGTGTGTGTGTGTGTGTGTGTTTGTGTGTGTGTGTGTGTGTGTGTGTGTGTGTGTGTGTGTCCAGATTCTGGTGTGGGGTCTGAGGAACATGAAACCATACCAGCTGGCCTCAGTGTCTTCACCCAGCCTGGTGGTGGAGTGCGGGGGGCAGAGGGTGGAGTCAGCCGTCATCAAGAACATGAAGAAGAGCCCTAACTTCCCCAGCTCCGTCCTCTTCGTCAAAGTGGTAATGGCAGGGTTAAACCAGCTACTGTGTGTGTGTGTGTGTCCCAGATGGTGTTTTTATTATTTTCTGCCATTTTCTCCACACTCTCCGTCCAGCTCCTTCCAAAGGATGAGATGTACACACCTCCCATTGTGCTGAAGGTGATCGACCACCGTCCATTTGGCAGGAAGCCCGTGGTGGGTCAGTGCACCATCACTTCTCTGGAGGAGTTCAGATGTGACCCATACATCATCACTGCAGAGGGAGCCATGTCCTCTAAAAGTAAGGAGGCATAGAAAGAAAACCGTTTAACGCAGAGACACAAAAAGCTTCGCTCTTAACGTTTCCCTCTCGTCGTTGACAGTGGCTCTGATGATGGCTTCCCCCTCCAAACATGTCTCTATTAACATGGAGGAGTCGAGACCACTGCTAGAAGCTCAGGTAAACTCACCACTTCCTACCACTACCAACCACTAATCGATGTAGATATTAACAAGTAACTTTGCTTATTGCTCTTTGTTTATTGCTCCTTCTAAAATCACATTAAGTTGCCTCTGTTCACTAAGAAGGGCAGAATTTGACTCTCGAGTCAAATTTGACAAACGTTATTACTCTGGCTTACAGTTCATGTACAGCATGTCAGCTGCTGTCAACAAAATGGCCTCTCCTACCTCCCACTTTGTATGTATGATTACCTGTTACAGCTTTCTAATTCACAAGTGTGGGCACCAATGAAACTTGGAGGGCTGAGATCATTTAATCCACTGCATCAAGCTTGGCAAATGCCTCATAATAACACAATGACACACACAATTAATGTATGTGGGAATTGTCATATCAACTGTGATTGTACTTAATTAATTAATTGTCACTAATTTAATGAGCACATTTTATTAATTTCTTTCACAGCAGGGGCGTAACATGTTAAAGGGCACAAATTAGTCACTCAGGCATCTCACACAAGTATAAGTTGATTTTTCCATCAGTGTGTCTGGAAACACTGTTGTCATTTTTTGGAAGAAGGCTTATTAGCGTTGTGGTTGCTAAATGTGAAGCTACAGCCAGTTGTCGGTTAGCCCAGGGTTAGCTTAGCTTGTCAAATGTCAAACAATCCCAGACTGAAAACGTTGTTTCGGCCAAACCAAAGTCTCCGAAGTGCCAGACAAGAACTCTGTCACATTGAGTGACAAGAGAAGTCTCACTCTAATTTAGGATTACTGAAATCAAAATGTAATAAAAACTCCATTGGTCATAATTTGAGGCCAAATCAAATTCATGGCAGGCAAGAATAGGAGACAGGTCCAGCTGCAGCCTTGCAGACTCTAAAAACCACACCTCCCGCAAACCACGCCCATTATCATAACCCTAACCCGCCCATGAACCATATTTGGAAGTTCTACTTTTCTTTCATTTCCATTGTTCATGTTCATGCTGCTGCTGGAGCTGGAGATCCTTGAAGAATGCCACAAAACCGCTGGTGCCCTGTTGCACATGAAGGGACAGGTTGTGTTATGTAGGGAGCCCCCTGCAGGCCTGCAGCATTACTACAGCTGCCCGCCTCGCACTGCCCATTGTTACGCCCTTGTTTCACAGATTTACTGTCACTTGTTGATCTTTTTTTATCAACCTTTCCTTCACCATAATTCACTGTTTCACTTTTGCAGCTTGTGTGCTGTATGTATGTGTTTTTTTGCATTTGTTTCTGATGTATGTGTTCGTACAACTGACCTCCGTTTTGTGTCACATCGCATCTTCTTTGTTCAAAGCAAGCAGAGAAGGTGAGAGTTCACAAGAATTATGAGTGAGATTTCAGATTATTATAGGCTAAGAAGAGATGTGTATGTATGGATATTTACATTGTGCAATTCAATCATCAGGAAAAGGAAACAATTGACTGGTGGAGCAAATTCTACGCTTCAACCGGAGACCAGGAGAAATGTGGCCCATACCTCAAGAAAGGATACGACACCCTCAAAGTCAGTTGGTTTAATTCTTCACCACTTCCCACAGTATTGATTCACTTCTGTGTTGTTAGCCATGAGTGTGTGAATAGTGACCAACACAAGATGCTTCTTTATGACCTGAATGTGACTCTGCATTTTCAGGTGTATGAGTGCGAACTGGAGGACGTCCCAGAATTCAAAGGGTTGACGGATTTCTGCAACACCTTCAAACTGCAGCGGGGCAAGAATGAAAATGGGGACAGTGACCCCACAGTGGTTGGAGAGTTCAAGGTAGGAACACTAACACTTTTAGCCTGCTACCAAAAACTGTGTCAGAGATTTTTTTTTATTATATCTTTTTGTTAATTGAATGTAAAGCCATAAAGAGTTCTCCTCGGCTCAGGACCAAGTCCGATTCTTTAAGGGGTCACGAAAAGCAAAATCCAATTTGTGTGTGTTCCCTTGTACCTGCAGGGTTCATTCAAGGTGTACCCTCTGCCAGACGACCCAGGTGTTGCTCCTCCTCCCCGGCAGTTCAGAGAGCTGCCAGACAGTGGACCTCAGGAGTGTCTGGTCAGGATTTACGTGGTGCGAGCCGTAGATCTGCAGCCCAAAGACAATAATGGCAGAGTGAGAATGAATAATCCGTTACCTGCGATAAAAGCAGTATATTTCAACACCCACCAGTCTGCACCTGCTACTTAAACTTGTCTCCTCTCTCCCGCTCAGTGTGACCCATACATAAAGATATCACTGGGGAAGAATACGATTGAAGACAGAGACCATTACTTACCCAACACCATCAGCCCCGTGTTTGGAAGGTAACATTCATAGAGAAATTATATAGACCGTAGATAATATAAATGGGAAGCCTATTGGACCTCCTCGCCTCTCAAACACTCTTTTGGTTTGTCTAGGATGTTTGAGATGACGTGTTTCCTGCCCCAGGACAAGGACCTGAAAATCTCTGTCTATGACTATGATCTCCTGACCCGTGACGAGAAGGTCGGCGAGACGGTGATCGACCTGGAGAACCGCTTCCTGTCCAGATATAACTCGTACTGTGGCCTGCCGCAAACATACTGCACGTAAGGAAACTCCACGGGCGAGGGGCAATCTTAAGGCTGAGAGGGAAATGAGGAAAAAACATACAGTGATGATCAGTCTCTCTCAACATCTCTCTTTTGCCATCTTAGTTCTGGTATTAACCAATGGAGGGACCAGCTGAAGCCGTCTCAGATCCTGGAGAACCTGGCCCGTCTAAAAGGCCTGTCCAAACCCAGGACGGAAGACAACGGCAACTCGCTCACCTTCAATGGCAAAGACTACACGCTGGCTCAGTTCGGTAATGTCGATGGTTTCATTTAATCAGAAGTATTTTTCCTCAAGCTTCAGTGCCAAGTTACATTTCCACATAAATGAACATTTAAATGAGGTAAAATGTTGATTATACGTTTATGGGATCAAACATCTCCTGGCTCACACATCGTTTTCTCACTGTGTAACAAAATGAGTGTGATGGAGTCTAACTTTGATTTGACTGTTGGTTAGTGAGAGTGAATCTTTTTCTTTCTTTTCTTTTTGCCCACATCTGATATCACTAGTATAATAAGTCTAATTAAGGTGCAAAATGTTTTCACATCCAGAGAACAACAAGGAAATTCATCAACACTTGGGTCCGGCCCGAGAGCGACTCAGTCTGCACGTGCTCAGAAAACAGGGATTAGTCCCTGAACATGTGGAGAGCAGGACACTTTACAGCAGCTTCCAGCCTAATCTCTCTCAGGTGAGATGTCTCCACTTACACATACCGTGTCTACACAATATATATCCGTGTACACTTCTTATGCAGCCGTTCTGTGTAAACCTGTACATTGCGTTGATTCAGGGAAGGCTTCAGATGTGGGTGGATGTTTTCCCCAAAAGCATTGGCGTCCCCGGACCTCCCTTTGACATCACACCACGCAAGGCTAAGAAGTGAGTTCTGCGCGGCTCTTCAGCTCTTGGTCACGGGTCACACCGGACGCCAGTGAGCTAACATCCCCTGTGTTTGAATGTTCAGGTATTTCCTGCGCGCCGTCATCTGGAACACCACAGACGTGACTTTAGACGAGACGAGCATCACCGGAGAACACATGAGTGACATCTATGTCAAAGGGTACGCTTGTTAGCATTAAAGCTAACACTGGTGTCACATCTATCTCTGCAGTTAAGCTTTGAAAATGACATTTTTGTCGTTACAATCATTTCTAAAATCCTGTTTTAGCTGTTTTAATATGGTGATTTTGAACATGATCCTGATTGACCTTTTGAAGCAAAACTGTACAGTAGAAGGTTACTGTGGAAAAGCACAGGGCGATGAATAATCTCACCTGTTGCTCCCTGTGCCAGCTGGATGCCAGGCATGGAGGAGGACAAGCAGAAGACCGATGTCCACTACAGGTCTCTGGACGGAGATGGCAACTTTAACTGGAGGTTCATCTTTGACTTCGACTACCTGCCGGCTGAACAGCTCTGCCTCGTGTCCAAGAAGGTGAGGCTTGTCTGGACTTTTAGCTCATAGTTAAAATAAAACCATTTTAAATTTTTTTTAAAAATGACAGTATTTTTGAAATTGCTAATGTGAATCATGTTTTCACGTGTTCTTGTTTCAACAGGAACACTTTTGGAGTCTTGACAAATCAGAGTTCAGGATTCCCCCCAAGTTGATTGTTCAAATATGGGATAATGACAAATTCTCATTGGATGATTACCTTGGTAAGACACTTAGTTTAAAGTGGAACCAAGAAAACATAACTTTTTTTGTTTGATTTACCAAGAGAAATGACAAAACGTGACCACCGTGCTCTGTGATCCCAGGCGCGCTGGAGCTGGATTTACGTGACCTGGTTGCTCCTGCGAAGACCCCAGAGAAGTGTTCTCTGGCCATGATGGATGCTGTGGAAATCGGAGCCCCACACAAGACGGAGCACGCCAAGTCTCTGTTTGCACAGCAGTCAGTCAGAGGCTGGTGGCCCTGTTCCATTGAAAAGGACGGGCAGAGCGTCCTGGGCGTAAGTATGAATAGAAAGTAAACAGAGATAGATGGATGCTTTTTTTTTTTTTTAGGTTAACTGCCTTGTTCAAACCTGAACTATAGAGCAAATGAATGAGTGATAACAGGGTTGGAGTTCCTCCTGCTCCAGTCTGCTAAAGGTGACTGAGAACAACAGAGGAAAACTGCAGTTGTCTTTTCTGAAATAAGGACGTTTCCCTTCCCTGAGTTTTAGCACCAAAAGCTGAATTTCATATTCATTCTTTCTTAATAAAACATTTATAAGTTGCTCACAGAAGCCTGATCAATAGATTCTGCTGCGTTTTGAATCTTGTGAAAGTGTCAGAGGTCCTTGTTGTCGCGTCGTGCTCAGTGTGTCTGCTTGTCCTGTGTCTGTAGGGCAAAGTGGAGATGACACTGGAGATTGTAAGTGAAGCAGATGCAGACGGGAAACCTGCAGGAAAAGGCAGGGACGAGCCCAACATGAACCCAAAACTGGACCCTCCCAAGTAAGAACTCAGCGGAATGACTGTGAAACGTATTGCACAGATTATTGTGCAGATTGAACCTCTGAAAATGTATCCACACTTTTCTTTCATTCTCCCTAACCACCAGACGCCCGGACACGTCCTTCTTCTGGTTCACCAACCCATGTAAGACCATGAAGTTCATTGTGTGGAGAAGGTTCAGGTGCCTCTTCATCGGACTCATCCTCCTCCTCATAGTGGTTCTCTTCCTCGCCATCCTGTTGTACTCTTTACCGGTAAGGACGGACGGCTGAATAACATTAGTCATATCTTCTGAAATCATTACGTTCACTGAAGAATTTGAACTTGTGGGGCAGGTGAAAATTGAAGGTGTGTGTGTGTGTGTGTGTGTGTTTGTGTACGCAGTGATTTGATTGTTGGTTTTCCTCTTTCAGAACTACATCTCAATGAAGATTGTGAACCCTCTAAGATAACAAGACAATGGGGGAGGAGCAGTGGAACTCTAAAGGACAATACAAATGTCTTCCGGATCACACTCCTGATCACAACTAGCACCAAACCATCTCAACATCTTTTTTTTTTTTTTTTAATGTCTCCGGGCCGGCAACTTCCACAGGCATTAGGTTTTCACATTGTCTGTCCCATTCTCATGAACCCGATATCTTAGTAACGCCTTGAATGAATTTCTTGTGGCACAAACATCCACTTGGACGAAAGGATGAACTGATTAGAACTTGGAGGTCAAAGGTCACTGTGACCCTGACATAACTCACAAATTCATACACTAATTATTAACACAATTTAACACAAACGTGACATTTTATATCCAACACTTCTGGCGATTATTCATTTCACTCAGGAGCAGGACATTGGGACTATATTTCCTGCATCTTGGCCGGTCGGCGGAGGAACACAACCACGAGGCGGTTATTTTAGTTTTCTTACTGCGTTTAGTATTTTATAAATGGGGGAAGGGGTGCTTGCACTTTTGCACTATATCACTGTATTTTACCATGAACACTTTGTCATCAACACTAAACTGTGACAGACTTGTGAACAACACATGAGGAACTGCACATCTGTGATTTGTTTCCAACCCACTGCTTTTATCACACACACACACACTGAGTGACCAGAAAAATAGGACTCCCTGTACACTGCAATCTGATATCACAAGTTTTATTTGTTAGGGACACTGTGGGCAAAAAGTATTGATTCAGTTTTTAATGGTATTTAGTGGTTATGTTGTACTGGATTGCACAATAATGTAAGATGTTTGTAATATTTATGCACACTGTATGGAAGTGAGGTGACACAACTACAGTTTCACTATATTATTTGACAGTTCAATCAGTTAGTGTTACAATGTACAAGGGTTTCCTTCTTTATCACTGTGTAATCCTGCCAAATACAACCACAGGAGGATTTTAAGTTACCAACAGTCTGTCTGTCTTTTGTCTTAATACATAATATGTATAATATATTAAACAATATTCAAGAAACAGGTGTCTGTTTATCAATGGGGAAAATGTGTCTGAAAGCGCAGTATGAGCAGCATGACTCTGAAAGGGTGATTTTTATTAAGAATTTTTCATTGTGTGTCTAAATGGCAGGTTGTTGTGCCCTTGAGCCAGGCACTTACAGTAATTTAGTTCATATGTGTAAAATAAAAAAACAGGGAAAAAATGAGTGAAACTATGATGAAAAAAGGTTTAACTGGATGTTTTCGATTAATAAAAACAGTACATGACATTTAACATTCAGATATGTACAGCACATGTACCAAAGTCTATTTATATACATGTTCATATGAACAATTTATTTCTTACATGTTCTTTAGTGTTTACCACAAAATATGGATATTTAAGACCTCAAGTCCTCATTGGTTTCTAAACGTATCGTTTCCTTTAGCAAATATAAAATATTAGTACTGAGCTGTTGCTGAGTTTATTCTTCCTCTGAGGTGTGATGTTTGCAGTGCCGCTGCAGGAACGCCTCCACCTCTCCTCTCCGAGCCAGGCTGTTGGCTTTGCCCTGGAAACGTCCGTTCTTCCCTGCCCCCTTCCCTTGGAGCATATCTAACACCCTGGAGAGCACAGGGAAGCATGCAGTGTCAACCCGCATCAACATTTTTAACAGTGGAAGCTAAATAAATGTATGGTGGCGTCTCTTACTGTGGTCCTGTCTCAGCCACTGGTCCACTGGGTCCAGCCAGTAGAAACAAACCAGGTCCCTTTTCTTCTCCAACAGTGAGGAAAACCAAAGTTTCCTAAGAGCAGAAGAAAACAAAGCTTAACAAAAATATTTAACTGCAAATACCAAGACCTAAACAGTCGGGCTGAGATCTTACCTCTGTGTTTATTTCATTGGCAATGATATTCATGAACTCGTTGTCACCCTCTTTTCTATAGAGAGAAAAAGAAAAACACCTGAACTTGATGGTTGTGCTGTCCTGATGAAGTCTGAGTCATTGCTGTGCATTTTTAAAACGTTTGACATGGGGACACTGTATAGTGCTGTACCTACAAACGAGGAATCTCTTGGGAATTTCTTACTTGTGCAAGCTGAAGAAGTTGCTTCTCTGGGGATTGTTCTTAAAGTTCTGCGCGATGAGGACAGCCATGTCTCGTAGCAGGCTCAGGTTAGTCTGCCAAAGACATTTTTATGATGGTTAGGGAATCTATCTGCAACGTGATTCAGTATTTGCCAAATGGAAGAGATTTAAAATTTAAAAATGAGCTCTCTATAATTAATGACCTCTTCTGGCAACTAGCAGGAATTACAACATAAATTCTCATGCTCCACTGATGGAAGAGAGTCTCTTACTTTCTGTAGAAGTTTAACAGACTTCTGCAGCTTGTCAACTGCCTCAACATGCTCATCAGGGCCCGTTCTGTTGAACAACAACAAGGATTTTTTTCACGTCAAACTTGCTGAATTAGTTTAATCATTTATATTGATCATTTATACTTTGAACTTACTTCAGAAGAGACACCAGTGAGCGCTCTGTGCTGTAGCTTTTCTCTGCGTACTTCAGTACCCTGTTTCCTGCTAGGAAGATCAGGTTGGTTTTGTTTTTCTTTCCTTTCTCAGTTCCCAGAAGCTTTATTACCTAAAATTCAGATAAAGCAAAATGAAGCACGCAATTCCCAATGTTACAAATATGACAAGAACATATGTAAAATAACATGTATACAATTTCACAACTTCAGAAGCATTAAAAATTATCCAAAAGTTACTCATCCAAATGTTTGTGTATTAGCATGTCTGCATGAAGTCGTACCTGTAAGTGACTGAGGTTAGACACATGGGTCCCACAGCACATGTTGGCATCGACGCCCTCAATATCAATGATCCGAATCGGCCCTGCATGGTCCTCTGGCAGCCCTCGACTCCTCACCTGTCGCACACAAACATGCATTTCATTTCATTTTTCCTTTCAAAACCTTGACTTTTGAGCCATTGATTGCAGAGTAAGAGGACTGTTTTAGCAGCAGTGAGTATAATACGCGTACCTTTTCCACTGCAGGGTCATCTATAGAGAGAAGCTGAACAGTGACAGGAACATGAGCTCTGATCCTCTCATTAATGGCTTCCTCCAGGGCCTGGAGCTGAGCAGGCTTCACACAGGGAATGTCCAGCTCAATGGTGCTTCTCTGACGCCCCAGGTCCCTGAATTATAAAAATATAGAAGACAGGTGAACCCACAGGTATTTAATATTTACAGAAAAAGGAATCTGTGCAGAGGTGAAGTACCAAGATGTGGTCTTGTATCCAAACATTGTGTCTGCCAGTGCTGTGATCAAATGTTGACCTAAGAGTCAGGAAGAAAACAAATGTAGCTTAGAACAACTGTGTAATAATATATGATCACAATCAGTCCCTGAGCTTATCTGTTTAGTGGTCCTTACCTGAGTGTTGCTGCATGTGATCAAACCTCCTCTCCCAGTCCACCTTCACCTGCACCTCCTGACCCACCTCCAGGGGTGAACTCACAAAGTGTACGGCTTCTGGTCCCTGCCTTGTCACCCTCAAAACTGGGACATCTCTGATCAGCCCGTGGTCGTCTGGCTGAAGGAAGACACATCATTACACGTCAAGTTTAAGAATAATACTGTGTAGTATGGCTTTTCATGACTTGTGATACAAAGGAGCAACAAGAAACTTTTGCTCATACGATTTGCTTCTTGTAGAAATTGAAATAGATTATTATTAATATTTTAGGAGGAAAAACTGCTTACTTGTCCACCTCCCTCGGGAAACAAGATGGTGTCTTGGAGCTTGACATTGAACCCCTTGAGAGTTTCTTTCTTTCCATTGACTTCGTGCTTTAATTCAGCTGGGCTGCAGGACACTACAGAGGTAACAAACTACAGGGGAAATGAAACATGAAATGAAAACTTACACCTTATAGGAAGAGTGGGGCTGGTGGAAGTGGGTGTGAGATTTCACCGTTTTATGAAGGTCTGGGTTGTGCACAGAAATCGATCACCAACAACGTGTGAATTTGCATTAATGCTTTTAAACCATAAGAAACTGCCTTACCGGCTACATTTACACTGAGCTTAAAATCACATCAACAATATAAGCAGATACAATGCGGTTATCACATCATAGTAACCTTAATAAATCCCAAATCTACAGTTTAGTGAATTACAAGTACAGTTAGCTACAGTGCTAGCCGGCTGGTGCTTTGAGTACAGTGTCATTAGCAAACATGCTAACCACTTCTGCAGAGAAGCAATGTTAAACTTCGCCAGGTTTTTTGCATATTACGAAACAGTTTATCGCTGGTGAACTGTCTGAAAACAGTGTCATACCTCTTTCACATAGCAGTCCCGTTGACACTGAAAAGCCATTGTGCAGTGTTTTAGAGGAAAAACTGTGCCTGTAAGCAACACGAGTCAACACCAGATACAACTGACTACAGTACAGATGTCAGCTTAGTACGGGTAGCAAGAGAGTCCAAACTTAGTTACACCGACTTTGGGTGTGTTCGACTTTTCTTTCTTTCTTTCTTTCTTTCTTTCTTTCTTTCTTTCTTTCTTTCTTTCTTTCTTTCTTTCTGTCTTTCTTTTGAAAATCACGTAAATGCTATGTAAAAGGGATGTCAGAGATTGAGAACTTTATTGTTTTATTTTTATTGTTCAGAGATATAATTTTGTTTTAGGACAACGTTCATAAAACATGCAAGACATGTATTAATATGTAATATGAACACCTGCTAGAACTTATTACACAAGCTACTACAAAATACAGTGTATATAAAATGATCAAACCTGGGGTACATCAAACCATCACCATCTACAAAAGTGGTTTAAAACATCATTAACCATGACTTGCTGTTATATAAATGAAATATAATCTGCTGATGTATCATGAGCATTTAAAGCATTTCTTGTAATTAAATGAGTTGTCAGTGCATTAGCACATCTGCACATAGAATAAAATGAGGAATGAATGAAAGGGGGCAGCATCCTTACTGCTGCACTGCTGACACTTTCTGGAGTTGATGAAACTAAGAGAAATGTTCTGCAATTGCCACTAAACCTTTTATTCACTGGCCTGTTAACATAAAATATATTACCCCAAGCACTATAGCACCAGATCATGGTTGATAAAATGTATTTTATTAAAACTGACGATGATACGTCAGCGTAAAGGGCACAAAAATATGTCAATAAATAATCTCATAGAAAATATTACATAAAACAGTATTTTGGACAGTAACACATCAGATCATCAGCAAATATTACAAGCTTCAGTGAGCACAGAGGAGGAGGCAGTGAGTCTCAGTCAGACTGTAGGGGTAAAAAGAAGAAAGTGATCAATATCAACATTTAAACGATCAATACATGAAAGAGTGTTTAATTTTTCCAGTTGTATCCCAGCATGCAAATATCACTTGGAATGAATAAATGCTTTGCGTATCTTGAATGAGTTTTAGTCCTCAGAGTTACTGTAAAACCAGTTGGTTTCATGGAGTACAGTTTTAACCATTGGTCAATTTGCAATTCCCCATATTTTAAAAGTAAGCAGAACGCTGCACTTACATCACTGAGATCACCCATATCCGGTGTGTCTCCTTTATTGCTGGTAGCCATCTCCGAGATCATCTGAAAAAGGAAACCCTGGTGTTTACACAGACACACACACACACACACCTACGGTGGGGTCTGAAAGTCTGAGACCACTTTCCCATAATTGAGGAATCCAAACCATCAGGGAATCATGCTCATTTTCCTGTAAAAATATCTTTGATCTTATTACTTCACTTACGTCCATGTATCTATCGTACTCTTCCTTTCCCTCATCCTCTTCATGCTCCCAGTCTCTCCAGTTATCAAAGTCCACAGAAATCCAACTGGCCTGCAAAAAAAGAAGGCGAAACAACACAATTCAAAATATTGCTTAACCAGAAGAAGCTGACAGAGGAGCACCCTGCGTCATGGATATACTGTCACACACCTTCCCACCTTTACTGCTACTCAAAATGCTGAGGATTAATTGTGTCGCCCACTATTACAGAAGCTTTGAATGAGTTCATTTGTTAACTGATACCGACAAACATCTAGTGTCGAGACCATGTCTGACACAGCAATCTCAGCAACTTAAAACTCCATTATTCCTGGGGTCATGAGACTTTTCAGAACTAAATGTAGGACAAGATAAAAAAAACCTTTTGACTGATCAATTTAAACACACACAGATTTACCTTAGCAGTATCCTTCTGGAGACGAGGCCATGCGTAATCAGGCTTCACCTTCCTCAGCAACACATTGATGGTGCGGTCATACACTCTTTCTCTGGAGTCCTTTTAAAAACAAATTTATATTTAATGTCACAATGACTGTGTAGTTCAGCATACAGCATATAAAATGAGTTATATCCCATCATGCCTTAAATTGGATGCTTACATGGATTTGGACTTTGTCGTAGAAGTACAGCTCATTGTAGTACACGTCATCTGTGTCATTTTTGCAGCTGTTGTGAAAACAGGACAGGCTTGTCAGGGGAATAATTTATCACAACATACACACAATTTGCAGCATTGGACAGCTGCCCACATTATTATTTCACTCCCTGAAAATAATGGCTTTAATTAAGATTTTAAACATCCCCTGTTACACTAAAGGCAAAGATAGAAAGCTCTAGAAAGAAAAAACAAAATGCCACCTATGTTGAATATAAACTCACCATAAAATCAGTTTGTCTGGCTGGATATCGACCTGGACATCTTTAGGTTTCTGAACCTTGAAGTTGATGGTGACATATTTCTTTCTGTCATACCACAGCGCATGTGCTGGCTGACTGTAAAGACACAGAAAAACTATTAAACTATTAAACTGAAATGTATGATCATTTGTATTCGTATATCCAAGAGTGAAACTTCTTCATAATCAAAAAGATGCAGCACTTACCTCTCCTCTGGTCTGACAATTTTGGGCTTGTTCATTCTAATTCTTGCACCACTGAAACAAACTAAACTTATTACGTTGACTATGGAAAAGTAGAAAGCATGTGGCTCGTTGGTTCAGGCTGTGTGTTCTAATGCTGTGGCCAGGCCCTGGAAGCTATTTATAGAGTAGTTGGTATCAGCTGCTGGGGAGACATGCCTGCCACAGCCCCTTCCCCTGCCCTTTATGGTCTGTCTGTGGAACTCTCGGGAAAACAGATGCATTTTCTGGGTTCTCCAATACTTCAGTCACCCCCGACTGGGTGCTTAACAGGGTGAAGGTGGGGGCAGGGAGACACATAACAGAAAAAGGTCATACCAACAAATGTAGAAACTCTACTCAGACTATTGTTCTTCAGTCATGTGACACTGCTGGACCCTGTAGCAATTTGACTAAACAAATAAATCAATAAATCTGACAGTTAATAAAAATGTTTGGTGACATATCTAGAAATGTAATTAATAATACCAAAAATACCTGAAAACAGATGTTTTACTGGATCAGCTTGCACTGAGGCTCATACTCAATCAGTGCTGGACTCAGATTAATTAAGTATAAATAGTTAATGCAAACATGTGTCACTCAATTTAAATTAAATCAGTACAAAGGAAACATTACGCATTTATACACAAAATGTACTGAGGTGAAAGTTGTGAATCTTTATATTTCTGAGCTGAGAGAGAGTGTGGTCTAACAAGAGTACTAGTGAGAACTAGTGGTGTAGTTGCAGTCAGTGGATCCAGCTCCAGGTGAACCCGCGGGGGTTTGTGCAGCTTAGAGTCGCCCCCTGCTGTTCCGGAGGTTCACACGCAAATAGATTTCTCACCGGAAATGCAATTCACAGCTCTGTCTATGGGGAATGTGGCGCGAGAGATCCTGGCAACCCTGTGTACATACAAACTTCTGCCTGAAAAAAAAAATCGATAAATAGTTTTCTTTCACCTTTTTGTCTAAAGTCTGGGACGTTTGGCCGTTTGTTTCTTCAAATCCACAGGAAGTAGCGTTCACCAAGGAGAAAATGCCCCGCAGACGACAGGTAAGAACAAATGTAGGTCGCACAAGAAGGTAACGTTAGCTAAGTTAGCACCGATGTGTTCCATTCTCCGGATGGGGAGAATGTCCCACCATATTGCATTCAATAATCCGACGATTTAACCTGCCAAAATATGGTGGCAGTTACATTAGTTGTGCGTATTTTCAGTCCGGCAAAAAAGAATTTGACTTTATCAGTGATTTTCAATTTTATTTGATGTATGCATATTATGCTTTTGTCAACATTTTGAGCTAAAGTGAAGATAAAACTTGGTGGGCGGTCACGAGCAGCTAAACCAAATCTAAGAATTTAACGTAGGTTTTATTGCAATAAAATGAAGCTTTTGAGATACCATATATTTGCCGAACGCACCACAATATCACAATAACGGGTATTATATGAATAATACGTATATTATATCGATTGGAAAGCTTACCAATAAGGACTGCATCTTAAACTCTGAGATTTGTCAATGCAGTTTGGTTTTCACAGTCTATTAGCCGTATTTAGAAAGCCGGGGCAGCTTAGCTAACGTTACAGGCTAAGCTAACAATAATAATAGGTTGTTGAAGTGCTGACTTGTAGCCTTTACTGTGAAGCCACTACTTGTAACATTATCTGACTAACCTCAGGGTCAGTTGCTTTTTCAAATGAACCAAATGCTAACTGTGGTTAAATGTATTAGCTAGTCATAACTGTTTAGCCTAATGTTACTACAAATGTAGCTAACAGCAAGCTGTCAGCTGTCTGTGACCTTTCTCTCAAAACATGATTACAGGAATAGTCGTATAAAAACAGTGGGCAAACCCGTAAACAGCTCTTGCTACACAGAGTCCCTTTGTCCCACGTTTTGGGTAACTGAATTTATGAGTCCAATATCAACACCTATTAGCAAGCTAACCTCACTGACTGTCTTTTGTAAGACAAACCCTTATTGTCACGTGTAATTTATTTCCATGAGACATCAGCCTTAAACTTTTTGTGCTGTGATTATAGAATCTGTGTAGGATTTCTCTCATTTAATGTTTTTACCTGATAGAGACACATGGCAGGCAGTGGTTCAGATGGAACTGAAGACTCAGACTCGTCCGCTGAAAGAGAGCAGACCAATAGTTCAGAGAGTGATGGAAACATGCCGAAGAGACAGCGTCTCACCAGAGCCTCTACACGCCTTAGCCAAAGCTCTCAGGGTTGGTGAAGACATTGTGTTCATGCAATATAAAGCTTTTACAGTAGTCATCATCTCAGCTCATTCATAAACACGGTGGCTGTTTGACTTTTGTTGCTCCAGACACTCCGGACTTGAAACGAGCTGCAGACCACGATGAATCTCCACCATTGACGCCCACAGGAAATGCCCCCTCCTCTGAATCTGAGCTGGACATCTCCAGCCCCAATGCTTCTCATGATGAGAGCCAGGCCAAAGACCAAGCCAACAGAGACTCAGATAAAGACCTCTCCCATCGACCTAAGCGCCGCCGCTGTCATGAGACCTACAACTTTAACATGAAATGCCCTACACCGGGGTGTAATTCACTTGGTAAAACATCTGACCTTTTGCAGATTTTATTATATTTTAGATATTTTTATTAGATTATTTATAGGAATTAGATTTTGATTCGTATTCCGCCACATCCACTACTATCATAATATTATTGTATCAATACAAATAACTTAATTTTCTCCATTTGACCAGGTCACCTCACGGGGAAACACGAACGTCACTTTGCTGTATCAGGTTGCCCTCTTTACCACAATCTTTCTGCTGATGAGTGCAAGGTGAGTATCTTAAAAGAGTTGGCTGCATTTTTGTTGTCTCTGTTGTGCTTGGTTATTCAACACGTTTGTCCTTCCATTTTTTATTTTATCCCCTCATCATGCAACCCCTTTAATATGTTTGATATTTATACATCTATTTACATGATGCCTTTTGGGGAGTCTAGAATGAGATGCATCAGTCAGTTTAATATCTTAATCAGACACAAAATTGTTGAACTGTGTTTTTTATTCAAACTTTACTGGCAACGGAAAGGTCAATGAAATTGAAAACAGACAGAAAATACATAAAACAACAAGAATTAGATATCACAGTGTTGCAAAATTACATGTAAAGTCACATATCACATAAAAAGGTCTTTAAACAGCTTTAAATCAACTTACTAGTGCTATTACACAAAAGGTTAATCAGGCCTAGAAACGTTTTTATTTTATTCTTTTATTTTTTTTACATAAACTGTAATCCATTCTTGTCTCTTGATTTTAGGTGAAAGCCATCAGCCGTGAGAAACAAGAAGAGGAAGTGAAAGGGCAGGAAGAAAGCAACTCACGCCATGCAACGCGTCACCAGGTAATTCCTTAGCAAAGACTAGTGTTACATCATTAGGTCTACTTTTCACCAGGGAGCATATGAATGTTATGTTTGGCTGCTCAATTAATAGTGTACAACTTCTCCTAGTACTAGTAGTACTGGCCAGCTATCATATTACCATGGAAATGACTGGTGTATTTTTATCTTGCTTTTCAGACACCAACATCGAAACAGAGCAGGTACAAAGAGCAGGTGGCTGAGATCAGGAAGGGGCGAAACTCTGGCCTGCAGAAGGAGCAGAAAGAAAAGCACATGGTACATCACTGGCACTCCAACATGCAGTTGTTCATTTGCTGTCACTCCACATTTTACTGTTACTACTGGTACTGCATCACATAGCTGGTATGTCGTCTCATCTCTGTACCTGCTTGTGTCTGATCCACAGGAGCATCGGCAGACACACAGCAACACCAGAGAACCTCTGCTGGAGAACATCACCAGTGAATATGATCTGGAGCTGTTCAGGAAAGCTCAGGCCCGAGCATCTGAAGACTTGGTAATGGGCGGGTTCATGTCTCCATCAGTATTACTCTTAAATTACAATTTTCAGACTAAAATAATTGGTCATTAATACCAGTTAATGAATGAGAAAAAATTGAACTAAAGCATGAATAACGACTGGGACAACTTGCTGTGGTCCTCTTCTGTAAAGTTGGACCTACTTTGGTGTTAGATACAAACACACTGACCTCACTGTGTATCTTTCTGTTTCTATATTCTTCCCGCCTGCAGGAGAAGCTGCGTATCCAGGGTCAGATCACAGAGGGCAGTAACATGATCAAAACCATCCTGTTTGGCCGCTACGAGCTGGATACCTGGTACCACTCGCCCTATCCTGAGGAGTACGCACGTCTGGGTCGCCTCTACGTCTGCGAGTTCTGCCTGAAGTACATGAAGAGCCAGACCATCCTCAGGCGACACATGGTGAGAGTCAGAATCTCAAAGTCTGTGATGAACCATTGGTGTTCTGTTAATACTGTTGAGCCACAGTGTTTTCAGTGGCATGTTCGATTCTTCTTGTTGAGACGTGAGAAGAATCGGTGTTTGGCCATTTGACCGACAGCTCATAATAATTACAGCCTAGAATAGAGTTCTCTAAATGTTTAAAAATTATTTAGTCATTACATTTATAGGCTGGTTCCTCCATAATTTAGAAGTGATTAATTTAGTTTTTTATTCTAGAAGAAACTGAATTTTGGCAAAATAACTGTTAAATAACTGTTTATTTATTTTATTACTCATATGATCATCATGCCATGCCTATCGATGCTGCATTGAGTTGTCTGAAGGTAACGCTGATGTCCGTTGTGTTATGTGTGTTTTTAGGCAAAGTGTGTGTGGAAGCATCCTCCAGGAGACGAGGTGTACAGAAAAGGAGCTATATCTGTGTTTGAAGTCGACGGCAAAAAGAATAAGGTTGAGAAACTCAAACTTCAAAATGTCTGTTTTCTTTACTCCTGGTTCTGTCCATATTGGGAAATTGGTTACATATCCATTTGTAAAACCAAGTGTCAGTGACGGTGACATCTTACTTTTAAAACAATCAATAAGTGACTGTGTTAAAGTGATTAAAGGCTATTTTGTCCACAGATCTACTGCCAGAACCTGTGTTTACTTGCCAAGCTTTTCCTGGACCACAAAACGCTGTATTACGATGTGGAGCCGTTTCTCTTCTATGTCATGACTGAAGCTGATAACACTGGCTGCCATTTAGTGGGATACTTTTCCAAGGTAAATGAAAAACATGGGATTTATTGTACATGCAGTATATAAAATTATATTTGTGTTTAAAGAAGCATCTAAAAACATTTATCCTATTTTTTTTTTTTACTTCAAGGAGAAGAATTCCTTCCTGAACTACAACGTATCGTGTATCTTGACGATGCCACAGTACATGAGACAGGGCTTTGGCAAGATGCTCATTGACTTCAGTGTGTTCAGTTTGTTTTTTCTCATTTTGTCAATTGGTTGCTCTGTCCAAATGCTTGTAAAGAATGTTGACTGCCTAAAAAGTGTGATCAATCCTTGATGGGGAATATTGCTTAGGCAGTTTAAATTGATGTGTTATTTCCATGGTCTAGGAAAAGACCGGATTATTTATGTGAACTCTGAAAAACTGAACTCTCCTCAGTGAAAAATGAGGCAGCAGGAAAGACTGTTGAGATAAGAACTGAGACTGTCTTGTCCTGTCTTGGATGCCTTGCTAACAAAATATTTGACTTCCCTTAGCCAGTTTATTGAATAATACATGAGAAATGGACCTCACTGATATCATGAATCTGACTGAAAAGGATTCTGTTACCTTGTTCAGTGGATATAAAGTCAGTTCCTTTAACTCAGAAGTTTATTCACCGTAGAGGTAAATCTGCGCAGCGTAAACTGTTTCTTTAATTGAAGCTTTTGTATTGGTCATTTAAGATTTTTTTTCCCCTCCTGCTCAGTCAACAACATACAGTAGCTTCAGTAAGGTCATTTATTGGGGGCTCTTGCATTAGATTGTTATTTGTGATATAACATCCACCCCTGTATTACCACTTGTAATGTAATCTAAACACTGGCAGCAAAGTAAAATACAATTTGCATTAATTAGTATGAACCATTTTGTCTAAAAAGTTTTGACTGGTCTGTTAATTTCAAACTTAGATCTACAACAATGGCTTGGATTCTTAATCTTAAAAGCATACATGCTCTTGTTGACCGTTCTCTGTGCTGCGTTCAGGCTACCTGTTGTCCAAAGTGGAAGAGAAGGTGGGCTCACCAGAGAGGCCCCTGTCTGACCTGGGCCTCATCAGCTACCGAAGCTACTGGAAAGAAGTGTTACTCCGATACATGTACAACTTTCAAGGCAAGGAGATCTCCATCAAAGGTGAGTGAGGACACAGAACTCATGCAGGTTTCATTTGTATTGGTCTTCTACCAAAAAACATTCCAGCATAAAGTGAAGCTCAGTGCCAGGATGGGAAAGACTTTTACCACATGTAAAGATTAATTTCAACAATGTATATACACACACACACATACAAAAACATTTACTGGTATAATATTTGCTTGATGCACAGAGATCAGTCAAGAAACAGCTGTTAATCCGGTGGACATTGTGAGCACCCTGCAGTCTCTTCAGATGCTCAAGTACTGGAAGGGAAAGCACTTGGTGTTGAAGCGACAGGTAAGATGCGTGTCTACTGGCCTGTGTAGCTCCTGTTTGTTTTTTTTTTCTGTTGAAGTTTATCATCTCCTCGGTCATTTTTATTCTAACAAAATGTTAATATGAAGAAATCATGTTGCAGTAATTTCACATCTAAATGAAAAGTTGAATACTTGAGAAATTAAACATTTTCTTCTGGTCTAACAAATCATTTAATTAGGATGGACATGAATTTAACTCTTTTTTGTTTATAGTTTTATTAAATAAATTATATAATTTTTTTCCACATACCTCAGACTCAATGTATTTATTCCTGTTGAAAAATGACTCAAAAGTAATCCCTGTATTTGACCTCCCAGTTTAATTCCTTCTCTTCTTCCTCTCAGGACCTGATTGATGAGTGGAAAGCAAAAGAGATCAAGCGGGGCAACAGCAACAAAACCATCGACCCGAGCTCACTAAAATGGACCCCTCCAAAAGGGACATAAGCACTAAGATCCTCAGGCTACTGAATGAACTCACCTCCAGCCTCACCAGCCACAAGTAGCCTAGACCTATGAACTGTCAATAAAGATCAGTGTTTGCTTTCTGTCATTTTTTTTTATTTTATCCTGCTTAGTTCTGCTTATTTGTGTCATTTTTTTACTTTTATATTTTACTTTCCTTCATATTTTAAGCACCATACGTTCCAAATCGACTGATTCTTGACAGTAGAAAATCTATTTGTCTTATTTGTTTTAAAACTGCCTACGTCTACTAAGCTTTGAATGTTAAATGATAAACGGTCCAGTGTGGTGGATAACATGAATGTTAAAAAAAAAAAAATACATACCTACATTTTGCAGCATTTCCAGGCTGTTATTTTTATTTCTTTCAAGAAATGTGCATTTTGAAGATGGTAGATATTTTTGTTTGGGATTAATACAATAATCGTTAGCATGAACTGAAGCCGTAAGCGGAGTGTGTCTCGAGGAGTGTGATGTATGGTAACGTCTTTGGTTGGTGAAAAATTGTATAGATCATAGTAACGTGTACTTTTTTTCTCCCTAGCTCCATCAATACAGGATTTGGACCCATTCTTCTGGTGAACCTGCCAAATAATGGAATAATAAATTGAGATATTTTTAATCTGCTGAGAATATGATAAAATGATGACAATACCACTGTAAGAATGCACATAGAAATAAAACAACCTCAGGTTTTTATACTGATACAATCATACCTTGCTCGTGTGGTTTCTCTGAAACATCAGTGGTTGTTGCAGGTGGATTTATTCTGGTTAAAGATTCTGTAATAAAAACAGAAAACATAATGGGATTATCTTTGCCTTGTACTTTTGATCATAATTGTTAAATGTGTATGAGCAATTTGATATTTTTAATATCAATAAAAGCTGCATTGATATTTTGAAACGAGTTAGATTTTGTTTCTTGGGTGTTTGTGCTCACCAGCACTGGAAATGCTTCTTCCCATCAGACCCACAAATGTCTCTCCTTTATTTCCTACAAGTGTAAGGAAGATGATCACATTTACAAAGGTTATAATGCAACCCTGATGCTGCCATAAAAAAATGAAATGATTTAATTTGAAAAGTGTATTTAATTTTTTTTTTCTGTGGCATTATACCGTAACATCCAGCTACTTACGTCTGTTTACTTGAAAGGGTTTCTTAATACCTGTGGGGTAGAAAAAACAAAACAGAAAAGACCAGTGGATTTAGTTTAGACAGAAATATAATGGACCAGTATTTTTTTTATTCCGTTTGTTTTTAATGGAGGCGACCTGAGCGTTTCCCCATGAGTCCGTAGAAGCGAAGGGCTTTAGATCTCTTCATCAGAGAGGCGATCGGGTCGGTCAGACCCGTCTCCAGAGACTCATCCTGCAAGAAAAACCATTACACTTTTGATTTTTTTTTCTCCAGCATGATTAATCAGTAATTAAATCTACTTTTTTAATTCATAATTATTCCCCACATTGTCATCAAATTACATGCATATCACATTTAATCCAGAATTCTTTGATATTTATTATCATTCAACCAGAAAGTTCAGAGCATTTCTGCAATTAATAACAAATAAATCACATTGAAATTACTCATGCTCACCTGCCAGTCTCTAGATAATCCTCTCTCCTCTTCCACACTTGACGACAGTCCCTGATAGGTTTGCAACAAAGCACAAAAAGTCACAACAGCCAGTTGGATCTTCCAGTTATCCATGTTTTTGCAGAGGAGAAATGCTTTGGTTAGAATCTCTTCGATCAAAGCAATATATATATATATATTTTTGTTTGGCTCCCAAAGCTTAAAACCACATTTAAAATGATATTGGAAGGAAGTGGCTCAGTGTTATTTTGCCTGTCCCAACTGTATCACAGTGCATTTATACCTCTGTACCCCCGCTGCTAGACCCCTCCCCTCTAAACATGATTACGCACTTGTCTCCATTGTATTAAAAACCTCCAGATATTTGATATTACAGCTTTTTTGTTTTTTTGATCTGGCTTTTCATCATGAAATACTTTGCAGCCATCACAAAGTAAAAGACTGATTTACATGGTGAATCAAAGATGTTTCTGAATGAAAGTACTGTATTTCTTCAGTTGCTCTGTAACTGATACTGGGACGCCCCCCAAAGATTTATTAGCTTCTTTAGTCTTTAGTTCAAAGGAAGACTCACATGTTCAGTAACATTAAAGCTCAAATATTTACATTTGAGGTGTTCCATTTTTTATGAGACATCTGGATTGCTATTGGTCTAAAAATATTCCCCTGTTGCTCATTTGTGACCCTGTGATGTGCACATGCTTCTTTGATATCACTGAGGAAGAGGGCAGGACAAGCAGGCGATGCTCTCCAGATATAACCATCTGCTTTGAAGGTAGAGCTTTATTAGTTAGCCAAGTGACTTGGTGCCTTCCTGCTGCTTCTGGATTTATTGAGCAGGACAACACAGGCGTGACCTCTGAAGGCAAGTGGGCTGGATCGTATGTAACGCTCGTGGTCAGAAGTCAAGCAGAAGATGAGCAAAGATGTGCTCATTATTTAGAATACCAGGAAATAGACAGTTGACATTTCAAGTGCTATGAAATATGTATGAATTGTGTCGCACATCATAACCTGATATATACTGAAACGGTTAACCATGTTGATATTTCTTCTTCTTTTTTTTTTTTTACTCAGCAATATTTATGTTCCATCTCCTGAGATAATTACACTGTTATTAAACCTTTTCATGATCTTTACTTACTTAGCCATTTAAATGCTCTGTTTTAATGAAAGCTGAGCTCTTTTTCCAACACTCCGGCTATAGAAATTTCTGGAGAGGCAATTACTTGACAATTGGTGTGCTGTAAGGACACCCACTTGAAACAAAGCTGACACACGCATCAAATGCTTTGATCCACACACAGGTGCTTCTAAAAGCAAGAAAAGCCCGAGAGAATTAGGCCTGAAAAGCAATTACACCTGAACAGCCCTCATGTGCACATAGTCTAATCCACAGCTAACGTAAAGTGCCGAATCAAAAGAAATCAGAGGCACAACATTAGCATATGAAATGGTTGAGTCACAAAGAGCTCCCGTAATGACAGAACACTGCATTTCCATGTGACGCAGGGGAGCGGCTGGGCAGAGGCCATTTCTGCTGCACACCGCTGGTGATTCACTGCAGGGTGTAGAGTCTGATGCCAACCTCTGATCCGTTCCACCCTCACCTTATCTGAGTCTTCTATGACGTCTCAAGTGCACAGTGATTTCAGGTTGCGGGAATGGGTCACTGTGCCATCTTCAGTGAGCTCCAATCCTGTCCAGACCAGAACCGCGTTACCTCGATCTGCCTGCATCATCCTCTTACAGGTGCATCATGGGGCACGCGTGGTTGAAGAGATCAGCTGTGCTTCATTTTAATAGGGGTGTTTTGTTGTATATAGACAACGTGTGTTACTGTAATTTATTCTAATTTGTTTTTTTTCGAGAGGTTTTTATTTTTGAAATAAACAGTCAGCAGTCTCATACAGCTCTGAGTTTCAGGTTGTCGTCTGTCTCTGACTGATTGTTTAATTCTTTCATCAAATCAAGGTTTTATTTTGAAGTATTGGTCAGCCTGTGAAATATTTTTGAGGAATAAGATGTATGAATATATTTTTATTTCTTTATTGGAGATAGAGGAAATAAGGGGAGAGTGAGATGGGGAGTGACATGCAGCAAAAGGTTGCATTGGTTGGCGCCTTGACCCCTCGGCCACCAGAGCTCCCGCCGAAAGATTTACCATTTTTAACAGGAAGGCTACAAACTGAGGACGTATTGAACTGATGTCCTGTTGAGTTGAACTGTAGGAAAAGTGGGAAATGTAAGTTCCAGTGTGTCTGTAATTTGAACATTTCAGCCTCTTCTGCTTTGATTGTAACCACTTTTTAATATCTGGCTCTTATTAGTCTCCCAAGTTTATGTTTTAATAACGTGCAATACTAAATCACTGAAGTCCCCCTTTAATGCAAGCCTCAAATAGTACATTCAAAAAGATTTATTACTAGCCTTCAAACATCTTACAGACTTGACTGATATCACTAATTCAGCTGCGGATATTACTGTTTACTGCCACTGAAATGCAGTCTATTATATTACACCATCATCAACAGGAAGGGAAATTGTACATGACAGATACAAAAGACGGTATCTGTGCTTAATTTCTTTGTGGTCTGAACTAATAAAAACCATCATCTTTTGTATTCTTCGGTTTTGTGCGTAACTGCTTTCATATGGTGTTTAGTTAAGGCCACCATGCTGCCAGTGTAACAGTCTCACTGTTTTTCTGAGACAACTGTTAAAATCAGCTAAATCATGTTATTTTATTCCTCACCCAAGCTACAAGTAGATACAGATAAATGACACACCTGAAAAAGGAAAATAAAACCCAGTGGAGGACACATTACTGCTGGAGCTGAGGGCCTTAATCTCCTGTTGACAGACGCTGTGTTATCAGATGAGCCACTGTGGCGGGTTTAATCTGGAGGCCTGATATCATCGCCTCAGCCTGACGGAGCGGCTGTGAGGCCGACTGATAGACCTGCTATCTCCACACAATCCGAGTCCATCTTAACACTGACAAATTAGTCCCTTCATGGTGGGCTTTACTGGAGCTGGTCATTCAGGCGAGTGGAGGGAGAAACGTGACAAATGTTCACCACTGTGCTATGTAATTATAACAGGCTAAAGAAACTATTAATGAGCTTTAAATGATGTAAAATTCAACGTTTCATCTGCATCCTGTGTGTGTCTTATGATTTCATGTGCTAAGAAAACTTGCTCCAATTACACAGCTGGTTTTACTTCATCAGAAGTAGACAGTGATCCTTAGCTGCTTTTTTTTGCTATACTTAAATATCTGACTTGCATATGTATCATTATTATCTAATATATATCTTTTTTAAATTTTTAGTATTTGTTATTGACAGTTTGCAGTTCATATCTGTCATAAAGATGTATGTCACAAATATTATATATATTATAATATAGTTAACTAATCAGCTCTGTTTGCTTTTTTCACAAGTGTTATTCTTTTTATCTCCCATTTAAAAAAGAAGTGATTAGTAGCGTGTGTGTGTGTGTGTGTGTGTGTGTGTGTGTGTGTGTGTGTGTGTGTGTGTGTGTGTGTGTGTGTGTGAGGTTTATCTATCTGCTGTAACCTTTTTGGATACAGCATGTGACAGAGTATAATGAACCTCGTATCCAGCAGGTGGCAGTGTTCCCCAACAGATGAACTAAAACCTGCAGTGCCGCTGCCTCCCTGTCAAAATGTTGCCACCACCTCACTTTTAAGTCCTCATGATGAGTCCATGTCTTGTTAGCTTGTTTTGTCTCCGTGATTGGCTGACACAGTCAAAAGTGGAAAAATGTGCAAGTATTGTCTTGGTTAGGGCCAATGTGACCCATATTATCATTTGTCTTTGATTTTTGTGGTTCATTTGTGTTCTGTTTGTAAGTGTTAAAACTGAAACATCCGAGTGTCAGCTCACAATATTTGTGCCACCACAAAGAAATCTGGATATTTGTTGTTGCACACAGCGAACTCGTGAAGTTCTCATTGTGTTAAATTACCCCTATTAAAAGATGAAAACCTTATTGCTGCAAAATTCTTGTTTTGCATAAATCACGAAAAATTTGGGAGTTCGTGTGATGACATCTACTCCAACCACAATATAGACATTTTCGGCGCTGAACAAAAAGTGCTAATGCTAATCTGGAATGATTTGAGATCCATAGCACAAATGCTGAACACACTAAGGCTCAGTTGGATGATACTAATTGTTTCCATGTTAAAGTCTCACACACCAGAATAGATCAGATATTGTGTGAGTTAGACTCCATCCCATCTCTACAATAGAAGGCAGTTCAACCTAGTATACAAGTAACCATAAATTATCTTAGGAGTTTGTTACTCAGCCTGAAAGCGTCCTAACTCTCTTGCTCCCTGAGTTGTTTTTCCTGTTTGGTGCCCTGTGGCACTTTAGTGTGGTTTTCTCGAGAAGCATAAATTTGGCTCTTCAAGGCTCTCTGAGAATGAAATACCACTGTCTGCCTTTGCGTGCTCAGACTGGGGGCTTTAGACCCATACTGTGGTGGTTCTGTGTCCAACAGTGTGGGACAGGCTGGTGTCATGGGATTGGCTGCACTAGTCATGAACCAAGACGAGCATGAGTGTGTGTAGTTCGTGTCTTTGTATCTCACCACCAAACACCAAGAGCAATGCCGTGTCAGCTTTCTGTTGAGGAAAGGCCTGTGATAAAGGCTGCACGCGGAGACACCGGCGGCCGCGTAGACGTCTTATCACAGGGGTTACACTTCGTTGGGAGGTGGTGATGTCAGGTGGCAGGGCTTCACCGGAGCTTCCTCACACACCAACAGCAGCAGAGAAGATCTGCCTTGAGAGGCCTGTGTTAGAAGAAGCTGGTTGCTGGCTTCTTTTCTCAAAATCGCAGCGATAGGTTTTGTTTTTGGTTTTGTGTCGTAACTGTGATGAGTTGTCCCGGAAAATACCAACAAGCCTTCGATGTGATCGGTTTATTTTTCTGGCATCATTCTAAAGAACAATTCTTTTGTTGCCGATTGGGTTGAAACCAGGTGGGGCTGTTTATCGATCTTGCCTTGTCATTTGCGTATCATACAAGTAATTAGTTAGATACAGGTTATGTTAGGGTGGTTACCGGGTGGTTATCTGTGGAATTCTTTTTCTGGCAAGAAACTTACTTCAGAGAGTAAAATGGCCTCGATGATGTGAAACATTAAGTCTGTATTTACGCGTGCGCTGTTTCCCTGTTTTCTAGAAGCAACTAAACATCTTTTGGCTTAAAGAAACAGATGGACGAGGAAATACATGAGAAGACTGATTCCACTCTCATGTCTGTAGGCTAAAAATGAAGCTACGGCTAGCAGCCTGCTATGCTACAATAGTTTGGCTCATAATCCCCACGTAGAATGACGATTTATCGTTTTCACACATCTTTAACAAAGTCAAGCTGTTTGCTGTTTGCAGTCTTTTTGCTAAGCTAAGGTAGCGCCTGCTGTAGCTTCATAGTTAATGTACAGACATGAAAGTGGTATCAATCTTTTTGTCTAACACTCAGAAATGAAAGTGAAGTTAATTCCCAAGTTGATGAATGTTTCCTTTAAATGATCCATTACGTGGGTCATTGATTATGTTGACTCCCTCTGTCTCAGTATGATTGGCAGTGAAGCTGCGAAGGCACCAAATGTGTTTCTACTATTTCGTCTTCTTCCTTAGACTTCTTCCTCTGCCGTGGGAGTCTGTGGCGCTCCCTAGAACCGTTTGGGACACGCCCGTGATACTTTTCACCAAGTTTCATGTCTTTTCCTCAAGCTCTCTAGCGCCATCAACAGGACAAAGCTGGAAGTGTGTTCACGCATGTGACTTTTGAACCGTGTTGCTGATTTTCAATAATGACATACTATTAGATTCTTTGGATCAATGTCTAATGTCAATTTTGATTCCTTTGCTTTATTGAATTTTTTGTTTTGTTTTTGTTTTGTTTTGTTTTGTTGTCTCAAACAAACTTGGTCCAATCTTCACTAAAATTGACACAGATTATGGTCTGATCAAGCCTGACAAAAGTTATCACATGGATTTTTAATTTTCCAAAGCATTTGTCCGTCACAGCCAATTAAAAATGGCAGGGAAGCAGTCAAACAGGAAGTGAGGTCATATCTCAGCAATGCTTTTATGTATGAAAACTAAATTTCGTATATAGACTCAGGACCCCATCAGGAGGCGGCTCGCAAAATTTGGTGTCCTTTGACCTCCAGGAGGCACTGCAAAAAGAAAATTTGCATATTAGCCTTATCACTGTTGATGTGTTTGTAAAATCAAAATTCCCATGTCTGGTCTTTTACCAAAATTGACTCAGATGTTCTTCAAACCAAGCCTGACAAAACTTTTGTTGGCCTTTTCATTTGGAAAAGTGTTAATCCGTCAGAACCGACTGTAATTGGCGACAAAGGTGCCAAACAAGAAATAAAGTCATATCTCAGCCAATCTTAAATCAGCTGACATGAAACTTGCCCTTTACATAATGACATCATGTTTCCATGGCTTATCTGGCCGGCTGGGTTGCTTGGCCCCCACATCGCTTCTTGCAGCTATATTTGTTTGTTGTCTTTTCCCAGCCTCTCTACAGTGCTCATCTGTTGGTTCTTAGGTCAGAACCCACGGGTCCCTAGAGGCCCATAATTGGCCCTGTTAGTGATGTTCTTGTTTGCTGGGCTCTTGTGGCTTCTTCAACACTCTCAGCCTATGGCAAGGCCCTGTTCGGTCAGATGTGCTTACTTTGTAGAGGAGCCAATCACCAATTCATTCCCAAAGCCTCAGAGGTTCAAAAGCCAAGTGCATAATTGCCCCTTAAATCAATCTGCAAATTTCGTGGTATCCGAGCTGCAAACAGTTGGCCTGGAATCATTTATTCACAAGGAATGGCTGTCCATGGTATGTATTTAGAGTCATAGAAAATACTACAGTGTCCTGGAGAAAATTACATTTGAGTCACGGAAGATACATTGAATTATGGGCCTGTGGTTTCCATACATCTTACATTAAGCTTAGTACAATTCATCCTATTTGTTCACCCTTTATGTGTATCATTGTGTTTTTTGTGGTTCTGATGGTGGTACAGGCCACACAGCAAGAGCTCTGCATCCGAGAGGTTTCCCGCTCATAGTTTGAGAATTTTTCCCTCAATCTCTCTTCATGAACTTCAGTCAGCTGCCGAGTGTGAGACAGAGAGAGACATGAGAGGCAGACAGTGCGGTTGCAGCAGTGTCACTTTAAAAAACAGACAGGACTCATCTTCCTAAGTCTCTCCACCTTAATAACAGCTCCTCTCCACACACACACACACACACACACACACACACACACACACGCACACACACTTTGATGCCTAGGGCTTTACGAGTTCTGTTAAATGCACACCGTCCTGCTCGCTCCCTCTCTCTCTGTCTCTCTTTTGAGTTTTCTGTCTCTATCTCCTTCTTCCTCCTTCTCTCCCTCCTTCTGTCTTTCTCCCTCTGTCTCTTCACTCCTCCTCCTCCTCTCCTCCTCCTCTCCCTGCTGTATTTGCAGGCAGCTTTAGTGCCAGACACCCTGAGGCAGCGGTAGCGCCAGCGAGTCTTCCCACCTCTGTTTTTGTGGTGGGAGATGACATGTCGAAGCTTTGAAGGGCAGGGGAAGGGAGGGAGAGGGGGAGGGAACGGGAAGGAGGGAGCACATCACTCGGCGCGGAGGAAAAGCAAGGGACCCAGAGAGAATGTCATGTGGCCTGCAGTCAGCCCAGATATTCTCTTTCTCTCTCTCTTTCTCGGACTGTCTATGTGGGCAGGCGGGAATGGCGACAGGAAGCAACCCCCCCCTTTCCTCCCTTCATCCTGTCCTAGCCTCCTTCAGCTCTTCACTCACTCACTCACTCACTCACTCTTCATGTCTCCCCCGCTTCACCACCCCCTTTTCCTCTCCTCCGTCCCACCTTCCACCCCTCCGCTCATGCTCCTTCTCTCCCTTTTCTGGGCCTAGTTTCTGTTGTGTGAGTTTCCCGAGCTGCATTTGTTTTTTTTCTCCCCCCCACCCCTCCCCTCCTCCCCCCCTCCTTCTTTCGGTTTGTCTGCCTCCCTCACGCACAGGCGTGTCCGTGCATCATAACTCACTTGGCGTTGAAGTGTGCTGAGGTGTGTTGAGGTGTGTTGAGGTGTAAACTGTGAGTGAGTAGCAGACAAAACATGTTTGATTTTAGGTCCTCGGCCATTACTCATTCCCTCATGTGAGAAAGGAAAGCACCAGTACTTTTCCAAAAGTGTAGCTTCCACAAATACTTACAGTTCATATATTTTACATAAAATGTGGTACGCAGGCCTGTGCCAGCAAAATTACTCACTCTTACTCTTACAAACATTCAGCAGAGAAATAGAACAAGCCGAATAAAATACCTGGAAGTGTGGGCTGGGCTTTCAGGTATTTAATTGTTTATATTTCCACTGAAGGAAGGCTCGGTTTGTGTACTAATTTGTGTATCACAGCAGTGGGATTAGCGCTGAGACAGACAGGATGGGGCCACGCAGAAATGATCAAACATCCTCTCAGATACGCTCTGTTGAATGTATGTGTTATAGTCTAGCTTTGTTTGGCTCACGAAGAAAACACAAGGCGCTCGTGGTGATTTTCTCCCAGTAAAGCGAATGAAATGATGAAAGGGGAAATAGAAGCCTCCACTGGAGTATATATATATATATAAAAAAAAAAAAAAGTTTCCACTGACTTTGATATGAGACTCTGATGGTACTTCAACCGTACCTGCCTGTTCTTATGTGGCTGGCTTCTCACCTGTGTTCTTTCAAAGTGATCACACACAAGTTAAACATTGTAAAACATCCCCTAAAACAGAGAGAGGGACTTTTTAGATGGGTAGTTTTCAAAGTGGAGACAGAAGACACACCAATCAGTGCCCAAAGTGCTTTTTAAGTTTTATTCTTTTACTTTTCAGATCCACAAAGACGACACATGATTTGAGTTGCAGGTAAATAGCCTGAAGATAAAAACAAAAAGAGCAAGTTGCCTTTTCTGGCTTAGATGAGCTCAGTCGATGCTGAAACGTGTGTGTGCGTGTGCGTGTGCGTTTGTGTCTGTCTCGCTGTATGACATACTATTTGTGTTTGCATTTGTTTGTATGGATTGTATCACTGCAGGCCAGTTTGATATTTCGAGTCATTACCAGCGTCAGAAAGAGAAGAGATTACAGGTTACAGCAGCAATAACACACACTATTAGGAAGACAAGGTGTTATTATGCCTCTGGTGTCAGGTGAGATGTCAGAGCAACTAGTCTGTGTCATTCTTACAATTGCTGGATCAGCAGGCTTACACAGTAACAAGTGAGTAATACAAACAACATTAACAAGGACGCAGCCCTATAAATCCTTTTCTGAACCTTAATCTGACCTAAATTTCATTTTCTGTTTGTTTGATTATTCGAGACATTAAGTTCCTGATTTCAAAGCAACAATAGATAAAGTTTGACACAATATGGTATTTTTAAATGTCTGGTTGCGTAACTTGTCATCACATTGCAACACTGCTTTGGTTAGAGGCACAAACTGCTGTTACGGTGCAGTTTTTTCTTTCACTTTCAGATTTGAAATTTTCTATGAGAACTCTTCCCTTTACAATACAGTAAGTGTGTTAAAAGCATTAAGAAAATGCTCACGGCCGCAAATGTGAATGAGCACATAAATTTCGCCTGCCTCTTTTTTTTTTTTTTTTTTCCCCTTCGTCTTTCTTGTTGCGTCTAAATTTTCCATGCCTGGCCTCCCTACTGCTGAGAGTGCTGTTCCTCGAAGCCGCAGTGTATTTTGAAGCAAGGTCGGGAGAGAGCCAGAGACTCCAAAATCAGGCACAAGACTCCCAGTGTTCCACTGTTCGGCTTGCTCTTGGCACCGACTCCTGACCAGAGAGGTCTAGCTAGCCACAGCCACTGTGTATGTGTGTGTATGTTTGTGTGTGTGTGTGTGTGCGTGTGTATGTGTGTGTTTGTGTATGAACCTATATATATAGCCCTGCCCCCTCCCAACTTCAAACCTATATAGAAATAGCTTTGGTTGACTAATTTATGGGCTCTCCCACATTGAAACAGTACCTGTGTGAGTCAGAAAGGCTTCGAGCACAGTTTCTGTTGGAAGAATTTTCAGTTTTTGTTTTTATCCCCCCCCCCCCCCCTCCCAATCCTTTCCCCATCAGATACACACAGTCTCCCCAGCAAGTAATGTATACATGTAACTGAAGTGGAGGTGGGCCCAGATGTACTGGAGTTTGACAAATCTGAACACACACAAGCAATTCAGGGGAGCTCTTCTAAATTGGTTCCATTCCTTGGCTGACAGTGGTGAGGTCATCCCCCACAGAAAAAGAGTCTGAGCTGGTGATTCTGACAACGCTCGGATTTCATACTTTCCCTGTTGCTGTCATTACAGACCATCATACAAAATGTCAGGTCTTTACAGGAGGATAGTCTGTCTTCAACCATAACCTGTTCTGAAAGATGGACCTACAGCATTGTGTTTTAAGAAAGAAAGAGAAAACGGTGTTGGGGGGATGGGGGTGGACCACACATCAAAACCTCACACTCGATTAACACATATGGATCTGACATTAATCCTGACGGTTCCTTTAAGTGTGTCAATGGAAAGTCATCCATCTGTCTTCATCCTCAGACGGAATATCCACCCGGGGTCTGGAAGTCTAGGACGCAACACGCAAAACCACAGCGAATATAAATAAATGGCTGTATTTCTCTCCCTGCTTTTGTCTGGTCAGGACACTCCGACGAGAGCCTGCCAAGTTGTGCATCTACATTTGGGTTTGGCTGTTCCCCTCTCCCGACAGCTCGGCCCGGGCCAAACCACAGGAAAAGGAAGCGAAAGGTCCTCTCTGAAGGGCTTATAAAATATTGTCCCGGGTAAAAAATGGCCGACGTGAATGGCAACATTCAGTCCCTCCATTACAAACAAAAGGCCTTTGAAGGAGAGACACGGGGTAGTTTTTCTCCCTTTGCCGCCCAAACCTTCGTCTTTTACTGTTTATTGGCTCTGCCATGGCGTAGTTATGGTTTCAAATTACCTGTAAATACCATCTAATATTAATATTACACATATAGAGCATATTTCTAAAATTCTGCACATTCAGATCAGGTTTTAATGCCTGCACGTGACAAACTGTTAAGTCATATGTTTGTCTAATTTTCTCAACCAATGACTCGAGTTACAGCCACCACAGTTTGATCTGATATCAGTCACATGGGATTAGAGCTTCCCTGGTTCAAATCCACGAAGCAGCTGCAGGAAAATCTTAGTTCAGAAGAGGTGATTCACTTCTTTCAGATGTGCCTTTGAGCAAGACATTCAAACCCTTAACTCCTCCAGTGGAGCTGCTTCGCTGAGCAACGGAATTAGTTTGTGGTTTTTCTCTGGCATCGCTGGAAACTCGTGGATTAAGAAAACATTGGAGAGAAGAGGAATTTATGTTGGGGGTCCTACTTACAGAAATCATTTTGGGAAACGCTTATTCACTTTCTCGCCAAGAATCAGATGAGACCGATACTACTATCGCAAGGGTGGCGTCAATCTTCTCAGCTAACGCCCAGCAAGGAAGTGAATTTCCCAAAGTGTCACACTATTTCTTTAATTACTACTGTGTATTACTGCACCAACTAAAAAAAAGTTAGTGCAAAACTAATTTGGTACATGCAAGAGCAGCAGCAGCAGCAGCAGCAGCAGCAGCAGCAGCAGCAGCAGCAGCACACTAGTAGTAATATAAACACTTCACAGTTAGAATCTCCTGAATAAAATAATAATAATAAAAAATAAAAAAAACATTTAGAAACTGTTGGATGCCACTTCAGGGTTCAAGTGCCAGAAATCCAAACCCTGAAATCTGTTCCACAGCAACTGCAAATAGCTGTTAACCAGTGCGCAGTTTACCTGCAGTGCAAATGCGCAGCCGTGAAATTGAAGTGATATGTGGTGGTGGTGGCGGTGGTGGTGGTGGTAAGCACCTCTTCCATTTCAGTGTTTTTCCATCTCTTGTCCATGGAGGTTTGCCCTCCCTCCAACATACACACAAACACACATATATAATACAAACCAATGTCACAAATACTTAAAATCAAGCAGTAAAGCAAACTAATCACCCTCTACACACACAGATACAAACCAAACACGCAAACGTGCACCACACACATCCTCCCACCCTCTGTCTCTCTCCTTGACAACGTCTGTGACACCTTATAGCTGCGCGGTGTGCGTGCATGGAGTCTTATGGATCTCCTTGTAATCATAAGAACACATTTGGAGTGTGTTTTCGGTGCATGTGCACATACCTACAGACACGTGTGTGCACTGTATCTAGACACGGAGGTGCATGAATGCATGGCTTAATGCACCAGTGCATGCAGTATACGCACGCATGAGGTGTCTGTTTGTGTGAGGGCTCGCTGTCCCCATGTGATGTGTGTGTGTGTGTGTGTGTGTGTGTGTGTGTGTGTGTGTGGAGGGCCATCTGGTCACCCTTGCCATGCCGTGGTCCCTGTGAAGTGCTGTCAGCATGGCCGTTGTGGTCTCCCGTGGCGACTGGAGGCTTGCTGCACAGCACTTCCAGCCCAGGCAGCCGACCTCAGAAAAGGAAATTTGGGTCGCTCAAATGGAGGGGTTGCTCCCGAGCTATTTACAGAGCCCTGTACCGGTCCAGCGCCACCCACGATATTCCATATGAGAAGCAGTGTGTGTGTGGTGCCTGTGGTGTGCTGTGTGTGTGAGTATTGGGGGGTGGGGGGGGGATGAATGGGGTTAGCAGGGTAAGTTTGTGTGTACTTGTGTCAGTGTGTATGTGAATACATGTGCTTTTATGAGGAAATGCAGTCTTTACATTCATGGCTGCAGGCATGTGTAGTGTGTTCTGGGACACAAACGCACGTGTATTTAACGCTTTATTAAAACCAATTATACCCCATTATCAGAAACAATTTATCTTTATAAACTGCAGCCAATTAGCCTGAATAATTAGCAACAAAGGTAAACAGTATACCTTTACATACACTGAATCACTAACACTCCACATTCATATACTGTAAGAACAGAAACCACAAACATGTTCCAGGAATCATGAATCATAAATCACTGTCAGATTAATGGATACTATATCTAAAGAGTGCAAACCGAAGCTGAGATGTAGGCGATTCTTTTCTAACCTTGCCTGTATAAACATCTGGGGCGTCATGGTTGCTGATCATGGAAATACGATGAGGATACGGAGAAGAGTGGAGCCTCAGATTAATGAGAAACCTGCCTGTAGGAAACTTTGGTTCAAGTGAGATCATGGGCATTTCTCTTTTGATGCCCATCAATTGGGTTTAGTGGTTTTCTAGTTGAGCGCTGTAGACTTGGGGGATAATGCTGAAACAGGACTGTGGATCCTTTCGTCAGAACGCTGAGGATTTGATTGAGTATTTTCACAGTGATAAACCACATCACGCCTACTGCAGACAAACATGTCTTGTATTGAGAATTGGGAAAATCAGTTGACCAGATAAACATGTCTATAGCCATATCACAGACTGTGGTAAGATAGGTTTCATGTACAAGAGCTCAAATGACTACCTCGCCCACATGCTCTTGATGTATCTGAGAGAGGTAAGCAAGTAAACAATCTCTTAACGCCCACAGACTGAGGACGGTCCACTGCCACCCAAGGGGAGACCTCCAGCATCTCTCAAAGTCTGCCTATGTTGTGAATATTAGGTTAAGGTTATTTTAGGCCGACCCGCTCCAGAAGCAAATTACAGTGCAAGAAAGGGGGTGAAAAACCAAGTGGGCTGTCCACCGTGTAATTTTCCTGTTGCTCTTTCAAAGGATGAGGTATTCCTCGAGGAAGCCCTGTTAAATTTATAAGCCATGACCCCGCATCAGCGGGAAAGAGGCTACTCTGACAGGGAAGAGGAGGCACGGATGGAGCCGTATGACTTTATGTCTCGCGCTTGATGGAGTTATGCCGCCGCTTTTCAACACTTTGTGTGCACGTTCATTAGATTCAGAGCAGGTAATCAGAAGTTTGTCTGAGTCTGGCTCGGCTTTCAAAAGAAACTATCATGATAAATCATTCACTTTTCTGTCACCGTTTAGCAGTAATGCTCATGCATACCAAACTTGGCTGGTATAGGATTCCTGAATAAGACCCTCTGGCTGATCTGAAGAAACCTCACCCTGAATAAAGGTCTTTCCTGCCTGAACAAGAGAGCAGCCTTTAGAAGAATGAGGATGATCACTGCTTACTCGTCAAGTGTACCTGCAGACGTCTCAGCCTTAATTATGCCAGTCTGGGAGAATTACAGGCACCCTGGCATTACTTCTAATACACTGAGATACTCACACTTACCTCTTCTTTATCAAAAGGTGCTATACTGGTCTTTTCTTATGCTTCAACTTCGCAGAGGCCTCAGACAACCAGCTCTGCGACTTTGATCTTTGCCAACAGTGCCTTACAGCTATAATTATACGTAAAACATCACATGCTAACGTGCAACAAGGGAATTCATGACGCGTGACAGCAAATGAGTGATTGAGTCGATAGATGATACTGTCAATACACATATATACAGTACATCACTGATACCTCCTCCTCCAGTCTTCCAGAGCATCCTCCTCTAAAAGCTGCAGTATGAGGCCGTATATTCTTCCTCTTGAGCTTCCAAGGGGCCCCTGCTGTACTAGTGTGGGGAGGGGGAGGGGATGTGCGCTGCAGTGCGGCTTGCTGGTTAATTATGGGTCGCGAGCTGCAGCTCGGCTGGCCTGGGCGGGTGTTGGAGCCAGTGGGTCTGGCACAGGGAGGTCTGGCCACAGACCCCGGTGGTGACGGCATGAAGTCTGGGACGAGTCAGAACACCAGCCCGGGGTTTGGAGCATTCCTCGCATTCCCTCCTCCCATGGCTGCCTGCC
This sequence comes from Seriola aureovittata, assembly GCF_021018895.1. NCBI lineage: Eukaryota > Metazoa > Chordata > Actinopteri > Carangiformes > Carangidae > Seriola > Seriola aureovittata. Next base: position 6,436,578 of record NC_079384.1, read on the forward strand.
TGTGTGTGTATGTGTATGAGGCAGAGAGCGAGGGAAGAATATGTGTGAAAGATGCAGTGTGTGTGCATGTTCATAAGGACATGTGCACAATATGTGCGCATGCATTACATCCGGGCTGAGTGGGAAGTGTATCAAAGCTAAAACAGAGCAGCATCAATGCAGGATCCGTTGTGATCCATCGGCAGCTGTCATTGTATCTGAGCTGAGAGTGAGAAGCACAGCTAAGTCCTTGATGAAAATGCTGTCACCAAATAGACAGATTTCCTTGGCACACTTGTGTAAGTAAGTCTTGAATGATTTTGACATGCACAGCCAGTTTAATGTCTTGTGAACTTGTTTAAAGCAGAGCTCAGTCTCATATGTTTTCCCAGTCACGGAACAGCTCTGTCCTGAAGGCAGAAGCCAGAAAAGATGCATAAAATATGTGATTTTCTACCATTATACAAAAAACAAAACAATTGGAACTTTTTAAGGGCGGGAGTGATTCTCTGTGACCCAGGATTTACTCTCATGACAGAGAGGCACCCTTTAACTTTGAACTCACCTTCATATAGTTTCACAATCCCCATGTTTCTTCTCTGTAGAGGGTTATTTTAATGTGACATGACAGATTGGCATCAGGACAACACATGTTGGGTATAAGAGACAGCAGAAAAAATCATTTAACAGAAGTTCACATAAGATCAAATTCAGTCTTTTTTTTTTACACTTAACATATGTTTTATTAGTTTTTAAAGAATCTTTTGCAACAAACCGGATTAACACGAGAAGTGCTATTTGCCACTTGGCTGATAGAAATGTTGTCACGCTTGAGTTGCAGTTCTGGTAAAGCTTCATTCTATCGTTTGGTAATTAGTTTCGCAGTGTAATTATTTTTTTATTAGTTCAATGGAAAGAAAAATGTAACTTGGTGGCTTACTATTTATAGTGAAAATAAGAAAGACAAATTATTCAGACTCAATTAAATATTCATGAAATACTCAATAATTATTGATCTATATCAACAGCACTAACTAAAAATCTCTAGATTAATTAAATGCCATTGTGTACACTGTCTCTATTTTCAATAATTAAAAAGGAAATTATATATTCTAAAGACAGATTTCCTGTTCACTGATCTGAATGTGAACTCTACTGTTTATAAGTGAGTGGCCCACTTCTTGCAGATCCTTATACGATAGAACGAGTATCATAATGTGCGTCCTAGTTATTAAGAGGCCTTACATTATTCTAAGTGGAAGTCAAGTGATGAGATTTTTAGTCTTCTGCAATCTGGTTGGAGGCCACCCAGCGGGCGACGAAAGCCTTTTTAAAGCATTTTTTGTGTGTGTTCAGAGGAGACGAGACCTGCTGTATAGACACAGACAGGTGAGTAGGCTGTAAAAGACAACAAGGAAGGCTCCACGCACCGAAAACACAGATCAAAGCAGGCTGCATGTCAACAGGCGGCTGTTTGTACATAGCTCAGGCAGCTCTTCGCAGATGTCTGCATCTCTTTCTCTACTGCACCGTCCGAGGATTTAAGCCCTTTTCAACCCAGCCACGTCAGCTCACCTGGATGTTGTAATAAATGTGCTGTGTAAACATGCTACAGTGTCAGTGTCAACATATAGACATGTAGGAACCTTTTCTCATTCAGCTGCGGAAGTTTCACAACTTTAAGAGAGTGCCGCAGACTTATTTTTAGCTCTCTTGATGTTGAGCTGCGTTTAAAAAAAAAACTATAACACAGAAGGAACCTCCTCAATTTTGTCTTCATGTATCATACTCAGATCTATGCAGCTTCACCCGAAGGTAAAGAGTTAGTTTGCTCAAAAATAGCTCCAAAGTGGGGGAGAGGGCCACCAAAAAAGCCCTATTTCTTTCTCCCCACACAACCTTTATTTTGACAAGGCTGGGAGAATAGGGTATTTATATATGGGGCTGTGTGCTGTGGTTTCTCCACAATTACAGAGTGGCAGTGCTTAGACTGGGAGGCGTGCTGGAGGTTTATGGAGGGGGACATGAGGGAGCGGGGACATGAGGGGACCAGCCCTCCTGAGCCTCTTACAACCTGACGTATAGAGTGAAATACCACACATTTGTACAGAAACATGATTTATACTGAAATACTCACACCAGCCAAGTGCACAGGCCTGAGAAATCCAAACAAAAACAAACTTCACAAAAACTTCAAACTCCGAAGAAGTTGAGTTGTTAATATGAAAATGTATTTTATGCATTTAAAGGTATGAACAGAATTTTTCCAGGCTGAGCCAAACCTCTGTAGCCCCAAACCTTTACATTGCAACGAGGCTCGATTTCAGTGTTTAGAAGGTGGTCAGTAATGTTTTGAGTGGTTCTGGCGTGGGCTGGAGCTTCTCTTTGTAGATCTACTGTATTATGGTTGCGATATAAACAAGGATTTTCTACCAAGCGTCTTGCACAACCGCGGCAGGCCACGTTGAGGAGAACAGTGGGAGTTTGTGTTTGTTTCGTGGATGCTGTGTTGAATCTGGCATCGGCCTCTGCAGGGGTGAGCAGGGGGGGGAGCAGGGTTTGCGGTTCTGCCGGGGAGCCTGGAAGTCAGTCAGGGCGGTGGCTGAACCACCTTCCCTCCACAAGCCGACATCCACCCCACTCCCCAAACACACATGTACATGTGAACACATATTCACACAGAAGCATATAAGCACATATAAGTACACACACACACAAACACGCATGCACGCAAACTCACGGACTTCACCTCCTCTTCTTTCAAGTTTCTCAGCAAAGGATCAGGAACCTGGCGTGCCAGGCAGGCAACAGGAAATACAAGATGGCCTTGTTTACAAGCATAAATGTGATTCTGCAACTACACACACCAGAGCGACCTGTGCCGCAAGACAGGAGAATTAATTAGACACCTCTTAAACAGGCTTCAGCAAAACAAATAGGTCAAATAGGTTTTTGATGAGAATATGGACTTTTATTCTCACTTTTTCCTCACCACTTCATTTCGCCTCAGACTTGCTCCTGCCTGTCTATATGTGGCGCCTGGCTTTGAAATGCAACACTTCTTTAGAGGGTGTGAACACTCTCAACAACAGGCAGTCGGCTTGTTGTGTCTCTGTTAGAGTGACAGACACCTGAAAGTGGAAAACAAAACATGGGATTGTGTGGTGTTCTCTGACTTTCCTGTCCTACAGTTCTTTCTCCGGCACAGTGGGCAACTCTGTACGTCAGCTAAGTGGTGAGAGCAATTTCATCCCGCTGGGATTTAATAATGCCGAACTGATCATCTGAATCTCCTTGTTCCTGTTTCCAGGCTCGTTCTTGTTTCCTCCTACGCCTGGATTTAGTCACCATGGCGGCAAAACAAATACTTGCATCTAATGTAGCATTTCAATCACAATCCCTGTGTTCTCTACCCACATTAAAGGATATTATGGTTTCTGAGTGGCGACAATGGTGCATTAAGGTGTACAAAATGCACCGTGGCACTATTTGCATCTGTGGTTGGTAGACTTAGAGCGCATTGTTATGTGCACAGTGTGGTTTCATGCATAGCTGAGAATAAATGGGAGAATTTTGTGATGTCACAGGTACGGTGAAATGTTAAAACGCCTCTGGCTGAGCCGTTGAATGACTTACTGTAACATGATTGTAACATGAGCTGTCTGGCTAAATGTTTTCAAGAAAATTGTTGGATCAGTTTTCGTTCTGTAGTGTAACAGATTGACGGATGAACATTATTTATATCATTCTCACTTGCATTTTAAATATAGCACCTTTTTTATGATAATCATATAATGTTAATTATGTATTATGATTATAATAATACTCCATCATCCATTAAAATTTTTATATAAGTAAAAGTATTAGCAACAAAATGTGTATCTACCATATTACATATTATTATTTTATTGGACTATTACTATTGGTCCATTAACGTGTAGGTTGCATTTTAATGTAGGGGTTGACGTAGCTGTAATTCAAACAATGTGGGTGGAGTTTAATCCATAACAACGCATCATATTCTATAGGATATTTTTATGTTTTACATGTTAAATCATAATCTGCAAAGTAACTATAGTTATTGTCACATAAATTAAGTGTAAAAATGTACAATGTTAGTTCCCTGAAATGTAAAGTGGGTTAGAGTGTCAGCATTTAATAAAAGTATAAAAGTATTTGAGTAATTACACTTCCTGACATGTAGTAGAGGTAGTCCAGGTTTATCAGCAGCTACTGCAGGTTCACATGTTACCACCTCACATGTTATCATGCAGAGATGTATGTAGGGCAATTTTTATTTTCTCTGGTTCTTCCTCATCTCTCTGCACTCACTGGCAGATCAAATAGGAGCTCTTCCTGTCACCTGTCAGAGGAATGTGCCAAGACTCACATCCATCAGCGGCTCAACTTGAACAGGCATAACTGTGGCTCGCTGTAGGCCTCAAAGATCTCCCGGGGCAACAGTGCCTTTCCCGGTAAGTGGGCCAACATGCATGTGCTTTTTAATGCGCGTGTTGTTGATCGTGCAGGTACAGATCATTCGCACACGTTTGCACTCATGCATGTTTACGAGGCATCGACGCAGCCAGTGGTTCCATCACGTGACCCAACATGTCTTGCCCTGCTCAGCGGCCTATATGATGTCTGCGGTTTAGACAGGGCGTTCCAGCGTGTTCACCACCGACCTGGGAGAAAGAGGGGGATTTAGCATGTGTCAACAGGCATACCTGTAACCTGGGAGATGTGCCCTGCAGGCACCTAGTGATTTTCTCATGAATGTGATGGCGAGACGCAGACGATAGGGCTTGCAAAAGTAGACTCCTCAGCAGGACTGAGGTGGCTTAGCGTGGCGTCAGACACACACACCACTACATTCCATTGGGATGCTCTTTATGTAAAGGGAGGGGGTGTTACACCAAGTGTGTGTGTGTGTGTGTGTGTGTGTGTGCGTGTGCGTTCGTGCTTTTATGCCTGTTTGTGTGAGTCTATCACAATTACTGTTTGTGTTTGTGGCCACTGAGGGCCAGTGTCATGGTAGAGCTCAGGGAACAGGACACAGGTCCAACCCTGAGAACCTGAGGAACCTGAGTAGACGTCAGGGGACTAACGGAGTCTAAGGGGCTTAGGCCTGGCCCGACACAAACACTTACCTACTGTGTCTACTGTCTCCATCACTGTGTACTGGAAAACAAGAGCTTTGGTGGAGACACTGGATCCAAGGGGTACCGCTGGGGCTGCTCCCCGGGCCTGAGCTTTTTTTGTTACATATCTCCTGTTTGTTTTCTGTTTAGGTCGTGTTGAAACGATACTCTATCACTCACAATATTCCTCTTGTATTTTTTTCTTTCCCATGTCATCCTCCAATCCTTTTCTCTGAAGTGGTTCCCAAACCCATGCAACAGCAAGGTGGCCCAAAATGTGATTTAAAGGTGTGTGACAGGTATTAATCTCCCTCTGTCAGTTAGGAGACAATGGACGGGCCCCTGGATAAAAGAGAGGCCTCGCGTGTGAGTGCACGGGGGGTCCTTAAGTGACGAATGCCATGGCATGATAAACAAAGAGGAAGCGATTGCCATCAGCTGTCATGAGGCAAAAGATGAAACGCTCACTCAAGACAGATGGAGAGAGTAACTCCTACTGCTGCTTTTCTCGTCCTGCCACACCTAAACACTCTGCTTTGTTTGATCTCGGTCGTCACTCTTGCCTTTGTGAGCTCAAGTGACAGCAGAGAGGTGCTAGTTCATTTTTTCTGTCAGTCATGAGCTGCCTGCGCATGTGTAGGTATCTGTGTGTGCTTGTAGGTATGCAACCTAAGTGTACAAGTCTTCATGTGTGTGTGTGTGTGTGTGTGTGTTGTGTCTGGCCAATTAGCAACTGGTCTCACACATTCACATGATCATTTGAATCCTGATAGCTTTCATTATGTTGTAATTAGCTTTCTCTTGTCAATAATTTACATTAGCACTGCATTCTCAGTCCTTGCATATCTGTTCTGGCAAAAAGCTTAAGTGAGGCAAGCTGATATGATAAGTAAGATAAGCTGGTTGTAGACCCTGAGGTGAGTCTTCCTGGTCGAGTTGTGTAATAGTAATAACAGGGTTCCTCCACGACCATGGATAGTGAAGCAGGGGAATCTCTAATTGCCCCAATTATCAAGGGAAACCTGCATTCCAGCAGGTGGTAGGACGAGCAGTGATCCGCTGAGTGTTATGACACTAACTCTTCCATTAGCTGCTCATTAGATTACAACAGTGCAAACAACGGCTGCTCAGTTTCACCGTGTCGTTTGCTGAGAGAGTGGAAATGATATTTTTAAATAAAAGCATTAACATATAGCATAGGTTACAGCCTTACACAAATAAGGATTAACAGTAATCAGATGTTCAATAGGTGACATTGTTTTGGGCGTGGTGATTTTGTATGTTCACCTTCCAACGACACCACCATCGCCACTGATAGAGAACAGGGTGGCACGCTGGATCACAACCAACACATTGACACAATGTAATCAAATATTCACCTCAGACGAACCCAAGTCATTAAGTTCAAGGCGAGCGCTTGAGGCTATTTTTCATTTATAGTCTTCTCTTTGTTGTATTGCCAGTTTTTTTTTTTTTTACGCAAAATGTACTCTTGTTTTTACTTTTCAGATGCAAAACAATTTAAATATGTGATGTTTCCTGTTATAATACAAATGTGGAGATGCTTTCTCAGTCCAGGATATGCGAACAAACAAAAAACACAAACCCACTTGCAGCATGCACCTCCAAGGCCAAGAGGCACCACTGCATGGGAAGTGTCAAGGCTAATGTCGTGGCTAAGCCTCGGCCATCTCGTGTCAAGAGGTTTGGATTAGTCACACTGGTGCATTATTCACCAGCAGGCTCCCTTGTCACTTCCAGGCCCTCCACCACCACCTTGCTGTCCCTGCTAGCTAAGATTTAAACCTCTGGTGGAGCTGGCAGGAGAGAGAAGCGCACATTAATTAAGGAAATGGAGACAAAGTGTAGCCCGACTGCACTGACACCTAATTAATACCACTGTCCTGCTCTCCAATGCCCATCCAATTAAAATCATGTCCAGTGCACGAGGAAACAGTTGATCAGCAGTCAGTCAGACCAAGTTGGAGTCCATGTAAAAGCTGATATTAGTCACTGTCACTGTGAGAGCAGCGACAGACATTAGCGCAGGCACTGGGGAGTCACGCTCTCTTGTGATGAAGAAGTTACAAAGTAGTGTTAGGCCAGAGGTCTTAGAGGAACTAATGGACGGAGATGAAGGGGTTTCAGCGTTGTCGTGAATTATTAAATATGATCAAGTTTCCCCGTGCTCTTGTACAAATGCTGGGGCACACGGAGCAGGACTCTGGTTCCTCTTGCACAGTGGAAAGAAAACCAACACCTGTAATCCCTACAAGGTGTAGAAGAGCGGAGGATCACACACCGCTGAGACCCGAGTGTGTTTTGTGATGTGTGTTCCTTCACGTGTGAACACATGTGTGTGTGGCCTGGAGGTTATTGCATCGGGATGTTTGATAACCACCATCAAAAAACGCAATGTATAAACATTAATTTAGTGTTTTTTGGGTTTTTTTTTTTTTTACTGGATCCCCCTTCCCTGTTTACATGGGATAAAATCTGGACTTTCACAAAAGAAAAATAAACACAAGAAATATTAAATGCAACAAGAATAAAAAGGATGAAACAAATTAAAAACAAAACCCAAGAAGAAATAAAAGTTAGATCGTAACTAACTTTTAGTATTTTCCAAAATATGTTTCACTTGCATTTCATAAGGATTTGTTTTGTAATAGTAGTGTACTGTATATTTATTGTGATTTTCTTTTCTTACCAACCTCAACAGGCTCTTTACAGAACAATACAATGTCTGAGAAAATACAGTATTCTTAGCACTGTCAGTAAAATACTGATTTATATCTACAACTTAGATTAAACCTGCAATAAGCAGCTGGGTGGCAATGGAAGAGAGCTGTAAACACAACTGGACATATCATCATATCATATCATCTTTTAACCTGCTACTTTAATTTGTTGGCTCTGCACAGATTAAACAGATACGGAGCAACATTAGCAAACATCTGGTTCTTTACCTGCTATAAACGCTCCTCTACGTTTACAAGCTAGTTGTGAATTATATCGTTGTGCTGTCTGGTGCGGGGAAGCTAGAGTACTGTGGGTTTCTGGACAGGAAAGTTTTGACCTGGAAAAGCAGAATAACGAGTTCAAAAGCTGCTGTAAAGCTCCACACGAGCTGAGTCATACGGTCATAGTCATGTGATCCATTATTATTATTGGTCAGGATGAACTTTGGCCATGACAGGTATCCCTGATAGTTAATGTAATGTGGACTTAAACTTTAACAAACACAGCGAAAAATATATTGATTTGACCCATAATTTGGGTGATTGCCACATGTCACAGTTAATGTAGTACATGTGATTTACTGTCGAGTGCTTTATTCAATGATTTAAAAAAGATGATATACTTAAGTGTTACTGTGTTTTTGTGCATCGGCATGTATTTCAGACCCCATTGTCAGCTGCTTTATTGCCGTCCACTCTGAATTATTCAACCACCTTAACCTACTGTATCTCAGGTCTCCAGGAGGTGTGGTGCCCCCCCCCCCCCCCCCCCCCCCCCACAGCTCCTGTTTCCTCCCCAAGATTAATTACACCTAAGTTTTGACAGCCTGCCCGTCTTCTCAGGAGAACCACTAATGAAGCGCTCTCTTTTAGGATAATAGCAGAAGACCATGAACCGAAAGACTTTGGGGACAGAAACACTTCGTTAATGCCTCCCAGATGACTTTCATGTCTAACCTGTCCACATGTCTACTTCTCTGTCCATAGGGGAAGACTGGCACTGACACAACCCCTGTCATTATCTTTCTATAGCATACAGTTGTATATAATCATGTGTGATACCTATCATACCTGGTTGGAACATATATACATTCACACATCAAACACGCTAGATTTGCTGTCTAGTTTCGCCAGTTTCTGATGCTGGCGCCTGTGATCTTATAGAATACAGTTTGCATAGTCACGTAACCCTCCCTCTGTATTTAGGAATGCATTTAAGACCAAGGAAGAAAATCAGAGCAGCTTCAATATGCAGAGTTGCTCTGAGCCATAAATTCTATTTTCAGACATTCAGAGGTGTCCGCTTCAGGTTTTTCCGGCTATATCAAGCTCTTGTCTTTGTTAGCTCATAGTGTGAGGAGGGAGTTGGGGGGTCTGGGTATACTCGCTCCAGAGTGAAATGGAAAATCCCATCCTATCCTGTCCTATGTATTTCCCTGGCAGTGAGGTCATGTTGTCTACCTAACCACAGGCCTCAAGACTGAAGCCTGATGACTGACTGAGTGGTGAGATCACTGGGTGGCAGTGTTGAGCCAGAAAGGAGGAGGATGGAGGATGGAAGAGATGAGACAAGGACTAAATTCTGGCTTTATGCACATACAGTAGAGTGTGTCCACTGCAAACTGGATTAGCATTTAAAACATAAACAATACAGTGCAAATAGTGCAGATTTCTGTAGTTAAGTTGTTCCCAGGATCAATTATTTCTCCCTTGCCATCACTCACATGTCAGATTCAGGTGTAAAGGCAGCCAGTATACAGGGCGCCCCACACGACCCAACCTTTTCTGACTGAGTGACCCCATTGTTCCCTTGAGAGACTGTGGGCATTGTGTGTTGCTGCTGAATCTAAGGGACTTACCTGTCACCAGCTATAGCCCAAAGGACAAGCTCCTGTCTACTTTGCTATAGGAGTGACAGGGGGACAAGAGGATACTTCCAAGGGAACCTTGTTTCAGTGATCAGATGATGATAAAGTGATCTGGTCTGGATTCACAAGTGTCGATAGTGGCTGTCAGCGCTTGTTTGATGGGTGGCTGTCCTTAGAAAAGACCAGGGAATTGCTAAATGTTAGAAATCACAGACGAAAGAAATTCTTTGCATGTGGTGTTTGTCGCATGGTTTTAGAAAGTGCTTCCTTTATTTGGACAGCGTGAAGTATATTCCTTTTTAAAAAATCTCAAAAACGAAATTCCATATGTCCACGTCTTTCTCGTTCTCAAGTCCTGACCCTTTGCACACATTCTGTAAACCTCTCTGTCTCAGTCGTTCTAGAGTGGAGACATGCCCAGCTCCTCTTAATGGCCCTTTGTTCAACCTGCAGGCTTACAGGTCAGGGGTCAACTGCACCTGAGGCCGATTCCCACAAACAAAAGCTCTGTGTTTACTGGCACCAGGCCACCACTTCCCTGTCTCCTGCGGACACACACACACATACAGACAGACACACACACACACACAGAAACACACACGACAACATGATAGAGCAGCTACAGCAGGATAATGTGAAAGAGCTGGTTATTTTTATTGTCTAAATGTCTGTATGCCTGTGTAATTGTGTGTTTGTTAATATCATGACATAAAAAAACATTTTCTACATTTTCTCCATTCTTTTTTATTTTATAAACCAGTTTTTAAAGTAATTATAGTTCAGCTCTCTGGGATATCAAATGAATGAAAAGTTTATTCAAGGCATGAAGAACAAGCAAAAACTGGAGCTCAAGATGTTTCCATATTATCATATTTCAGTCTGAGCAGGAAATCTTTTTATTTTCTGTGTAAAAGTCCTGTTTTTTTTTATCTGACATATATGAAAAGAAGCAGCCTCTGTGGCTTAACTGATGCGGCATTTTAGAGTAAAGAAAGTGAAATCACGACCAAAACCTCACCAGAAACTTAATTGTCACAACTAAAACATACTCAACATCCACCCCAGAGATCTAAATCTAAACCGAAGAGGAGGGGTGGCATCTTTCAAAACTAATTCAAAAGATTAAAAAATTGTATTAACATTACCACAATTTTTAAAGGACATATGTTACACAGAGCACAAACAGATTTGAGAAATGGTCCAACGCAATCTCATTAACATCTGTGTCTGTGAAAACCAAAGACAAAGAATTTGTTGTTTCAACAGTTATGGTAAGTATCAATACTTCCCACTGCTTCCAACACAAATACCATATAATGCTCTCTAACCCTGAGCATGGAAATCAACCAGGAAGCAAAGCCTCAACAATTCCCTGTACTTCCTGCAGCAGAGACGGCCATTCCCAGCTCCTCTGGCACCGAGTCAAGGACAGCAGATGGGAATCTTTAAGCTGCCACACATCCACCCACGGACGGGAGCAGAAGGGGGCTTCACTGACCAGATTGAACCCTGAGATGGAATAAAAGAAACTGTTGGTTGCTGCGGAGGGACCGGGTATAGTGGTGGTTAAGCTGGGGGGGGGGGGGGGGGGGGGGGGGGGGGGGGGGGGATCCTACCTGTCAGGACATGAGTGGAACAGGTGAACCCCCCCGTCCCCAAGGCCCTGCTCTCGTTTGCTTGCACTCGCACACAAACAGACACACACACACACACACACACACACACACACACACACACACACACACACGGGCCAACCCCCTCCACCTGTCACTCTGTCACTTGGACTGAGAACCAGCAGGGTGGCCCCCCTCCATCCATCCCACCCTCTTTCACCCTCCTCCATCTCTGTTACACCCCCTCTTTTTGTCCCATCCCATTAGCTCGGGGGCTACCTGTGCTGCACCTTTTAACCTCTCTGCATGAAGTTCTCACCTGTGATTTAAATTTTTTTTTTTTTTACGACCACATCACAACAGTTGATATGAATTCAACAGTAATTTAAAGAAACCTCATGAAAGCCTTCACATTAGCTCTTCAGAACTGCTTTTGTTTGGGCCAAAGAGAAGAAGTGCAGCGTTAGCGTGAGCAGCGACATCTGCCACGTTTGAACAGACAAATAAAAAAAAAGAAAAAAACACAAACAACATTAACACCACAGTTCTGCCCACACTCTTTGATTAACAAGTGATCACTGGGGAACTGCAGCACAGAAACACCGCAACTACTTAGCACCAAAGATGGGACTAAAACTTGGCATTAAAACTGAGTTTTTGCCATAATGCGATGCAGAGGCTTCTGTAACTCTGACAACATGGGATCACAGCAAAGATCTGCCCACCATGTTTTTACCATTCTCTTTAGCCATGATGCTAGCAGCTTGGCTGTAAGCATGTCAGATATACTTTGCTGTGACACTGTCCTTATGTAACAGAAGGAGCCTATAGGTTGTTTGTACCATGTTATTGTTACCATCTTATTACAACCCATAGTTACATAGTCCGTTGGGACAGACTTACACGCTGGAATCCACTGTTCATTTTTGTCATTTGAAACTGAGAGTCATTGTTGTTTCTTTTATCCATGAGCGCTTCACAACCTTAAAGCTATATAACATAATAATCATTTTTCTGCGTTAAAATGTCTAAAAAGGACTTGACCCGCGTTATATATTTCGTTGAGGTGTATACTTTCAGTATCCCAGATGTTTCCAGCAATCTTCAAACCTAAAAGAAATCCGTGATCGGTTTCATCCGGTCGCCTGTCAATGACATCATGTACCCTTTGCGTATGCGTCAGTGTTGTGGTTGTCTGCCAGAAGTGTCAAAATAGCCTTTTTTCTCCAGTTTTAAGCTTTTGGTAATTTTTATCTATGTTTTAAATGGATGAAGGATTTTAGTCACTGGATTTCTTGATCTTACGTTATCAGAGAAACAAGCTGAGCAAACATTAGCGGCCACTCGGCTCCCAGCTTTGTGTCTACTGATACTAAGTGATTGTACCAGTTTTATTCACTAGGTCCATTTATTTTGGAGAGGAGGAGACCACTGCCGGTTTACCCCTAAACTTGTGAATCATAAATCAATCCATCAGAGAAACAAGCTGAGCAAACATTGGCGGCAGCTCGGCTCGCAGCACCTCGCAACACGAGAGGAGACCTCTGAGGATAATTTGGTTCCTGGTAAAAACTTCCTGAACGATTGACACTGAAGAAATTCTAGGCAGGAAAAGCTGACTGCAGTGACAGCAGCGGTGGTGACGACAACGACTCCCTTGACCCCAAGCTACTTCACCACAACACCGAACTCTGTCTTTTGTTATTGTTTTGATTGAGAGACCCCCAGTGGCAGAAAATTACATAGTGCGTGTTTAACCCCTTGTTGATTATTGTAACCGTGACGACAAAGGTCCTCTAACCTTGAGGTACTGTTTCCTAAACCTAACCAAACTGTGATCATCATCCCATAACCCTAAAATGTTAGCATGCTAACACACAAACTAAGAGCATGTTAACATGGGGATGAAGGGACACAGTGCCTAAACACAGACTCATGGAGCTGCTTGTGTGACTGTAGAGAGTATCTCCGTCTTATATACCTGTTATTCCAGTCCATCATCAACAACTGCATTTCTGCATTCAAGAAACACTTTCACTTTACCTATTGCAATGTATTTCTTTATTTATTGTGAAATATTTGTTTGAAGGTTAACCTTTTTAAAATTATTACAGTAGAGTTATTTTCTTTGCATGTGAGTTGAGTCAGAGATGTGACTGTTTTTGTTAGATCCTAGAACTGATATCTGCTTTATATCAATTCCATTATCATTATCACTGTTACCAATTTAATTGTTTTTAACCATAGACATGACAGCAGCACAAATATTAGAAAGTCAATTAAAGTTGTTAAAATCAAGGAAGCTGAACAAAAAGACTTGGCGTTACTTTTCCAGCTGGACACTTAACCCCCAGCTGCGCCAGTGAAGCTTGCCATGCAGCCGGCAGCAGATGACTGTGGTTACACAGGGCAGCCTCAAGGTGTGAATTTGCAGCAGCTAGGAAAGAGCATGCATGGTTAAATTTCACAAGATAAACACTGCTTAGCATAATAAATAATGTTTCAGTAGAGAGTTGACCGGCAATGAGTCACCCTGCTCTTCACGGTCTGACTCACCTCAACAGCGCCAAGGAGCAGACGGCTGCTGAAACCTGTTGTGATGAGTAGAGAGACAGAGACTGTTAGCTCCATGCAAAAGCCTAATTTTAAATATTTGTAATTTAACTTGCAAACACAGTCTGCAAAATCTATCTATCTATCTATCTATCTATCTATCTATCTATCTATCTATCTATCTATCTATCTATCTATCTATCTATCTATCTATCTATCTATCTATTTATGTTGTATTTACACTTACTTGACACGGTGGCTCAGAGGCTTTGTGGGAACTTTAGTGTTCATGCATGTTAACATTATGATAATGCCTGTGTGTGCAGCTACCTGAGGGGATTGTTGTTTTACATGGCCTTTTAAAAGTTTCTGTGGGATTAAAAGAGGTTAGATGCACACAACACTGCTATTTCCCTGAGGCAGGAGAGGAACCTTTCCACTCTCTGCTCACACTCCACGCTAGTCACGCAAGCCCCGTCAGAGACAGGTTCGCACACACACCGAACACACACACATATACACACGCATACACACACAAACACACACACACACACACACACACACACACACACACACACACACACACACACACACACACACACACACACACACACACACACACACAGTTGCAGGAAAGCAGACGGACAAAAACCTCACACTCAAACAAAATGAGTCAGAAAAGCAACTCAGGATGGTAAATTCAGATGTTGTGCAAGGCTTTGTTGTGGTTTGTGTGGTTATTTGAAATTCTAAGGAATTCACACTTCCTATGCAGCCTCGACTTATGTATTTGGAAGTATCTGTGTTGCTTTAAGCTCAGAGAACCAGTGAGAACTTTGTGCTATTACTAGGGAAGTTGGTATTTGCTTTACTGAATTACAACAATGCTGCAATGGCATGGCACAGCTACTAGTTATAAGCAAAAACTAAACAACAAAAAAGGAACAATCAACCTCCACTACTGTGATTCTGCTTTTGTTATTTAATGGAGTGTGTGTGAATACGCTGTGTATAGTTTTTTGGTAAGTGTTCGTGCATGTGTGTGACAGAGAAACAGAAAGCACAAGAGAGGAGGGCCTATTCAAGCAGCATGCATGCTTCAAAACAGGCTGCAGGGCATCACTGAATGACTGATAGGAGAGACCTTTACTGCAAAACAAAGCTCCTAACACACACACACACGCACACACACACGCACGCACGCACGCACGCACGCATGCATGCACACACACACACACACAATAATAATACACACTACCCTACACATACAATCCAAAATCAATAGAAGCAAAATCAACACAAATCCTCTCCTGCCTGTCTGTCTCCTCGTCTTGTGTTGACATTTGTCTTTTTCCATAGCAGTTCATGACACACACATTCTACTGTAGCAACTAAAAATCACACTGATCACTCACAGACAAAAGCTTTCATGCTTTGTCTTTTATTGATGCATCCACCCACTGGAACACAGCAACTAACCAAGTGTCAACTGCCATTGCAGGCAGCGGGTGCTGTTCAACCTGTCACAGTCTTTTGTCTCTGTGTATGGACAGCCTGTGTGTGTTTTCTGTATGCACAGTGTTACTCAAACATGGGGTAGGGGTTTTGAAGGAGGTCAGGAACTGTCTTATTAGAGTCCAAATGTCCTTGGTTGCAGATTTTAATTTCATTCACCAGGTGTGGGGTTTAGACCCCCTGAATTCCAAAGCTGTATAAATGTTCACAGATGCTCGGGGGTTAAAGTGTGCAAGGGTTAGGTGTGTTGCATTGGGTCTTGCACCCATGCAGGGTGGTGTGCATCTGCTAGTGTGTAAGACAAAGAGACAGAGAGACGGAAAGCCAAACCCAGACAACCAGTTTGTTCGTGAGAGAGTTCTCCTCATGTGATCAGTGGCATTGAGGGCTGGAGACTTCTGTAAAACTGGCAGGGATTTTGAATTATAATGGCCAGAAATGTTCACCGCCTCTTAAACCACACAGTGTAGTAGATGAACATTAGTGCCTCATAAGTCTTGAGCATGGGAGCTTTACTGTAACCCTCTGTGCTTGCTGTTCCTGGAAGTCCCACACAATGTCTCCAATACTGTTCCATGTCAAATGACAATTAGGCAGCTCTGAACCTTAATACATTTTGCCCGCAGCGGTCAGAACTTTCATTGCAAGATAATTCAAAAGCACCGGAGAGAGCATGATTTCACTCTTTAAACCGTTCTCTCTCTGTGTGTGTTTAGAAAATCCAAAATGGCTGCCCCTCCTCTTCCTTTCCCAGTGTCACCGGCGGTCCCGGCATGGCAGAGCAGAGCTGCCTAGTTCATATACAGTGTGCAGGAAGTGATTAACAGTAAAAGATCAAAGGCGGTGGACAGGATAAACATTCTTCCCTGGGACCCTACTCCTCCGGGGTATACAGCACCACTTCCTCTTTTTACAGACTGACTGCTGCCTCCACCGCCACAGCACAGCGCACACATTGTCACCACATGAGGCACTGACCCACAATTCAGACAGTGTGTGTGTGACAGACAGAGAGAGATGGAGTGATAGAGAGGGAGAAAGGGGAGGGAGCACAGGGGGATGTGTGTGTGTTTGACTCCTGAGAGCTGAGGCAACATCCAAGCTGCATTTAGAGTTTGAAAATGATTATGTTGTTATGTTGTGCAGACGCAACAATCAGTTGAGGGCCTCAGCTTATGCTAATTTCCCATATGATGTTCTCACTGGTGCACAGCTGTTGCGCTAAAGGACCGCCATTGGGATGTGATTATGTGACTGCAGCTGCAGGTGTAAGAGTGTAAGCAGGAAGTGAAGGAAACCCTCTCTGATGTCAGCAGCGCTGGATACTGAATGCAAATGTGAACCAAAGCTGTTTGTGTGCAAAGCATTTTTGCTGCATGTGTAAATTGAGGAGGGACCAGATGGGATGTGTGTGCAAGAGAGACAGACAGACAGACAGAAAAACACAATCTCTATTGAACACCACACACCTGATACAACTATTAAAAACGACGTTGTATAACTGTGACCTTCAGCCTGAATACCTGCATGAATCATCCTCACGTCATGTTCATGTTTATTTCTTCAGTGCTGTCAATCTGTGTTAAAGCATTGTGCAATACACACAACATAATATGACTGCTCCTCTTATGAATCCAGTTTCAACCTTTTGATGTCAAATCTGTGTTTACATCAATGTTAAGGCCTTCCTTTTGAATCTGGGACTACCTTCGACCCCCCCAACCCCCACCCCCCACCCCAGCCCCACACCCCCTTAAACTGAGGTGAAACATAACCTCCTCTTGGGCTCAATGGATGGCAGATCACAGGCCCTCGAGATCTAAAAGAGACAATTATCCTCAATTGAAGGCTGACAGGAAGAACAAACGCTTCATAAGTGGCACAGGGGTCTTTCTTCTCTGTGGGGGTTGGGGGACTAATCCACTCACAAGGGGCCACAGGAGTGACCAGGTCACCCCATAGCCAGGTGAAGGACCCCACGACCCATTCTCTGAACAATAGGATGATGGCTGAGTGATCATACGTCTGTGTATGTATATGTGGAAAGTTATCAAGGCATCCCATTACTTGAGGTCCAGTTTGACCTACAGTGTGGCCCAGCACCAGAGACTAAAAATACAGCGTTTGACCTCGTTATTCCTTTGAAGCTTCAGTCTCAGGGACAATGTCTTTGTGTTGGGTTCGATGATGGCTACAGCAGCTTTTGCTGTGGTAGGCACATAGTGTAGAGTCCAAATGTGGGTTTAAAAATAGCGAGGCCTCGGGATGTGTGGCTTGCTCTCGTTGTTTCTCTTGGCAGATTGAGGTCAGAACATAATCCGCTTCATATGTAAAAGCTACATAATATGAGTCCATGTCTTAACAGCCTGCCAGTTATTCTTATAGTCAATCAAATCTGAGAACATGTTGATGATGGAGTGATATTGACACAAGGAAATAAATTGTTACACTGCTGTTTTTGCATGCTGTCCCTGAGGTAACAAACAAAAAAATTTTCCTCCACATATCTGCCAGAACTTAGCTTTTCATTCACATATTGGTTACAAATGAACCTCATTTGCAATGATAACCATAGAAATGCACATATGGCTTCTAAGTGAAAGACCCACATTAGGCCTCTCTGCCTGCCATTAAAAAACATTTAATCTGATAGAATCATTTGTCTTTGTGTCTGGGGCCAGGCAAGTCCAAGGGCAGCTTCCAGCATCTAATTGGTCGACAGGATCATTGACATCACAAGGGGTGAAAGGCCAATCTGGGACAACCTTGCAGGTTCTTTGGTGCCAAGTTCTGTTTGAGAGTTGCCAGGTGTGAAAAGCTTTACTTGTTGTTCTTGGGCCGATGTGAACATCTGTGCCGGACTTGTAGCCAGTGCAGAGACAGAGAGTCATGCTGAAGCTGAGGACTTTGAATTCCCCTTCAAAACATGGATAATTTAGAGAAAACACACTTATGGGTGGGGAGGGGAATTGGGAAATAAAAGTCTCTGTGTAGCTTTGCATCAAGGGTTTTGTATTCCTTTAGAAAACTAGGCTATGTGAAATTTCTGACATGACTCAGTATTCTTTCTGCAAGCAAATGAAATGTTTAAAGACAGATTTTTAGAAGCTATTTGTTGAACCACAAAGGAGTTTGACCAGTTATATTAATTTCGATTATTGAATTTGTGTGTAAATTCCTTATAAATTCTTAACCTGTGGCTAGTTTCATTCATAGTCTCATTACACCAATAAATCTGCTTCAAAACTGAAAAGCTTAGTTAGTAAAGACTGAAATCATGTATAAATGAGGTGCTAGGGGATTTTAGTGACCCTAATCATTCATCTCTGTAGTAGAGGGATTTCAAAGGAGTAGAGAAAACAAAGACTACCCAGTTGGTACATGGAGCTGTTACCTGCTTACAATCTGGGGAGTTTGAGTATTAAGGGTGAGAAGGTTAAATTTCAATAACATTTTAATTCTATTCTCTCTCTATCTCTCTCTCTCTCTCTGTCTCAGGAGTCGAGGTTGAGGTTCTTTCCTAGTGTCATCCTCCCCCTGTGTCCACTTGTCCACTTGTCGCACACATTTGTTTGTATTTGTTATTGTTTGTAATTGTATAAACCTTTAATATTACAATTACTTGGATAAAAACTAGTATTTGGATGGAATAAAGCTTTATAGCAGTTAAATACTGTCCTCCTAATACGGCACTCCTAAACGCTAGGTGGCGCTGGCGCGAGAAACTAGAAATGCTACATCTTCAGGGCGGATTGGAGGCCACAGTGACTAGCTAACGAAAAGTAATGAGAAGGGCCGGGGCTAGCTGGTTAGCATGCTAACTTCAGTAGAAGAAAAGACGTGATAGAGAGTCAAGAGACAAGAATCAACGTTGGCGTTGCTTCCCGCCACTGGAGACAACTCTTAGCGAGTGAAGAAAAGAAGATTGATGTTGAACTCGCAATGTGTCTTCTAGACTGGTAAGTAAACGGTTGTCAATGCTAACGTTGGCTAACGTTTATGTAGCAATAGCTAAGCTTACAAACAGCTCGTTTAAACTTGACTGTTAATGTTCTGTAAAACCAGGTATGACTTTATATACGGTGTGTGTTTCACTTAGTAGTATTCATTCAGTTTAAAATGTGGGAAATACTTGAAATTATTGGAATTTGATTTAAAATTGTTACAATTAACATTATAATTTAACCCCATTTTGATCAAGTGTCAGGTGATACATGTCAAGGCATTACTTCATTACTTATTTCCAGTCAAATGCGCATTAGCATGATAACATTAGCTTTGCCACTGGTTCAGTTAGCTATGCAGCAGTTTCATTTGGCAGCTACTGGGTGTAAACATTAAGTAAAAACTAGTCTATATGTATGCAATC
This sequence comes from Seriola aureovittata, assembly GCF_021018895.1. Classification (NCBI taxonomy): domain Eukaryota; kingdom Metazoa; phylum Chordata; class Actinopteri; order Carangiformes; family Carangidae; genus Seriola; species Seriola aureovittata. Next base: position 6,456,357 of record NC_079384.1, read on the forward strand.
GATTTTAAATCAGTGATATATAAATCTCTACTTAGTAAAGACTTGCGTTACAACTAGGCTAAGTTTAACCTTTAAAGAGTTGATGCAACGTCATGGGTCTGAAGCTCAACAAGCATTCAAACTCCACTTATGATATAAATAGACAGTATTTACTCACACATCCAGTTTACCCAACAATGGCCCATCTCTATGCCTGACCCCTAACATAAACACAACATGGCTCCTTTCCCCAGTGACCCAGAGGGGTGCAGGTGGTCCACATGAACACCTCTATATGGGTTCTGACCTGGGTTCAAAGGTCAGACCCCTCAAATGACGGCCTTCCTTGCCGCCCCTAATTGCCCTGTTTATTTTTAGTCCACACTGGGCTGTGTTGAGCTATTAAAAGAAACATGAACATGAGGCCGTCCGCTAATTACTGGTGGGCCAGCAGACCCTCACTTTCCCTGATTGCTACCATATGCTAACCCACTCAGAGAGGAGAGTCTCATCTGTCACCTTTGCTGTCTCTCGGTGGTTTTGCTGTTTATATAGCACCACAGGATGGCATATTTTGCTGCAAGGGTGTGTCACAGAAATGTCTACTGGCTTAAAAATGGAAAAGTTCAAATTTGTGGAATTTTTTTTTTTTTATAACAAATAAATAAGCTATCTTCTAAACAAGACAATAATGTTGGTTATAGTATAATATAGGTATGAAAGCTACTATCTGCAGGATGGATTTGTGTGCAGTGAAAGTAAATCTGAGCTATATTTTCTGTCCCTCTCAGTCAGTTTGTGTAATGTGTCGCAATGTTCTGAAATTCCTCAAAGTCACAGCGGAGATGTTCACAGGAGGACTCTCATTTCACAGAATACACAAGAAGACAACAGATGAAATAGATAGCTATCACTGAGCCATTGCTGGCAAGTATCAGTAAATCTGGTTTGAGCATTTAAGGAAGCAGTAAGTAATTGGGTCGATTTAGACCTATTTGTGGTCAAAGTGAGGTTGAAATAATGCAGCAGAGGCGGCCATCTTGCCGAAGTTGTGAAGTTTACAAAGGTTTGATTGCAGGAGGAAGCTGGTTGTGTGGATTAGCACAGATGGGTCTGGACAAAGAGAGTACATGCTTCTGTTTAGTCTTAGAGACTGTTAGAGGTGCTGCAGACATTTGATATGACAATTAGAAATGTTAGTGAGTGAGTGCAAAAATATTTTAAAACTGTTGTTTCAAATTATGATGAGAAGAAAACTGCCAGATATTATATTAATATAACCTCAATATCTAAATGACAAACTAGCAAAATTAATATTTTTAATTTAAAGTGACATAACTTTTAAAGCAGTGGAAATACTGGATGTTGGATTGGCATGAGTGACCATACTTTTCCATCCTTTTTCAATGTTTATGTGTTGATACAGGTCCTTCAACTAGGTAAAATCCCTGTTCAACAAACCAGCTCTTTCATTTCCACATTTTCTGATATGTAGCTACTTGTTTCTTAGTTGTCGTCCCTCAATGCCAGCTTACGTTGCTGGTAACACATGTGTCAGCAGTGAAGCCGGAGCTGTCAGGAAGGTGTCTGGATATTGTCAGACAGAACAGGCCCACCCGCCTCGCTCTGCCCTGATGGATTGGGTTTCCGCCGCACCTAGATGCACACAAACCTGCAACTTCCTGCAGAAATGAATCACTGAGAGGGAGAAAATAGATATTCACAAGAGAGCAATGCATTATACTACTTAGACCTGTTAGGTTGTTATGATGTGATATTATGCTTCCTGAGCAAATAAATGACTTTGGAAATGTCAACGTGAACCCAAAGGCAGACCTGTTCATGGTCAATATCCAAAGGCAATGTCTTAACATGAGGATGGGATCTGGCATGTTTAGGAAATATTGATTATGACTGCCAATTAATTTGCATTGTAAGGCTTACACTATGGAAATGTTCATTTGTTTAACACAGTATGATTACTTGTTTAAAACTATATTGGGTAAATGTTGTTGAACCTGATATCACCCTGTTCTGTTGGTTCTGAAATTTAAATCCTTGGCTGTGGGGTGGTAATGGACAGATGACTGAATGGGCCCATTGGGCACAGGCCCAGGTTTCATCTGCAAAATGTTGGTTAAAGAGATGCAAACAAACTACAAAGAGACAAAAATCTGCACCAAAATTGAATGTGTTCTTCCCTGGCCTGTGCCCCATCCCTCCACTAAGTCTGGTGCAAATTGGTTCAGTACTCTTTGTGTAATCATGCTGACAAATAAACAAACAAACAGACACGGGTGAAAACATAACCTCCTTGGCGGAGGTAATTACTACAGAGAGACTGAAAGAGCAACAAAGACACAATCATTCATGGGTATCTTGCTCCTGTGTAGGGGAGGGAGAACTTTAGATGTGTCTTGGCAACCATTTTCCCAAAACCTGTCCATGAGGGTAGTGGCACATATGTGAATGCTTGAATCAACAATTTTATTTTCATACATGATTTTATTCATTAGACAAATTGTAAATATTATGCTCTAATGTGAGTAACACTAATTTAGTCTTCTGTGCAATGAACATTTACAGCTAAATTATGTTAGTTGTAACATGTGCCACTAATGTACAATTGTAATTGTTTCTGAATATTTGCAGCAGCATGAACTAGTATTTTGTTTGCTAGCATTGTTCAGTTGTCCGTGATTACCTCTTTCCTGACAGTTTAAGACAGTGTACCGGGACTGTATTTGGAGTTTGATAGGAAACTTGAGGCTTGCCATTTCCCCTCTACACCTCTGTTTATCCCCAGGCACTGCCACCACCCAACTTCCATCAGCTGTACAGAAACAAGAGCCTCTCTCTCAATGCTGCTGGTCACTCACATATCCTCTCATAATATCTTCACGGCATCAAGATTATATCATAAGCATTTCTAATAAGCATATTTTTTATTTGTGTGCATGTAAATATTATCTGTGAACAGCAGTATATCTGGCATTTGATAACCTGGAGACTGATCATCATGTTGTGGCAGCATGTGGTAACACTTTGTAATAATGGCCGCTTACCGTGGTTATCAGGACTGAGCACCGTGGATTACCCTTTTATCTCAGCACTGGAATTTCAGCCTCTCCGCTTTGTGAAAGCCTTAATTGTGGAAAACTCAGAGGTTTTGGTTTGGTCTGCTGAGGTAACACCCAGCTGTTGCAGAGATGTTAATATCTGGAGTGCGTCAGGAGCTTTTCTTGCCACTATTGCTGTTGTTTGTCTTTTCACCCCTGCGTAACATGGTGTGACTTTATATGGTTGAGGTAATCCTTAAATGTGCCGTGCAGATGTACAGTAGATTTTGTTACAACGCTTTTTCGCTGCTCGCTTTAAGACATTTTGTTTTGGCATGTGTGGCTCCTCTGGACATGATTATTTGATCTCCGACATGCAGTAAAGAGCCTTTTTGTAATTTATGTTCCCAGCGTTTAGCATCATTTTATAAATGTTTAAAAGAGGATTGTTGAATTGAGTACAAAAAATGTTCGGTTTGTGGCATATAATAACATAATACCAAAAGCACCACTTTATATATTACATTATTTGTTTGTGCGTGTGACTCTACACGCTGCGGTCATGCTATCATGCTCCCTTTGTAACCAGTAGTGGCCGTGTGATGTCAGCAGTTGGCGGGCCACTGTTGCCACCCACACAGCTGTCACAGAGCAACAGACCACCTGATGAGCGCCTCAGCATGATGAACACACCTGATGGCGCTCCCTGTGCTTTTCTCAGGAGCCTCGCAGACGGCTGGAACGTCGGTTTTGGGCAACACTCCAACAACAACATGGAAGCCAACGGAAACCGAGTTTGAAAGCAAAGCTCATAAAATCACCAATCACACTTTTATGTTTGCTAACAGTCTGCTGCCGCTGAGGAGAAGCCTCTTTTAATGAGGCTGCGTTCAGTTATTCATAATGGAAGGCTCAGTAATAGAAAACTGCTGTGTTGCAGTGGCATTGGTTTCACATTTTTGAATAATAGCCAGACCAGTGAAGCGTAAAGAGCGTACAAGGTTGTTGCAATACAGCGTGGAATTCAAGACCTGAGTGTTCCAAACCCAGTATCTGGTCCTCCTCCAAAAACTTGAATCCTCTCCAACAAGATTCAACACCAGACACTCCCAGTTCCTCTACCGCCCCCTAATCTTCCTGAGAAACCAAGGTGGAACTGCTGGGTGAAAAGGTCACTGTCCCCAGCATTCCTGGCTTGGCAGGGGGGCAAGGTTTGAGCTGAAATGGAGGGGCAGGGTGAGGTAGGCAGGGGCATTGTATGTCCAGGGGAGGCAACTTAGATGGGTTTGGCCCTTTGGCTTTTGTTGATGTTTTTTGTTGTCATTGTTGGCCAGACTTAATACAGCATTCCTCTTGGCTCTCCAGTGAGTGTGTACTGGGGAAAGGTGGTGGTAAAGGGGTGGGGTGGGTTGGGGGGGTGACAAAATAGATGGGTTCTTAAATCTTATGGGAAACAATAGAAGGTGACCCCCTGAGCCATTTTGAGCCTTCATGCCCTTCAGGGTCTTGAGCAGAAAACTGCATGACAATGATAGTAAACAGGCAGAGAAAACATGAGCGACCTGAGGAAAGTCTCCTGAGGAAAGATTTCCTAAATACAGAATTTACCTCTGAAATCAACTATTGGTTGATTTTAAAGCATAATGTGAGCTTCCAGTTTAATTATTTCACTGTGTCTACCTGTAATACTTTGGGTAACCTTGCTCCTTGCTGCTTGTGTATTTGCCTCCTCAGAAAACTTGTTTTGATGCATCGCTCTTGCCTTTAGCCTTTCACAGTGCTCATAATTCATTTTCCTGCTCAAATTAGATTCACACTTCCTGCATTTCACTTTTTTTTTTTTTTTTTTTTTTTTTCTCCTCTTAAAGGCAAAATCCTTCCTTCAGATTACCTACATTAAAACAGAAATATTCATTATTTTGCCTGAAGTGACTTAGCAGGAGCTAATGGGGTCAAGCTCTGGTCAATTGGAGCTTCACCTACCACCTTGTCTTTCTGTTTTTCAGGTTTTGACACAGGCTCCCAACGCAGATCTTCTCAGACAGCTTTCCCATGGTTGGAGGACTGCCTCTCTCCTCTTAGGCTGGTTTTAAAACAGATTACAGGTAAATGGATTGTTTTACCCTGGAGCCTTGTGTCACTGAAATATGGATGTGTTTGAAGTGCTAACCCCTACACAACCAACGAAGAGGTTACAAGTTTGTATATGAGCAGGATCAGTCATTCTGCTGGCGTTATCACCACCAGTTCGTCATGTCTGCTAAAGCTTTGCTGAATTCCTCAGCCTGAGATTGCCATACTCAGGGTATTGCTTGCTCTTCAGTTTCTCTCGGGGCATTTTTAAAATCACTCTCCGTACAGTGTGGCCACAAATAGATATGTTAACATTAGACTTACATTGGATGCATAGTTTTTGGCTGATTTTGTGGTTATGAATTAGGTAAGCTCAAGAGAAAAAGCGCAGTTACTCAGCTTGCCCGCCCACCACAAGACATATTTGTCTACACATGCAGATTTTCAGAAGTAGCTATTTCTGTTATCTGAAGTTCCGCATTGAGAGAAAGAGACTTTCCTTTCTGCCTCATTCGAACAGGAGAACTGCCAAAGCTCCATCCATCAGATAAGAGATTTTGTTTTTTTCATCTTCGGGTCAGGCACATAAGAGGAACATTTTGCTCGGAGCATTTCTATGCAGTTACCAGGCAGAGGTTTTTTTTTTTTTCAAGGCGGGCCCTGGGGAGCAGATTATGACTAATGAGGTCCAAGTTAATGTGACCAGAGGAGGCAGCTGGCGAGAAACAGGCCCCAGTTTAAACCGTTATCGTGAGATCTCACTGTGGGCCAGACTGAGGGACAAACCCACAGGAAGTACATCACTGCCGACGCCGGTCACGTCCGCAACAAATGAGCTACAGTGACTTATAAGGAAATGTTGGAGAAGACAAGACATTTGGGTTTACTCTGACCATTTACTAAGAAAAAACATTTTCAGCGCTCAAATAGTTTTATTGTGCTTGTGTGTGCAGTATAAATCAACACAACTGTAAGAGGTGATACATGCGATTATGGCAGATGGTGGTGTGGCTTCATTTAGCTACCTCAGCTGATGAGGCTACATACAGTATATGTAGAGCACCTGTTCCCTGGTCCCCTGTGTTCCCAGTTTTGTTTTTGTGCTCATGTTTTAACAAGACTGTACATTATTCACAAGGGAGGATTAACAGGTGAGGGTGTTTCATACACTAAATTGTATTTGTTTATATGCTTTGTTAACTTTTCTGATTAAGTATAGATTTATAAAATGAATGCCAAAAAAGTCCAAATTTAATTTGAATTAAAACATTCTCCTTGAATTTCCTTGTATGTAACACACAGACAAGCTGATTGCTTTCACAGTTTTTCCAGTGTGAGGTCTGGTCCCCTGTGACCAGTTTTGTTTTCCCCTCCTGCTGTTTTATTGAAACCCCTGTTGTCAAAGCTGACAAACAGAAATAAGTGATCAGTAATTGTTTTGTGGTTGTGGGGTCCAGAATCAATTATTATGGCTCCCCAGCAATAATTTCCTTGGTTGATTTAAACACAAGCTCCCACTAGGTAAGTCATCAGTGCTAATTAAGACCTGGGGAAGGATGATGTTGGTTTTCAAGTGGTTTGGTGATGTGGTGCAGCATGGTCCCTGTTGAATGTTTTATCAATGGAAAAGATACCATTAATTTAGGCCAACGGGAAACCAGTGTAAAAAAAAAATTATTAGCACGACATCCTTAAAATAAGACATTCTTTGACCAGTTTGTACATGATTAATGCAAAACTCACAACTAAAGCACACTGACCTGCTCTCCTCCTTGTAGCACAGGCCAGCCATTCATAGTTCCAAGGTGTGAGCAGCAGGTGTTGGAATAATCTGGGACCCACCCAGTTTGCCGCGGCCCCTATTCACACTCCACCTAAGCTGCCATCCATTGTGTCCCGGTGGCTGAAGAGGAGCAGAGGAACAGGACAATTATGACATTATGGCTGGATGGCTGAGCAGCAGTCCCAGCTGGTGAGAAACAGGAGGGAGGAATGGGCAACCAGAGAACAAGTGTTCCCACAGGAAAGCAATCCACCACATAGAGAGACTATGTTCTGTCTTCATCAGGGAGTGTCTTTGACGCTGGGCCGCTCTTTTGGGAGTAGAAGGGTAACGATTTGATCCAACAATGATTAGATTTGATTCCAGTTTTCTAGGCAAAGATTTATTGTATTAACGTGTCGCATTCTGCCCGTGATTTGAATCAGTTCAATTCATGTTTTTCAAAACATTCAATTAAAACATTCAAGTCCATAAATGTAATGTCTACCTTCAACTTTCACTGAATAACAAGCAAGTAGCAGCACTAGGGCAAATGCTACTCATTTTCCTGACATGTAAACCTATCGAAGCTTGTGGAATATGTGGCAAAGGTAAATTCAGCTCATAGGTTTGACTGATGACATCTGAAAGCGACAATGATTGACATGACAAATCAGAACAGAGGTTTAAAGATTGATTGGCCTACCTGGCTGTGTGCCAAGTCTATAGTAGTGCTTGAAGTTAAACATAAGATAACATGACTTGACTAACTGGACTACTAACATGATACCCTGACTGGATTCTGTTTTAATTCATCCCAACATTTCATTCTGATGGAGCAGTGTATGGGAACACTCTCATTTTTGACCCAATGATGAAAGCAGCGCGGTCGGTGCAGGTGGGCACACCACAGCTCAGAGTCACCAGCCATGAGTTCTTGCAACACACTGGAAACATGGAGGTTTCCAAACGACCCTCTCTGGAGGTCTGCGTCATAAACCACTGCCACACAAAAAGTGACAAACAGTTCAAGATTCAAGACCGAGTCAACAGCAGCTGCTCTGTCACCGTGCTAACATGCTCGCACTGACAATGCTAACATGCTGATGCTGAACGTGTATAATGTTTATCATGGTCATCGTAGTTTGACGTGTTAGCATGCTAAGATTTGATAATTAGCAGTAAACACAAAGTACAGCTGAGGCTGATGGGATTTGTTGGTATCTGGTGATAAACTCAACAATCTGACAAATTGAAATATTGAATTGATGAGGAGTTAAAAATCAGAGGATCGCCAATCACTCCTGAGGGACGTGTGTGTGTCCGTGTGTGTGTCCGTGTGTGTGTCCGTGTGTGTCTGTGTGTGTGTGTGTGTGTGTGTGTGTGTGTGTGTGTGTCCTAGATGTAATGGTGAAATGCCCTAGTTCTTGATTTTTTGAATTGCACACCTGTAGCTACTGTCTCATATACTGTATATGTTATAGTGGATGCTGCTGTGGGCTTAAATAGGTCAAAATTCTTACAGTGTCAAGATGCCTTTGATAATATAAGTCATGAGTTTCATTATGTTGTTACCAGCGTCTCTGTGAGAGACAATCACTTCCTCATTCTTCATAGTAATTTACGTCTTCGTTTTAGCTGCAAAGACCAGTTTTATCTGGATATGTTCCAATTGTGTTGATTTGCTTATTAGTTTATTTGAATGCTAAAGCATGTTATATACTTAAATTACACATATGACATTTTCTCCTTCATCATCTAAGCTGCATTCCTGTTTAGTTCCAGTCAATCCAGGTGTTTGCGTCTCCCGTGTCATTGCTTCATCCTCTACACCCAACCACTTTGACATCAAAGCAGAGGTGTGTTGTCCCATCTCCGCACTGAGGAGAATGTCATGGGAGAATGACCCTGCGAGAGGCTGGTCCAGCCCCAGGACGAAGTGGAACCACCTAAGAGGAGCGGTCAGTGCATTCCTCTGTGTCTGCACTGTAAAGGCTGAGTGGCCTGATGCTGAGACAAAAAGTCATCACGTGTCTGAGAGGGAACTTGTTTCATGGTGACATCTGAGCTATAGTTCACAGCTGGGTGTGTCACACTGGGGCAAAACGCCAAAGCAATGACGGTTGCATGTCACAAGACCAAAACTTTTGTCTTATTCCAAAAACAGTTAACAACAATCATATTAAAAGTGACCTGGTCTCCTCTTTTTGACGGCCAAATCATGGGTCAGCGAAAAGTTTTAGTCAACTTAAGGTGAAGCCTTCAGCTAGATATAAATGTCCTGAAAGTTTTTTAAGGATCAGTGTGTCTGCCCTTTTGCTCTGTCCAGTTGCATACCTGAACTGACGCTGTAGGTAATAAAGCAGGACCTCCTTTGATCTGATGTCCCACCCAGAGGCTTCTCCCTCCGAGCAGACAATACTCTAATTCATTACTGGACCTGCCTCTTCAAAGCTCAGCCACTCTGCACCGGGAAACTCTAAACTTAGGCCCCAGACAGGCTCTTTTAAACACCCACTCACCCCCTGGGCACTGAGGTGGCGGCTGGATGAGTCCACATAAGTCACGGTGGCCTGCACATATCCCCTCCTTAGCCCTGCAGCGCCACACCTATCCCCCTCAGGTGACAGGTGGATTATTGGGCATCGGTATTTCTGCATTCTCTTACCCAGTTTTAAACAGCTCATTGACCATGGGAAAATGTCAGTTAAGATCTGCAGGAATTGTTTGCAAATGTCTGTGTTTCTGTAAGGTGTTAATGTCAAACCCAGACCGTTGCCCGTTTTAAGCTGTGGTCAGATTTTGAAAAAGATGGGAACTTTTATGAGATAACTTGCACATAACAATCATAGTGAATCTATAGCATCCCTAAGCATTGTTTGGCTTTTTAATCACATGTTTTCAAAGCATTACTTTCCACTTGGATGTGTTTGTTGATGCAATGTAATCCCTTGTTTTGACCTCAAATGGACTGAATGGCTGGGTGGGTACTCAGGAGACCATTGAGCCACTTGAGTAAACCAATAAGAGTTTGACTTCAGGAAAGGGGATAAAGTGCTGATCCATCACAAATTTTGCACATGATTTTTGTTTTTTTAGTTGTTGTCTATACACAGGGATCAATCTCCAGTAACACCAAAGATTCAGTTAAGGCTCTACACGTCATTATTTAAGTCACCACATAAACAGAGATATGCCCTTACATAACTTGATATGCTGAGGACGAGTTCACCCCTTGGGTGGTAAGAAGTTGAATGTGTCAGAAAAACCTTTACATCTCAGCATCTCATTTTTCTCCCTCCCTCTCTCTGTCTCTTTCTCTCTGACCCTGTTTACCCACTACTTGCCAAGTCTGATGTCAGTGCGCTGCACACAGGGTCCCTGAGTGAGTGTACAGTTTCTGTTTTGACACCCGTTCCTAATTACACATGTAAATGATTGATCACCTGGACTTGGCAGGGGAGAGCAGAGATGGAAGTCCTTGTTACAGGATGGCGCTGCGATTATGTCCAAGTTCAGGACAGTTTCTGCTGCCGGGTACGATGGAAACGGATACCTGCGATGGCCCGAGAGTTGGGATATTAAGTTCTGAGCACCCGCTATTTGGACCAAAGACTCTCCCTATTAGCGGTCCTTGAGGAGCAAGTTGCACAGGTGTGGCTAGATATCTATGGCTCTTTGTTTGGTCTAATCCCACACAATTTAAACCAAGGCTCACTGCCCGCACCTTTAAGCTGACACTGAGACACCTGAGGGGCCAGACCGCTGAAAGCAGAACTCCAGCTACTTTTGTGAAATGTGATTTGGCTAATTGATTTTGGAGTGGCCAGTCTCGAGTGCCTGGGGGGCGGGGGGGCGCCAAAGGAATGGACTGTGATGGAAGTTGAGGCTGCTTCCTTTATGCATAGCATTAATGAAGCTACTGCTACAAGAGCTCTCTCCTTTCAGGTGCAAAATGATGCTAAATACAAAACAAAGACATCTTAACTCAAGTCCATACAAAAATAAACAGTGAGCCGAAGCCAGAAACCATACACTGCTTTTACAGATGGGGTGAGAACCGCTATTTGCCTGCTCTGTCCGGTAACAGCTGTTGGTTTGTCTAAGCTTTAGCTCAGGTATGGAGCCAATCTGAAGGCCAGGAGGGTTTTAACCCCAATCTTCTCCTCTCTCGTCTCACAGCCTGGCACACATGGGCTGTGCAGCTGCATTTCCCATTGATCTACTGGGCTGCCTGGATGGCTGGCTGGAGGGAGATAGATTGGAGGGGAAATGGTTTAATTGTCCTCACTCTCACTGCTGGAATGCAAATAGCCCTCCACCACTGGCCTCCACTGTGAGGAGAGCCTCACGTTGAGAAACCAAAGTCCTATTTATTGTGGTGGAGAAGAAAAACGTTTATTCATTGAAGCACATAGACTCACCACCACATTTTGTTTTATAGATGTTTTTATATGTATAAAAAAGACACATTTTAGCAGTGTGATTCTTATTTTCCCTGTTTTGTTTTAATCCAATAACGAAAAATTGCAGTATCACAAAGTGCCAATTCCATCCATCAGTCAGAGGTCAAACAGATAGACAGGTGAGGGGTCATGACTCACGTAGAAAAGGCGGGAGATGAAAGAGTTAAATGCTGAGGCGTATGTATCCTGTCTGACTTTGATCTCTGCCTCAGGTAGCTCTTTCATAGCCATCAATCTTGGCGAGGAGCTGATGGGAGGCTGCTCCCTCCGATGGCGGGCTTGCTCAGACTGAGTCTGTCTCCTCGCCTTGACAGAGCGCTGGCATGACATACCAGACAACCACACAACACTACAGGTCCACAACAAAAATCCTCAAAGGTATCTCTCTTTTAATTTTCCACTCAGCCTAATTTTATTTTCCTGTGTATCATTTTTATTTTACTGTTTTTGTTTAGTTTTTTTTAATTAAAAGAAAATGGTGATGTAGGGTAGGAATGCAGGCAGGGAGGGAGCAGAGGGAATGTTTTTGGTGAGGTTCAAAGATGAAATGAGCAGGTCTCTAAGGCTTTGATGTTTCTTGGCAGGCTTCAGACAGTCACTGACAATCTGATGATCTGGGAGCACAGGCCTTTTTAAATCCCCGGCCCATCCTGGCCCCAGTCGTCTAGCCCTCCAGTGACAAACACTTTAATATGACAAGGTTAAACACCTGAAGCACTGCAGCAAAATGGTCGGAGCGAAGCTGGGGTCAGGGGCTTTAAATGCCAGGCAGCTTAGTAGTTTACTATGACTGTTCACTTATTCATGGTTGTTTTACAACAGGTCTCTTCCTCATTCGTGAATTGATGTTTTGAAGAAGAAAACGTTTTTTTTCAAAAAGTTGATGTTGATTTAAACAGTAATTAAAACTGCCATAATCAATATGTCTATGTCAACAATGGGTCACATGACCTCTTATATGTAAAAAGTGTCGCTTGATTTGACAAACCTACAGAGAAATACAGTCTTTCAGCTCAACTCATTAGGTCAATTTTTTATAAGTAAGGCTGATTTACTGTTTGGATAACTTTATATTTTGTTTGATATTTTCCTTCATCAGGTATTCTTCTTTACAGGGCGGTGAGGTTTTTATGTTAATTTGAGGTATTTGTAAGTATAAAAAAGCGTGTATAAAAAATCCTAGGAAAAACTCGAGCACTTTGATTATTTCCAGTCCAAAATAGTTGATTAACTATCTCCAGAAAACTTCAACCAATCCCTGCTCCTTCTTTTTAAACACTGGTGTGCTGACTAAGGAGTTCTCACATGCTCCCATGCTGCATGATGTAAAAAAAAACCAAAAACAAATGATACATACAATAGACACATATCTTAATATCAGTTTGCCAAGTTCTTCTTTGAGAGACGCTGTCATTTGATAGGCAGCGTGGTACAGGCTGGGTGCTGCAGGGCCATTGTGTCCTATTGTAGGTCACAATGGAACTTAACACTTGACAGAGCCAGGGCTTGTTGGCAGGAGCTGAACTTGATCCTGTCAAGTTGTTCCCACTGAAGAGCTCTAAAGAAAGGGCTTTGACCTCACGGCTGTGCAAGCTCAGTATCAGGCCAAATATTAATTCTCTATTCAAAGGATATTCATATATAATAGGAGAGCTGCTGTACTTTGCTGGAAACCTGTTTTGACACGTAACGCACATGTTTCTTTCTCTTTTTTTTTGGAAAAATTTCTCAGTTTTGATGTGAGATAATGGTTGGAGAATGCGCGCCGTTCTCCAGGGCTGTCGCCTGCGCAGACGACCCCTCCTGCCGCCCAGGCCACCGAGGCTTGTCATCCCCATCACCTCTGGCATTTCAAACAGACGCTTGCCTTGCACACTGTTGCCCTGCAGACCACAAAAGGGGGTTCACGTTACCCAGAGGGGCAGGTAACTTCAGATGGATAATCCTTGGACCTGGTAAACCTGTCTTTAATAGAACCTACTGTCTAAACCTGGCAACCCCGAGCCCTGTGTCATTGTGTGTTGATTGGGTGTGCATGTGTGACTCCCCTGGGCAAATCATTGTCCAGCATGTTCAGTATTTCCACCTCCAACTGTCAGCTCATCTGCTCACGAGAGAGAGGGGAAAAACAAAAAATTACAAAAGTTCTGCACGTCTCGTATTATTTTCTTGTCTAAACATCTGCAGCTTGTTAAACCTGTAGGCCATTCTAGTGAGTTTATGGGAACTATGAATCTTTTTATTGTTTCTAGAGGAGATTTATAGCCTGAACACATTGTCTCTGCAGCCTTCACACTTTATTTTCTTCACAAAAGGCCTCAGTAGATATTCTTTGAACGACTGCTGGAATGTAATGTCAGATGCCTCCTCAGATATCTCCTCATGCTTGTAAACACACAGTTAAGTGACCCAGCAGCCTTGGCAGCTCCTCATGCCACTCCCCCAGCTGTTTTTGACCTCAGCTGAACTCATGTGGCATCTCAGCCACCAGGCCTGGCACCGCTCTCACACAGACAACAACTGTCTCTCTCTCAGCCACTCCTCCAGCCGCTGCCACCCTCTTGTCGCCCCACTGATCCATGCCAGCTTCCAGCTTTTGTTTTTCTACCCGCTCTCCCCTTGGTACTGGGGGCAAGATTTACAGTGGAAAAATATAGTATATTTTTTCCCCCCATGTTGAGCTGGTGAGTCTGGAATGTGTGTTTGGGCAAGATTTTGCGAGGAGTGTGAAAAAACAACAGAGCTGTAAACACCAAGGGTAGACCCAGACTGGCTTCTTTGTTCCAGATGTGGAGCAGGCACACACTATTAGTGCAGCTCCAGCCAAGCGCTGGGCTGTAACCCAATACACTGCCACTACTGTCCCACTGCCTGTCCATCAGCTGGGCTCTCACTGCACTCATATAGACAGGTTACTGCGTGATTCCGCAGGGTTTTGAATGAGAGTAAACCGTGTGTGTTGGTGTGTGTGTGTGTGTGTGTGTGTGCGCCAGCGCCCGCAGTCAGAATTGGTACCAAATGCGCATTTGAGCCTCAACCAGACGACCGAGGAAGGTTAGAAAAAATTAACAACGTATAATTTCGACATATGAGCGCCGTTTTCTACAAATGAAGCCGTTTAAATCAGATGCCCCGTGTGACACCGAGCTCAGGTTGCAGCAGAGAGGCTCACAGGCCTTTGCGTATTACGGTTAACGGATTCCAGACGTTTTTTTTTTTTTTCCCCGACTTGCCAAGGCCTCTAGATTCAACCAATCAATTAAAAGTTTAAGTCTAACCGTCAGCGGCAGTGGGCGATGCTGCTGTCACCGCTGTCTGGCAACAATTATGCCAATGATGAATTCAAAGCTGGAACCAGAAGACCAGACACAGTCCGGCATTTCCCACGCAAGTCGATTCACTTTGAGTCACTTTACTTTTGGAAGTTAATTGAACGTGTATATGCCTTTTTATTTTATTTTATTAATTAGATTATTTATAGGCCTATTTTATTTGAGTAGCCCACACACGCTCGATCTATTTTTATCTCCTCTTCTCTCTCTCTCTCTCTCTCTCTCTCTCTTTCTCTCTCTCTCTTTCTTTCTCTCTCTCTCTCTCTCTCTCTCTCTCTCTCTCTCTCTCTCTCTCTCTCTCTCTCCCTTATTTTGCTAAATGGTGACAAATATCTGATTAATTCGGGGCGATTCAATTTCGGTTTAAAATTAAAACAGTTTTACTTTTTCAATTCTAACTGGTCAGTGAAATGGTTTTAAGAAAGTCCAAAACAATTCAGGGAGACGGAGAACATGTTGGGACAGGAATGAATGACCATGCACAGACGCAAGGCCATTTTCACCATCACAATAACATCAGATGGAATTTAAAAACAAGGATCAATGCAAAAAAAAAAAAAAAAAAAGGAGTGTGGTGTGACAATATTTTGTTCTGCTTATTAGCCTATTTATTTATTATCAAACAGTTGCAGAGACTGATTAAAATATTCCTTCCATCATTGAATTAATTGTGCAGAATTGTTTTAATAGAATAGGCAGCTGATCTTTACATTTAACATTTAAAAATATAATTATATTATTTTATATTAATTATTGAAATACAAAGGGATTTGTTTATTAAACTGTATTTTTTTCCTTTGTCACATTGAAGTGTCAAAAAGATAAATAGAAAAATGTATTTAAAGAAATTTAAACAGACCAGGCTAATTTAAAATATGAAAGTTTTCAGCAGAGACTCTCACACGCAAACAGCACTTGAACATGAGCTTTTAAACTACAGTTTAATATTTACAGACAAAATTGGAGACTGTACACAATCAATACAAAAATGTTGACTAAAGCTTTCACATTTTTAACTTGAGAAATCTTAAATAAATAAATAAAATCTTAATTGGTATTGAAATTTAAATAGCAAAAGAGATATAAATATATGCCCATTATTTGTTGCTTCACATTGGCTATAGAAATTGGACAAGTCCTCGATACAAATAAATATAAATTATGACATGATGTGAACTACTCACCAAAGCTGTTAATCTTCATCAGTTTTATGTGACTGGGTAAAAATTATTTTAAAGGAAAAAATTTAAACTATACAAATCCATAACCAATAAATCAGTCAATCCATTTTTCAGGTGCATTGTCCATATCATAAAAATAATTCACATTACATGAATAACGTGAGTAAATTACATGATCAGGAATAAATCAGTCAACAGTGTGTATTTTTAAACCAGCTGAGCTGGTGTGTAAACATCAGATCTGTTTGTTCCAAAGACTTCACACATGAGTGATGCTGATCATGTAACACCGGTGAACTCTCTGGGCCCTCAGAGGCTGCCAGCCCAGGCACAACACACACACATCAACAGCAACATGGCTGCACTTGAGGAATGAGACGCCGGCCGTGGAGATATTAGTGTTCCTGTGTGATGGCGCCTGCAGGAGAGATTAGGCCGTTCATCCTCTGCACTGCTCCGGCTCCTCCTCTTCCCCCCTCTCTTTCCTGAGGCAGAAAACAGCCATAGAAAAACGTCAGTCCTATTGTTTGCACTTTGTGGATGCACAAGGATTGGAAAACAGCTGCTTTGTATAGTTGTAGGTGTTTCAGGGACCGACACCTGGTTAGTGTCGGTGTAAAAATGTACATAATAAATCCATTGACATCATTGAAATAGTGATCCAGCTTGAAAAAGGCAGATGTTTTTTTTGTTTGTTTTTTTTTTTTAGACATTTTCCTGTTTCCCACCGGTTCTCCGCTTCTCTGTTCCGTGCTGCATTTCTGGTGACATAATTGTGTCAAAACCACACTTCAGATTCACACCCGTCATAGTGTGCTGCAGAAATGGGACATGTGGGTCTTTATTTGTGTCTATTATGTGGTGAGCTGAGCCTATGATAATAAAGCCTGGCATCCTGTCGGGGTCGTGGACTGTCAGTCTGAGTCTGGGCCTCAGCTCGGCCACAGCAACAGAGGGTTACTTGTAAAACATGACGTGCCAGTAGGGAAGATCACAGCCGAGGCAGTTGCCTGGGAATGTGCTCTTGGTTTGTACACAGAGAATGCTGTCACTCTGCATCAGAGTTACGTGATGGACAAACCTGACTTGTGTGTGTGTGTGTGTGTGTGTGTGTGTGAGAGAGAGAGAGCGAGAGAAAGACAAAACACACCTATGTCAAACACACCTCTGCAGATCTTTGCCCATGCGCACTGTGCAGCAGAGTAGACGCCAGTAAGTCTGGGCGGCATTCAGAAGTGTGACTGTTTTTAACATCATCCCTTTCCGTATATTAAGAGAGCCATGGCGAGGTCCCATCCCTGCCCTATGACTGCAGGGCTCGCCTTTGTTCTTCACCCATAATACAGACATAATTACAAGCCTTAAAGAGCCTCCTCACCGTGCTTTCTCTCTCCCTCTGTGGCTCATACGCCTCTTGTGCCCACACCTTATCTCTGACAGATACTCCCATCCAGGACTCAATCCTCTGCATTCAGCTGCTGAAGTGCCTGTTCATATATGCCCATAGGCCTCTTTGTCTTCAAAGCCTTTGCATTTCGTGTTTATCTTCATTTGGCCGCTCTAATCCCATTCATCACGTCAAAGAGTGCGACTACTATGACACGAAGGCTGTTTTCCTGCTGATAACATGGAGTCTAAATGCAACACCTGCTCCTCCTGCAACAAAAATCTCTCAAGTCACTCGCTTGTTGGCAACGGCAAATATTGCCACCGTAATCCTGCCACCATAATCCCGCCACCATAATGTTGCAGTAAATTCCTAATAGCCATAGCCACATTCTGCAGTGATATAATTTCCCTGTGAGGATTTACAGCTAGAGGCCTGATGTGTGAAGTCAGAAACTTGTTGCCCACAATATGAAACTGGTTTCTCAGCAGCCATTTTTTTTTTTTTTTTTATTGTGACTGAAATTTTACTATGATAATAATTTGTGGCTTTGTTCTGGCTGGCTGCTTGGCTGAGGCCTGTGAGGATTCGGGAAGCGGTCCAGCCCCCAGCAGTCCTCCAGTGCTGCTGGATTCCCAGTAGTCGCAGGCAGGGTAGGACATGACCAAAATGACGGGGTTGGACAGCAGCTTAGCACCACGCTCAAACCCACCAAACACTCTGCTTATAATTTCGCTGCAGCTTCCATGTGATTTAGCTGAGATGGAAGGTGAAGTCTGAACCAAACTGTGCAATAGCCTCAGTAGCAGGATACGCACATTTCCTCCTTTCACTGTGTTTTTCCCCCACCTGTAGATGGACTCTCTGCTTGAGGGTGAGTCAATAAGGGCTGAAATATAGAGACAGGGTTGCTCTTTGAGCCTGTGGTCACAGTCTTCTCCCCACTCCCACGCTGTATCCACATGCACCTTGTTGAGTTTTGCTGAATCTGCAGTCTGCTCCGCAATCCCACCCTCTTTTGGCAGGTTTGTGTTTCCCTTATTTTATAAACCCTGACATTTAGTCGGAAATAATATGAGTGACATGTGGGCTGAGTATTTTTGTTTCATATGAAACTGAAATCAAACAGAGAGTTATTCTTTTGTCTCCTTTTGGTCACCAGATCATGAAAATATTTATTTTCATTCATTTTTAGAGCAATCATACAAATGACATAAACACACTGAACTTGTATTAAAGCATTTATCCAACTACTTTTTTTTAAAAATTGTGTTATTGAATATCTACATATTCTGTTGCATTGGTGCCTACTTTTTAATTATGGTTACCGTACATCAGTTTACCCCTATAATTTGGATAATTTATATGTTGAAACTAGAAATGAGTGTTGACTGAGCAGTAAAATTTGTTGTCATCCTTCACAAAACAAGCCTGAGTCATCCTGGTGCTGCGGGGTTGGTGGGTGGACACACTGAACACACCAAACCTTGTGTTGGTACATAATAAATCATTTTTTAAACTTTCTGTTCAACTTTTTCTGCAAGAAATTTAAAGTTCAGTCACACGATAAAAATGTGAATTATTACAAAAAAAAAAATTTTTTTTAATTAGAGGAGCAAAATTTACAAGAGCATGAAATGTTTTCTTAGTGATCGCGAAGATTTTGGAGTTAGTTTTACAGTGCATTAAAATCTCATTCGCGCCACTTCGGGGGAAAAAAAGTTTTAGTAGCTTAAACTGTTAATACACTGAAAATTAGAAATGAGCCTTCAGGCCTTTTTCTAAGCAGGAGATCTTAGCGAATTATTACACCATTAAAACTGTTATAATAACTGCAGAAATTTAAACTGTTTTGAAGAGAATTCAGCGCATGAACTTCATAAACGAAACTGTTACATTTTAGCTCCAGATAAAATGAAGCTAATATGTCTAACTTGCCTTTAGACCGTTTATGACTGTATATATATATATTCCCTATTACACTTGTCAGTTCCCTTTTAATCGTATCCATAAAAGAGCATTATGCGCATTTCTACTATCTAATTGTCGCACCTTCGAACTCAACTATAATTTTGCAACTGCAATAATAATAATGAAACTTCTATTTTGAAAAGCATTACTATCATAATTATTTAGCGAAGTCTTCCATAAGTTATTAAATCAGGTCTACTGGCTTTAACGCATTTGTTATCTGCTGGTGTAAATGGCGTCACAGATTTGTAAAACAGACTTGAATAAAAATCACCACCTATGAGCAAAAGATATTTATTTCCATATCTATGGAAGGAGGTCCCTCCTGGCTGCACAGCCGCATCCTGTATCATATGTTAATGAAGTTAATGGTGGAGCTCCAGTGACAGCCGGCTGCTGAAGACCAATCAGAGAGCTCGCAGATGGAAGTCAGTGTGTTTGAGGCTCTGCAGGCAGGAGGTGTTTGAAGAACCATGTCGGCTCCTCCAGTGATGTAAAGAAGGATCCCTTTCGCTTTTATCCGATTTTCACCTCCTATACAGCTGTGAACATGCACACTGTAACCTATCACTGCGGGGAACGCTTTTTCACCAACAATGCATTGGACTTAAGTGTGGATTTGTTCCAAGTTTTCCTCGCTGTCCGACACAACTCATGAAACCCTCTTCAGAGCGACGGGTTTATGGACTCGCGTATTAGCTAATGATGTCTATGGGTTTCATGCCTGACAGTCTGAATGCCTCAGATCCCTCCAAATCGGCCTTTCTAGAGTTTGGCCACGGACATCCGGCACACCAGCAGCACTCCCCCGGACTCTCTCACATTTACCCCGTCCATGGCTTACACGCTGCTGGGCATTCCCAGCACGAAAGTCCTTTTCCTGGCAGCGCGTCCTATGGCCGCTCTTTGGGCTACGCCTACCCCGGCGCGGTGAACACTCATCCCCCGTCTGCTTACATGCCCTACCAGCACAGCAATCACTGCAGCAACAGCAGCAGTCTGGCCCACAGCAGATTAGAGCAGACAGGTATGTGAGCAAGTCAAACCGAGTCGGACTAAATTGTTGTTATTAATGGCTATAAAATTCTGATTTGCCATCATGCATGAGCGCAATTACGCACAGGGCGCGCAATTTCCCTGATATTTTCCTGCTGATAAAAACGGTTCACTTGAGGGTTTAGTAAGTTCGCAAACATTTTGTCTTATACTGTTTTATGTTGAAAGTTGAATAAAGTTATGAACATGTGGCAGATTCTCACTCAATCACTAATGTCCAATCAAGGCCCGTTCAGATGCTCCCTCTTTACCACTCATGTTATAAAATGAAGACAGACGGTGCCATTACTTTTATTGACCATAATTTTCTGTGGGTAAGTTCAATTATAGTCCATGTAGCCCGAGCCTACCTCAGGAACTCGTTTCTAGCCTCATTGTTAGTGCACATTAAGAAAACGGTTCCTGAAAACAGGAATCCTTTCATCTCTGTGTGCTGAGCTCTGATTTCCCTTTTTTTTTCTTTTTGCCTTCTGTGTTGTTGCAGTGTGAAGGTATCACCATGATCCAGCGTTTTCTTGTTGTCAGCACCATGAAAATCCTTCACTAAAAACAGAAAGCCTAATACAGAAAGTCGTAGGCTAATTCAATGAAACTATATTCAGGGATGTGATAATACTTTATTATGACAGTCAGGTAAAAACGCAGAAGTTAAATTATAGTTTTTGGCTTTCAGGCCCTGAGAGTTTGGTTTTACAGTGCAGGGCCTGTGGGTTAAAGTGTCCAGGCACTATGCTGTAAAATCCAACCATTCATCAGTGCTCTCATTGTGTTTAAAAAGGTAGATTTTGTTTATTTAAAACACTTTGAAAGTCTGTGTTAAATGTCACATCTGTGACTTCTGCTGTTTGTCTTGAAGCTGAAGCTGAAAAATAAAACTCTTCTCAGTTTAATCTGTTTCTGTTTTCTCTTCAAACTACAAGATCGCGAGAAGTCCACGGTGATTGAGAACAGGGATATTCGTCTGAATGGCAAGGGGAAGAAAATCCGGAAGCCTCGGACCATCTACTCCAGCCTGCAGCTGCAGGCCCTGCACCAGCGCTTCCAGCAGACCCAGTACCTGGCCTTACCGGAGCGGGCCGACCTGGCCGCCAAACTGGGGCTCACCCAGACTCAGGTGGGCCTTCCACTCACCCTGCAGCCCTGAGCGGATACAGGGAATGTGCAGCGTGTAGAATCCAGTATATATGCACTTTATTAGCATTAATAATAATTAATAATAATAATTGAAGTAATGTAAAAATGAGTCAGCACAGCGTTGTAGCCTAAATTAACAGACATAATATATATAATATTTATCATTTAGTGAATTTTTTCATCATCATCATTCAGTGAATTATTTTTGTACAGAAGGTTTCATTAGCAAATATTTCACATTCAAATGTCCTGAATTGATTTAATTTAAAGTAGCCTGAAGCAAAATATCAGTGATAGATGCTGGTGTTGAACCAGAGGATACTGAAGAGGAAACCTCTCATTTGCTGTGATTATAACGGATCACAGCGCGTCTGCAGATCAAATGAAAAACCAAATGGTTGTGATTTGTAACTCAATCCTTTAATGCATGTCTTATTTACTGTACTTAATTTCGTGGCTATATTTCTTTTGTCAGGCCTGGTCCTTGAAGTGTTCCTGTGAGTTTTTAAAGACATTACAAAGCTGCGAAATTAAGGGTGGTCTGCTGTTTTGCAGTAGTTTATTATAAATGACCCGATCAAATTAAGAGATTTACATGAGGTTTAATCTATTTTATTTTGTTTTATTTTATTTTGTCTCCTTGTCTTGCGTTTATTTATTTATGTATTTATTTTTTGTATTTGTTAGATTTTATATTTTAGTGTGTGTGTTTGGTTTTTATATGTAACAGATTGTTAATGCAAAGACCTTCTCATGCAATTTTTAATATAATTTGTCACACACACACACACACACACACACACACACACACACACACACACACGGAGCTGTACACGCGCGTTTTGTGCACAACATGTTTAAAATTGTAAATGTTGACATATTGAAATGAGCAGTATGAGTATAATTTCAATAACTTCACGTGCATCTGTGAACAGGTGCACGTGTCCTTCTCAAATGGGACAAAAAGGGGTCTCTCTCTCTCTCTCTCTCTCTCTCTCTCTCTCTCTCTCTCTCCTCTCTCTCTCTCTCTCTCTCTCTCTCTCGTCAGGAAAATGACTCAGTTGTCTGGCTTTAGTTTACAGTTTCAAAATAAGAGATAAACAAAAGAATCCACTCTGTCATCTGAGCTGCCTCCTGCACATTTTTCTTAATCCCTCCACAGTTACCTCAACTATTATCTTCCACTTCCACGCGGCCTTTCGTGTTGCTTGTTGCTCTGATGTTTATAGAGCGATTCATCTGGCGCTTTGATGCTTTTTATGAATATTCACACCATTGTTCTGGTGTAAAAATAGACATTTTATTTTGAATCAGCAGAAATTTCAGTGACCCACCGCCGCGCTCTCAGGGCTGTTTTTATTTCACAATACTCTTAAGTCTCGGCTTGTTGCTGTCACACTCATGCATCACTGGACTCATAAAACAACAATAATAAGAGAGCTGAGTTTTAATGGATTACAAGTACCACTCAGCCATAGGGCTGCATGGATAACAATGCGCCAATAACAGGCCTGGGATCTGCAAAAGCAACACGGAAAAGATGAGAGTTATGTGGAGTTTTCTTTTTTTTTATCCTTCACAATATTCATTTCAGGCCAATTTTGAAAAGTGTGCTGAGTTTAACAGGGGGAAATATGCTCATAAAAAGCCCTTCACCGTATTATTTCCTTTATATTACTGGTGATTGTTAACCGCAGTGACAATTATGTGCATTTTCTCTTTTTAGGTGAAAATATGGTTTCAGAATAAGCGCTCTAAGTATAAAAAGATCATGAAGCATGGCAGCGGATCAGAGGGAGAACATCTCCACAGCACCAGCTCCATCTCCCCCTGCTCGCCCGGGTTGCCCCAGCTTTGGGAGGTTTCCATGGCGAACAAAGGAGCCTCAATGCACCCAAACAATTACATGAACAGTTTTGGTCACTGGTATCCAAACCACCATCCTCATCAGGACGCGATGCCCAGGCCTCAGATGATGTGAGTGGATTGTTGTTTTTTTTTGGTGCCGTGCAGACCAGCTGCTCGGCCTGTGAGAAGCGCACTACACTGAACCGGCTGGTCTCCCTCGAGGCCTCTTCTCAGACCTGAACTGCCTTTTAAACGTGTGTCTCGTATTCACTGTATTTCGTGTGCGTTTGGAATTATAATTTCACTGCAAAATATTCTACCAGGCATTAAATGCTTTTTTTTTTTTTTTTTTTTTTTTTTAAGATTTGTTATTAAGTCGCTGCAACCTCTGGTGCTCGACACCATCTCACTGACATGTGGATTTAGTGTGTGCAGTTTACTAAGAGACTCTGGATAAAGCAACTTTTCAAAAAAAAAAATCTTGTGTGCATGGGTCTATTTTATTAGTGCTGGACTTTCAGCTCCGTGAGCCAACAAATGCTGTGTGGGTTATGCACATAAATGATTACGATTATGATTAATATGTGGTGTGACAAGTTTGTGTAGGTAGCTTCTTCACGTGACACGTTTTCATTAACACATATTTTAGAGGGCGAGGGAAGCTGTGAGACAAAGGCTTTTAAAGTGGTTCTGTGATCATTCATAGCTTGGGTCTCAGCTCTGAGGGCTGAGTACAGTTCAGAAAAAATGTGTCGCTCATAAATTATTATTGCTTAATATTTTTAGAATATTTAGGTTAAAATGAAAACCAACTTAATCATCCTACCTTAAAGGAAAAAGCAGTGGATGGTGAAACAGAGGGATGCGGGCTGGAACCTTTACGCACAACACAACAAAAGACACTTTGCTATTTTAAAAAAATAAACAAAAAACATTTCAAATATCTTGGCTGCATTTTTCTGCTTTATCTGAAACAAAAACAAACAAAAAAAAATCCACTTCTCTTCTACTTTTAAAGAACGAGGGAACATATGAGGCAACATCCCTCCTTTTTTTCTCACCAGAGAGAGACACATGCCGTGAGGAGAGAGGAGAGAGGAGAGAGGAGAGAGGGGAGAGGGGACGTGCAAGCCAACACTTCAACGATGTTTTCTTTCTTCTTTAACTGAGCTCAAACTCGCCGTTGTCATGATAAAATGACAAATGGCTGCGCAAGCCCTCCAATAAACGGCGCCTGATTTATAGTCGTTTGCACTGATTTGCACACTCTGGCGCTAACACTGTCTAAACACAGAAAATTAGTTATTTATATCTTTGCAAACACTTCGCCGCGGTCTGGGCTGATGCTCTTGATTAAATGGAGGGCTAAGCTCTGATTAATGAAGCTGAATGGTGCGTTAAAGAATCACCCAATGGCTTCTTTTTATCTTTTTCATTCATCACCCTGCTGCCTTTACTGTCTGGCAAACATTAGGTGCAGTCCGTCTGATGTCATAGCTACACAGGGATTAGAAAAATAACTCTGCAGTCTGTGTGGAGATATTCTCCCCTTTATATTACTCTATTAAAAATATACTGCAGGATATTTCTATTACAGGTGTTGTGATGTCATCTTAAAGGGTCATGACGTCCAGATTTCATAGGATTGTCATGCTCCACAGGGGAAGTGTTTGCAAAGTGCATGCACATAACTAAATTTAATTAACTCAATTAAGACTTTTCCTCAGTGAGTTCTTGGTACAGCTGTTATTTTTTAAAGATATCCACATATGCATACTCTAATACTAATATTATTGCATTCAAATATAACATGCCATACCTGCTATTAACTACGTTCAAGCAGCTCTCCACACCGTATCAGTGGTGCACTCAGTCATACAGGCTACAGTCAGTCCTGTCTTACCTCAGCCAGAGAAGTGCAGCCTTGTTCTGGAGGTGTTCAGCCCGCAGAGGTGTTTCTCTGAAGAACAAAGCCACACCAGAGCCCCGTGCTTTCTCCCCTCCAAGCTGATTTTCCCACACAACGACAGGCATTGTGTTACATTAACGTCTCCTTCTTTATATATATATACACACACCCTCGTGCCCTCATCCCTCTCTCCTGATGATTATGTGCCTGGTTAAACATGCAGGCCCGAGGAAGAAGAGGCAAGCATTGGTGAACCAAGTGACGGGGCATCAGGGAAAATTATAGGCAATTTCACATCTCCAGATTAGAATAATGGCCCGTGCAGTTGGACAGACAAGAGTAGGACCTTTCAAACGGGGGCCAATTATCATGCGAGCAGATTGAAGGGAAAGTGAAAAGGCTCCTCGTGTAATAGACAAGCGAAGAGGAAAGGACAGAAGGCTGGGAGATGGGTTGAAGGGTAATGATAAAGGGCGAAGTCTGACTGTATCAATGCCGGGGATGCTGTGGTTATCAGATACGATGTGTCTGATGGGTTTTAATTGTAGGATAGCAACAATGGAGAAAATAGCTTGTTATTAAATCCCAGTTGCTTTGAACGGGCCAACGGCAAAGCAGGTCTCCGGGGTGATTATTGTTATTAACTTGAGTGATCTGACATCTCGGGTAATTGTGAGCAACATCCCTGTTAGAGAGAGTGAGTGCATGATTTGGTTTCATCTGAAGGAAAGGCTTGATTTAGTTTGGGGCATGACACACACACACACACTCACACACACGCACACACACACACTCTGGAGGGATTAAAAGATGGAATACAATTTGGCAGGCAGAAAGGCATGCACACACACTGAGATTAGATTCAAAACACTGGGTTTTAGCAGAGCAGGCACACCCAAAACACAAAAAAATGTGGGGACAAGCAGGAAATTACATCTTTTCATGTATTTTTGACTATTTTACAGTTTTTCATGCCTGTCTTTTTGCTGAAATCCATGTCTGGAGGCCAAATTTTCTGTTTCTAGGTCTAGGTGAGCTCATGCCGCAGCAGCACCGAGCCCTCACCGTTGGGAAGGCTTTATCAGGATGTGATGACTGGCTGAGAAGCATCAGCACACAGCCCGGCCCGGCCTGAGGTCAGCCAGGGTTCACGGGTCCACAGCTGTCAAGGATGCCTTTCCCCCTTCATTTCATCCCAGTTTACAGCAAAATGAACACAGTGAGTGATCTTAATGCAGCCGAGGACTCGGCCCAGGCCCGGGCTAAGTGTCGGACAGCTGCTGAAGTCTTTCCATGGATGCATTTCAGTTCCCGACCTCCATCTCAACCCATATCGCTTCACCCCAGAGACAAGTGCTGACACCACACTGTTGACTGTTGCGAGGGGTGGGGGAGGTATAAAGGGCTTATAGGGGCCCTGGCACCGGCTCTATTTAGGGTGCTGTGATGCTGTGCCATGCAGAGATCACATTCAAGTTCAGCAGTTCGCCTCCACCTCCGTGGCTACTTACACTTGTTAATGTTTGAGAGATGACATATATGGACTCGTCTGACAGCCCACACACACAAGTGCAGCCTGTAGCGAACACACGTTTGTCTTCGGCACAAATGTTTCCCCTGACAGCCACAGCCGAGGGCCACACATGCTGAGGGGGCCACCGAGGGGAGGTCACATGTACTCTTGATGAGATTTCATTGATATTAAAATGCAATAGTAATCATGCTGCTTTTGTCAAATCAGCACAGTGCACTGACATGATGAGTGATGCTATAGACAACTGGTGTTGAGTTCAGGGAAATAAACCAGGGGAAAGACATTAGGGAAATAGAATCAGGAGCCGTGACACTTTTTTTTTTTCCGTGTGTAAACGGGGGAAATGTGTAAAATGCTTTTTATAATAAACTGAACTTCAGAGCTGCATAAATAAATAAATAAATAAATAAAAAACGTTATGGTGAATTTACAAGTGAAATACATTGATTCTAGTCCAATGGTCTTCAGTGTGAATTTCAAATGATTGAAGTGATAGTTCAATAAAACTTCCACATGAAAATATGTGTTAATGTTTTTAATAATCTGTCTGAAATTCTAACAAAAACAATTTGAATTAGACCTTAAAATAAACATAATAATTTGAAAATATTAGATGATAATTATTACATGTAAATAAATGACATATTGATATAGTTTCTATTACTTGCTTTAACAGCCCTAAATGTATAGGTTAGTCAACATTTCCACTGTATTTGTTTGGCCATACGTGCTCATATATAAAGTAATTGGGATAAATCAGATAAAGTCAAGTTCTGGTCATTTAAGGTGTAAAGATATTCCTCAAAAAAAAATCTTCCATTATATACACTGTTGCTCATAAAGTTGGAATAATTTTGTTTTCAGCCACAGTCCTCTGTTTATTCCTATTTAAATGCATGAATTCATTTCAGGGTATTTCTGGGTAATTGGGACTCATAATGTAATCACTGCACCTGGTCAAAAGTGATTACTGATGCATTTAAATAGGAATAAACAGAGGATTGTGTCTGAAAACAAAAGTATTCCAACTTTATGGGCAACAGTGTAAATTATATTTTTCACTATAATGTATATATTATATTTTTTAGGTTGGTAAATGGGTTAAAAGGAAAATAGATGATGAATCTGATGTGAACGAATCTGCATCCAGAGTTGTAATGAATAAAGTCAGATTATTTGATAATTAGAAGTGATAATACTGGAGTAATAAACTTATACTCCAACATATTTTCTGCTTGATTTGAAAATCCACTTATGAAGCTGTAATGTTGTGGAATTACTGTAAAAACACGACGTCGCAATAAAGTTTCTGTACAGTAACACCTCGAGCCCGGGCGCACACCACTCTCGTTACTGAAAGTGGGAGAAAGGGGTATAAACCCACTAATGCCGCGCGTACATTTTCTCCCCGTGCGTCATGGCGCCTTGGTGGTCCATGTGGATAAGATCGCCATTAGCGGTTTCTCCATCATGTAATTTTTATTTTGTGCAGCATATTTAATAATGAATGAGCTGTGTGGCCAGACTGATGGTATTGTCCGCTGTCATTAGTCATTACTGCAGAAGACGCAGAGAGGGAGGTTGTTGTTTTTTTCCTGAGTGTCTCATTGTCGCTGTCATAACAGTCATTATCGGAGTAGCTGTCATGTTTACCCAGCATCTCTCCGCTAATTGATATCAGTGTGCTCTCCAGGTTTCACGTGCGCCTCTCCCACGAGCATGTTTTATTACCTGGGAAGAGCTTTTGCTTGATAAGCATCGAGAGTCTTGAGTGTTTTTTCTGTTTCGTTTTTTTTTTTTTTCCAGAGGAACTACTTTGCCAAATGCAACAGAATAAATTCCAGCGTCTAAAGTGAAAGGCTCCAAAAACACAAAGGAGTTGTGTTTTCTTATACCTCCAACATTTGGCAGAGTTTCTATCCATCCTGCTGCGCCCGTGTGCGTGTGTGTGTGTGTGTGCGCGCGCAAGCGTGCGTGAGATCCCCTTCGGCAGCAGAGTTGCTTCACCCCCGCACAGCCCCACCCACCTCTCTCTCTCTCTCCCTCTCTTTCTCTCTCTCTCTTTGTGCAACGTGCTGAATTCTCTCTTGTTATCTGGCAACAGAACAGTAATAAAACCAAGTGACTCCAACATGTCTGCATGTATGTCGCCTCCTAGTGCAGCGCTTTGCACGCAGCTCAGTCAGTTCACTGCACTGTCACAGTTACAGTTTAGACTTCAGGGCATAAAGTGGAGCAATCACCTTTTTGATCAGAAGATAATGGGGTTTTATAAATAATAAAT
Source organism: Seriola aureovittata (assembly GCF_021018895.1). Classification (NCBI taxonomy): domain Eukaryota; kingdom Metazoa; phylum Chordata; class Actinopteri; order Carangiformes; family Carangidae; genus Seriola; species Seriola aureovittata. The sequence continues at coordinate 6,485,332 of NC_079384.1, forward strand.
ATACATTTAAAATAATAATAAACTATCCACTGCATGCACCGTAATTGTAGGCATGGATACCACTTATTCAAACACTCTCTCTCCCTCAGTATGAAATGGCACAAGACTGCTACTATTCAGATGGATAAGTAATTATTAAAACCTGAGGATGGATGTAAAATAATTATGAATGCAGCTGCTTCCAGTACGGGAAATTGTTTGGATTTTAGATGAGTGGAACTTGTTTTTGGAAAATTAGGCTGCTTCACCACATTTCCTTTTTTTCTTTTTTTTTCTTTTTTTCCCTTTTGCCTTGAAATCTTTCCTGCAGTGTTTAGAATACAGTCGTTTGAGGTGACATAGACCTTACAGATCCTACATTTAATTATCTGAGCGGTTTGTCATGTCCGAAGTGTTTATAAAGGCGCTACACACACAACATGCAATTAACACCTTTATTCAGTTGACAAGAAGAACAAGGGGACTAATTACATGAATATAAAAATGTTTTTTGGAAGCACCTCAGTGCAGCCGTTCCGTTTCAAACAAATATGATCATAGTGGTTCTGCATATAAACACATATTTACAGCCTTCGACGTTTTGTACAAATCAATATAAATATGACCTGAGTTTTCTTTTTTTTTTACGCGCGCTCTACAAACCCGCATGCATGATTTGAATGTAGCATGAATCAACTGCACAGTTTTGTCAAAATTTCGGGTTGTGGTCAGGCTACTTGTTTTAAAAAAAAACTTTGCATATTCATTTACAAAAGAAGGTAAGGAAATACAACAGAAGCGATAAATAATTTAAAAAAAACCACGCCAGATGTCCGTTAAATATGCCGCCACAAGTGATCAGAAATCCCTTATGTGCTTTGTGAATGGAACACCCAGTTCTGAAACATTCTTGATCATCCAAAAACCAAAGGCAATGTTTCACTTCAGGCCAACTCCCGGTCCGGTCGACCTTCGCTCTGCAGAGTCATTGTGGAGAAACCTCGTTTGGAAAAATGCGGAGAGATAAATCTGCTCTTGAGTCATTGTCAGTAAACAGCTCCCACACTTTGCTGCGGGACTGGGTGGTGAACGGTGCCCGGGTGCTGTAGGTGTGATCCCTGCTGGTACCAGTGGTTGTTATAATCCTCCAGATATGGCGGCGACGAGCTGTGCGTCGGCTGTGGGACCTGAGGTCTGCTGATCGGGGTGCTCTGCGGGGTGCTGTTCTCCCAGACTGCGGGGGAGGGCGGGGAGTTGCAGGCCATGGAGTCGCTGGCGTTGGGACTGTGCTCCAGGGGAACCTCGCCGTTTTTGTACAGCTTCTTGAACTTGGACCTCCGGTTCTGGAACCAGATCTTCACCTGAGAAACGAGTGTGTACATTAATTATAATGCAACAAAAAATTCAAAGATCAATATGTATAATGTTACTTCTTAAAATGAATGTGTCCTTGTAACAAAGGCACTTTAAGTGAGATAAGAGAGTATTTTAATCGTTTAGATTTAATCTAAATAAAGGGCATCGAACCGAGAGGAATGTCTCTTGTGCGTAATTACGCACTGATGGATAATTACAGAGCAAATTGTTGAGCTTACTGGAGAGTCCTGACTCACTTTGCATTAAAAGTATCGATGAATTAGAAAATATCAGGTGTCTCCGGGTCGGGCAGCTTACCTGTGTCTGAGTGAGGCCGAGCTGCGCCGCCAGCTCCGCTCTCTCGGGCAGAGCGAGGTACTGCGCCTTCTGGAAGCGCCTCTGCAGAGCAGCGAGCTGGTAGCTGGAGTAGATCGTCCTCGGCTTGCGGATCTTTTTCGGTTTTCCATTCACCATGCGGACCTCGGGCTCTGGCTCTTCTTTCACTACAAATGAAAACAAAAGAGATTGAATAAAAGTGACTGTGGATATAAAACTATGGCTGTTTAAAGTTTCACTCAAAGTATAAAAGTTTGGCCGTGATGAATTAAAAGAGAAACTACCACGAGGAAATGTTGGTGGGACATTCTGAGAGTTAAGAATATGTTATCATTATAATGTGGAAAAAATGCTCTAAAGTTTAAAGTGAAATATGGCAACTTCAAAAGTTCTGAAAAACACAAACGTCACACAACAAAAGTCAAATCTAAATCTCTTTGTCAAATCTCAAATTTGGCCTGCCAGCAGTAACATGTTAAAATGGATGGAGTGAATATTATTAGCTTTAATCAAACCATCATTGTTTTATGGCCAGCTGTTAATGGCTGGCTCGTTCCCAGACAGGCTGTTAAAACATGACATTAACACCAGGCAGTGAACTACCGCTGAACAAATGTTGGTGTTTTTTTTGTTGTTTTTTTGTTTTGTTTTTTTTACCTGTAGATACACGATCAATGAAATACACTGGCGAGTGAATATCACACTGGCCTTGTGAAGTAACATTTATGAAGACATGAAACAGAGGGGAAGCATGTGATCCAGCTTCAGTCACCACGTCACTGCATTTTCACTTTTTGTGTTTTCCAAAAAAAAGTGAAACTTAAAATGAAATGTAGAATTCAACAAAAAATAAAACATCCTGACTCTTGTTTTCAGATGTGACCAGGACTCTTACACAGGCAGATCTCTGCCCCCACAAGTGACTCGATCTTAAACGCGCAGATAACGCGATGCACAAGGGAGATAAAGACGATCGCAGTAAAATAACAGGAGATTATATCAACATTTACCTGAGCTCGGAGGCGAGGCCTGCAGGTGATCTCTGTTGTAATGTCCGTACTGTCTGTAGCTATTTGTGTAGGGGTATTCAGATTTGGTGGCGTAAGCTCCAGCAGCTCCCATTCCGTTCAGATTAAACTGATGGTGGTAAGAGTTCATGGGCTGTCCGTACGGTTGACTCTGATAATATTCGTGATGGCCGTGGGACGTCTGTCCGCTGTAGTAGCCCATGTCCGTCACCGACGACTCGGGGAGAGTAGGAGAGTCCTTGGAGTTCGGGTGGCAACTCATAGATCCTGGTAGATCGGTCAAAATACTCGCAATCTTCTTCTCGTACGTCTGTCCGGCGCTCATGGTGAAAGCAGCCCTCCAGAGTAAACAAAATCCACCGGTGGATTCTTTAGTTGAGGAGTGCGCAAAGCAAAATCGCAATGAAGAACTGGTGTGTGTGTGCGCGCTCTTTAAATGCACGGCTTTGGAGCGCCTATAGTCCACTGAAACTCTCCCAGCTGCAGAAACTTGGTTGTGGCATAGCTCAGCCCTTGTGACACAGAGTTATAGAGAGCTGGGCTGGATGCTGCCTTCTCATTGGCTCCACTGTTTTCCCCCCTCTTGCGCTCCAGGCGAAGTCGTGGTGAAACCCAGCCTTCAGCCAAGAGCGCCTGTGTACGCATACCTCAGCACCCTGAGCTTTTCTTTTTTTTTTTTGGCTTGAGATTTGCATTTACCTGTCCACTGGGTGGACATGCAGCTCTGTAGGCCTTTAAGGAAGCTCTGTCCCAAAACACAAGCACCTATAGGTCCAGCTTTCCCCAACAGCTGCACCATCTACAGGCTTGGCATCAAGATGTCACAACACAATAGTGGCCCAGAGCCTTTCTCAAGCCCAGTCCTCCAGCCAGAGCGTCTCCTTAATGTTTTTATGCAATGTTTTCTTTACAGTGCCTAGAGATCACACTTAATTCAGCCTATTGAAAGGCTGCCAGCCAGCCTCCCACAGACTCCTATTGTCATTCAAAGGTGCTGGCGGACAGTGAACTTTACGTGAAAGAGATGGAACAGATAGGCAAAAGACTCGTTCAACTGATATTGCCTGTGGGTAAATTCCTCCACACTGTCCGTGTTGTGGTTGAATGTGTGTCTGTGTGTGTGCATGCGTGTATGTCAATGCAAATTGGATCAACACTGTTCAGAAGATGGTGGTAAAGTGTAATTCACAGTAGGCAGTATTCGAAGCTTGGTCTGCATTAGGCCTCAATATTTTCTATTATGATTTATTTTGAGGAATATTTTTGCTAAAGGAAACCAGAGAAATATTGTTTCTCTTGTAATTTCAACAGAGAAAAAAAAATTCATTGTCAATTTTTTTTCTGCAGATTTCGCTCAGATGAAAACACGGTGCACAGCGCCCCCTGCTGAATCCACTCCTCAATGTAACTTCAGTTCTCTGCCTGCAAAACAGACAAATGCAGATTTACACAGCTGCAGATGTGCAAACAGCTGCCGAAACTCTTCACTGTCTCATCTACATTCGTCATAGACCACTATCTCAAGATCTTAAAAGGACACTGCTGATACACCGACAGGCTTTTCATCCGCAGCCTCTCATGTCTGATGACCTTCCGCCATCTTTCGGTGGAGTTCTGTAGCGCTGGAGTGACGTTTTAAAGGGTCAGTTCAACTCACTTTAAATAACACAAAATAAAATGATAATGATTAAAATAAATCAATAAAAGCACGTATCGAATGAGTCAAACCCACGACGATAGATGTTTTGCCTATTATGTTAAAATCTGAATCTGTATATAAATGAACATGCAGACAAATACAAAAGACGGCACTTTACTGTGAATAGAATCATTATGAGGCAAATTAATTGGAAAACGATGGATTCATTTGATTTGCACAAATTAAAATCTGGTGTTTGGTAAATATGTTTCCACTCACTGTCAACGACGAATAAAAACTTTAAAGCATAAAATATAAAGTCTGAGCTCTTGACATAAGTGAGTGTCCTGAACCTGGACTCACTAACATGCGCCTGTCACAGACCTCTGTATGTCTGAAGGTTGTTGTCCTCTGCCACTCAGGACGCCAGATGTGCAGATTTACCTACAAAGATACAAATAGAGGAAAAGATGTTTGAATGCACAAAAAAAAGTTGGGTTTTTTTTTTGCTTTTTTTGTGGACTGGACACATGATTGACAGCTGGAACGTTTTTTTTGTTTTTTGGAGATATTACAAGCAGAAATCTTCCAGTGGTTTTCAAAAGCAAAAATATCAATTTCCAGGAAACAGTGTTATTGCTCACGTGTTTCTTGTCTTCACTTCAATCAACAGTCAATCAAAGAAGAGATTAGAGGTAAATCTGATCCCAAGATTTCATTTTTTCTGTGGCAAGAAAACCATTTATCAGAAGCCCTTCAAGGCAACTTCAGAACATCGTGATCCATGAGTTTTTACAAACATAAGCATTTTGCCAATTGCCCCCAGACCTGACAGCGTATCTAAGCATGCCTGAGAGAGACTGTGCATGTCTCCAGTCGCCTTAAACCTCCCACTGCAAAACAGCACTGGAAGATTATATGACATTAGATAGACGAGGAAATACAGTCACATCTAGTTGAAGTCAAACAAGAAGATATATACATTTCTTATACATTACTCTCCTCTGCATGTAAATGTCCAGATCAAAGTACAGAAATATTCCACATTCATGAGCAGAACACACACATACACTCAAAATTGAAATGTGTTATTACACTAAACACTTTAAACTGCTTGTAGAGAGTTATAATCTACCGAAATGTCCTCACTCCTGAAGGTCTTGATTGAATGTAAACAGCAAAAAATAAACTGCTGTTTCATTGTGAAATCATCAGGCTTTTGTAGTGTCACAGAACAACCAGTAGAGGGCGTGTTTGTCTTAAAATTCAGTATTGTGCTGTCAGTTTGAAAATGCTTATGAGACACATACATCATAAAAATATATATTGTAAAAATATATGACAAGGAGAAAGTAAAAACAATGTAACTCAGCACTTTTCAGTGTCTGATGTCAGTTTGATGTAGCTGCTGCTCTCTAAGGTATAAATGTGTTTACACATCAATCTAAAACCCTTGGCCTCAAATCTATTTTTCTGTCAGAGAATATGTGATTCATGGACAAATGAACTCTCTACACTTCTCAGGCTGCCAACTCAACAAACCCTCACAACACAGTAACATGAGACAGCATTTCAGGACATGTTTTGTACTTTTCTAATGCAGTGGGTAAAAGTGGAGCAGCTGGCTCGGTTCCAACACAGGACAAGAGCTGAGACCTCGCACAATGAAAACCCAGCAATTACTGGCTAACTAGGTCCGATCACTGTCGAGGTAAAACCCCTTTTTGTACTGTACATTACAAATGAAACCATTTCCCCTCAGAGAAAGTAATTTTCCTCCCATTTTAAACTTCTCAAATCTTCCTGAGAGTCATCAGTGTGATTAAGGGAGCCCCCTTAGGCCAAAAAGAGCAACACTAATGGCAGTGACCCTCAGACATGAAATATGTGGGAGAATCAGAGACATACCAGTCTAGCAATTTTCTCAGGACCTTCATAGGATGACAGTGGCTGCAGTTATCAAAAAGTTTCACTTCAAGCACAAGATGTGCCTCTTCTCTGTATCTCTCCTTGCAGCTCTTCTCAGGGTTTTCAATTTTAAAATACCAGCTTCAGCATTCCTGTTTGAATTGATTCTCTTGTGTTATGAAGCGCTCTGGACAAATACAGCACTTCCTGAAAGAATTAGAGGACTGCAAGTGCCGTGCAGAAATGCCCCTGCACCTGTCTATTAGTACAAGACGAACAAAGGGAAACACACATACTGGATATGCATCTACTACTGCTCCATGTGTACTGCAAGGTCTTCTATAGCAACACTGAGTGCTATAGTTAACCCTCTACACACATAAATAAGTCAAAGGGATCCCCCATCATGCAGTGCAGCAAAGTGCATATAATCCCATGTGCGCACGCCTACACTGCAGAGGATGTTTGGACTTTAATTATGAAGGCAACGGTGACGCCACAAAAACAAAGTCCATTCATTGCTTCCTCCGCCCCCGCAACCATCAACGCAATATCATCTCCCTTTGAAAAGTTCAAGGCAGCAGCGTGGAGCTCCTCGAGATAATGAAGCACCACTGGCTAGTCTGCGCTGATCTGATTGAATGGCCGACTCACTCAGGGAGTCAGGGCACTCTTATGAGTGGGAGACTTAGAAGTCTATTAACTGCTAACTCTCTCTTTCTCCCGCTCTCCCTCCGTCTTCGTCTTCAGTCCTGATTAGAGATAAAAGAAAAGAGAGAAAATGGCAACGAGTCAAGGACTGAGCCATCGCTTTAATGTAGATCTGTGTGTGCAGACAGGGGAAATCACCTGATGTTTTTTACTTCTACTCCTCTTTCATGAGTAAACTCTTGTCAGTCTTTTCTCCAAATGTTTCCAGATACAGGATCTCTGTGAGAGCTACAGAATGCATGATCTAAACACGACTTAATGTGTACAGAATAATAGCTCAAAGTGAAATTCAAGGCCATAAGATAACTACAGTAATTGGCTTTCACTGAAACTGGCCAACAGTTCACCGCTCCCATCCCTCCAAACTAAAAATACTCGACTTGATCTGGGATTTTTCTGGAACAAATGATTGCTCCAGCCTCCCAGCGGTGTTGTAAGTTGGCTCAGCTACATGGAATGGAGGCCCCGCTGTTCTCAGGCTGCTTCACACCAGGACAGTGCGTGGTGAAAGGTGGCATGTGTGTGTGTTGTACACTGAAAAAAGCAGCAGAGAAAAGAGCCCAGGTAAGACCAGGGTAATGTGTTCCCAGGGGTCCCCAGCTGCCAAAGGAGTCAAAAAAAGCTAATGGAAAACACATGTAGCCAGATGTTGAAGGGCATGACCTTTTCCCCAAACAAAAACACACACACACACACACACACACACACACACACATACACACACACACACACACACACACACACACACACACACACACACAAACATATCCAAAACACCTTCTAAAGCTCAATGTTCCCCTGCAGAGCTGCTTCCACCCACACTGGCTCTCGTGTGAGCTGAAACACAGAGAAGGGCCACCGCTACCGGCCATCTGCTGCCTTTGATGGAGCACTAATGACACTTGTCTCTCTGAAGTCACACTAGGCCATTAACACACTTCCTTCACTCCTACATGTACAGTATAGATCGTCTTTAATGTGAATTTATATGTTTGTCTGCTTGTTTTTCTTTTAATGTGAATAATCTCTGAGTCTGAGATTATCATTTTTTTTAGCTAACATCTGCATCCCTCCCTTAAATCACAAAAAATTACATTAATTCATACAGCCTGTTTTATAATTTTACAAAAATCTGATGAACGATTTCAAGCTGATTGTAGCTTAAACTAACACAATTGGTGTTTTTCGTGTTTTTTTTATGCATAACAATAATGTGTCGAGAGCACATGAAACCTAGCTAGCTAGCGAAAAGAGGTCAGTCAGCTAACAGTGATGGATAAATGGTTGAAATTGTAAATGGATAAAGAGTTCAGACAGTTAGCTAAAGGTAACAGTTGAAATAGTTATCTTAAATGAATAAACAGTTCAAATGATTACATTTAAGTAATGGAGATATGTTGAAAAAGCTAAAGGTCATGCATAAAAAGTTGAATTAGCTAAAATAGATAAAACCTTATAATAAAGTAACAGATTAATGGGGAAAATAATGTTGTAAAAGTTAAAAAGGAGTAAATAAACAGCTGAAATAGTTCGATAAAAGTAACAGATAGACTAAATAATTTTGATAGTCATGATGCATAACAGTGAAACACATTTCATTGTTGTAAATACCAATTTAATTACTTTCTACTTTCTTGCTTCATTCCATGGACAGTCTATCAAAAACAGCATGGCTGAAAATAATTCTGTGCGAAAATGTGCGCGGAATTCTGTGCGCACATGGCTCCATACGTGTTTTTTTTTTTTTTTGGCGCGTACGCATCTGTCCAGCGTGGTGCGTAGCCTACGCCACGTTTCAGTGTGAATTCTACGCAAGGCTTTGGTACGTGACGCCCCAGGTGTCCTCTGTCAGCTGAGCCACACCTGCTGCAGGTGACTGACGTTCACAGACTGTCAGCTGATCAGCGCTGAAGCTGGTCCACAGAGGAGGGACACCGACCTTCAACCCAGAGACGTGGGATCGAACCGGACCTGAGGTACATCACACTGGTGTGTTTGTGTTTGTGTATGTGTATGTGTGTGGAAAAAACAACAAAATAACAAAACAACTAAACTAACTCAAACAATAAAAACTTGCGTTCACGAAACTTCGTTCGTTCCGTTCGCTCGCTTCGATTTCTCCGTCCGAATTTCCGAACCACGATTTCCAAGGAGGAGTGAACACAACAGGTAGCTACGTCCAGGTGAGCTTTGTGGTCCTGCTAGCTAAGCTTAGCTTAGCTTAGCTTGCAGGGCGGGCTTTTGTTTTCACTTGACATCATTTGAGTTTCTGAAATGTCCCATGCCCATGGACCTGGGCAGCATCTTGTCAAGTTACATTTGCGTGATTTGTTTTCTAACGCTCACTTGCACAATACGTCAATGACGTGACGTGACGTCACCGTGTCGGTGAGGGCGTCTTTTCTAGTTTGTCCTCTCACTCTCAGAGGTGGTGGTAGATGGGGAGGGGGCAGGGTTTGCACTTCTATCTCTGTACAGAACTAATGCAATTAGTAAAATCAGTCACAGCAAGAAAAGCCGCCAAATAAACCACAATGTTTTCTTTATGTTGATATGTGTTACTTTATTTTGGTATTTATGATTGTATATAATTTGGTACTAATTGATGATGAAAGCAAGAAAGGTCAGGCTTAAAATACTACTTAGGTTCTCTTGTTAATATATTTATTGGATGAAGGATTTGTGCAGTTTAGTAATTTGATTGTCTATGTTATTTGTGTGTATATATATATATATATATATATATATATATATATATACAGTTTGTGCAGAATAGTGACTCTTTAGTTGTAGCCGGGGCGGGAGGGCTCAAGGGCTCAAGGGCACCATACAAGCTAGAACCACCACTGTGTGCATACTTCAACTTCAAAGATTCAGTTTGTATTATGTTTGTTTGTGGGGATGTAAACAAACAACCCCCTGGATGGAGACAACAGGCCTCTGACCCGAACAGCATTCCATGTCAATCAGCATTTGCAACAGTGCACTGCACTAATTGAGTGGACCGTCGAGAGCCAGACACAGTGACCTGGATGTTGGCCGCCTGACAACCCGGACAAAGACAAGACGATCTCAACAAGATCTGATGCATCTTCTGATAAACGATCACGTCCTGTGTCATTCGTACTCTTTATCATTTGTGTTTTTTTTTTTCAAGCTTTGTGACATCTTCTCCTCCTTCTCAGGTCTCTCTCTCTCTCTCTCCTCTGGCATCCAAAATCCTCACTCCATCCTTCAACTGGTCCTCTCCATCTTTTCCATTCAGCTGGCACCAGCACCAGACGCTGCACAGAGGCATCCGTACAAGTGTTCCCGTCCTGGCAGCCCCAGCCTCACTGACAAGAATGCATCTATTCTCTGGTTCCACTCTGCCAAGAGTGGATGAGAGCGGCCTGCAGAAACAGCTGTTCAGGGAGTGATCAAAAGAATGAGAGGCTTCTTTGATTACCACCTCTTTGTTTGCCCTCCACTCAAACTTTCGTATTGACTGAGCCCACTCAGAGTGGGCTGCAAGCCAAGGCAATGATTTGCTTTTTGAATTGAGGATTTATTTATATATTTGTATTTCAAAGTAATCTGCTGCAGATAGATTCCAAACATCACTTCCTAATGATTCTCCTTTGAACTATAATGTTTGCAAATGTCTCAGCCTCCCATGACTCTGAATCCCCACTATCCCACAGTTCATCTTGACCCTTCACCCCTTTGTTAAAATCTCTTTTGTAGCTTATCACTGAAGAGTGAATATGTAGCCTTGGTTACAGATACACTCTCCTTGAGTCTTGTAGGTTGAGATGCCCTCTCCCAGGATTCTCACAGGAAGCTCCACCCTAATCCCAGCATGTTTGTTTTGGCTCAGATGGAAATGCATGTAGGACTAGCTGAAGCTGCTTCCCTCTATCTGCTGATTATCTGCAGGCAGGATAACACCAGACAATCAAATATTTCCTGGAGTTTCTAGTAAAGTTTGTCCTTCACTTTGCTTTCCAGGCCACAGCGATTCAGCCTCATCAAAGAGTTAAAGAGCAAGTGTAAGATTTAAAAAGCCACTGGTAAATCTTGTCCCTTCCAAGACTGAGATTGCCAGAAGAATAAAGTTTTCTCATTCTAATCTATCTATCTATCCATATTTCCATGAAATTAAACATCTTAAAATTCAACAATACAATACACCACTTTTTGATTTCATGTAAATTATGTAGTATTGATCAGAAAATGTTAAATTCAAATGAGTGTTTTGTCATAAACCAAATCCATACGCTCTGAACAAATGCACTCAAATGCCTTTGACTGGGAATCTTTTGTACAGAGGAAAATCACAGAAAAGTTTTGCGTAAGACATACACCTAGTTATTTGGTGGGCTTGTTAACACTGTGCAGAGATCTGTCATTTTTCTAGGCATGCCTGAGCAGAGCAGATGTTGGGAGTTCCCGTTCTGCCCACTTTTTCCTCCTCAGCTTACACAGACTCAGCTCCATGATGGTTTTCCCGTCTTCACCTTATAAACTCACAGTCATCCCCATTAAATCAGATACGCTGGAGTGAGTCAATCAGGTTAAAGTCAGGCTGAAACAAAGCTAGGGCCGCTCTAATCCACCTGACCATGACTAAGTTTCTGCATAAATATATGGCCCCAGGAAGTGAGCACCCTCCCTCCAACCTCCACTCCCTGGTCTCCTGTACAGGTTTTTGTGCTGGATTTGGTCTCCTTAGGCGAGACATGAGTCTACTCCAGGAAACAAGGAGCTGCTCTTGGGTACTGACACCTCAGGGTTTCTTCTGCAGTTGCTTGCAAAAACAGAAATTACGATTTGAATTAAAAAATATGTCCACATATTGAGTCAGCTGTTAGAATAAGTAGCTTAAAGGGGCTGTTTGTAAGTTTTCTCTGCTACCAAATGTTGTTTCTTGCCGGGATTGTAACTTGACAAGAGCTCAAAGCTCGAAAGGATGAAAATCTTTCAATAGATATTATTTATCATTTAACTATAAAATATTAATGAATTAAAAGCATGGATTGTGCCTACTTACAAGAAAATGTCAGCTACCTTCGAGGACTTTCTCATCATGACATTGGTTACCTCAGGTGCTGCACTTGAAGCCTACTACCACCCACAGTGTTGCAGGCCACAGTGTGAGGGACAGTGTCCCCCAGACAGGCCTCTCTGTGTTTGGTTTGCTGCTGAGTCCCCGCCAGTGTCCCTCGCTAATGAATGGCCATTTAATGATCTGAGAGAGGCCATTCAATTGAGTGGAAAATGTGCAGGTCTGTAGAGTACAGCTCCACTTGTCGTCGGAAACAAAGGCCACGGCTCTATATTCACACACACACACAGTGGAGAGGGATGGAGTGGATTCATGCGCTGGCTTGAGAGCAGCCTGAACACACACACACACACACACGGCCACGGTAGTTTTTCACACACTTCATCGCAAATCCCTCACAAATAAGAGCCTTCACAGGAAAGACATCTACACTGCTTTGTGTTGTTTTTTTAACACAGAATTTTAATGACGACGGGTGATATGCAGCACTTTTCAAAGACATTTCAACAATTCTACCGACTAAAAAGTCTTTCTAATGCAAATTATTGTACCGTTAAACAGTATCCTCAAATACTATCTCTTGCTTTTTCATCAGAAAACAGAAAACTTACATCCTCATGAGTTTATTAACATTACAGAAGTTTCACCACCAATCAAATCTGAACCATCTGCAAATCTCAACACATTCACCACAAACATACAATCACCACAGGTTCAGCTTGTGGACATATGTGTCCAATAAAAAACCCTCATCCTTTTATGTTCCAACATTTATTTACAGGTCATACAAGCCCAGTCATAAACAAAGTGGCACCATGCGGTTACTCGGGATTGGCTGCAAACAGTCGATCAAAAGACAGGAAAAGAAAATCCTCAGAGTGTTTACAGGAGGTCTAAGGGAGGACCGGTGGGGCTTGCAGGGGTCGTGCAACCAGACAGCCTATATGCTGCGCAGACAGGAAGGAGGCTTTATAAGGAGAATTGTAAATCACAGCAACTCACTTTACCACAGGGAGGGAAGATGAGCAATGTGGGAGTGAGCTCGCGTTGTGTTTGCTGGTCAGATTTACTGCAGTTACCCTCCAGATTGTGTCATTATTCAATGGTCTGTCCATGAGATTACATTAGGCTTGGTCACAGCGCCATGCATCAGATTTACTGCCCCATATATTCACCTATTATCTACAGTGAAGAATAGCAAGGCTGCTAACAATTGGATTAAGTGAAGGTAGATAGGAATATAATTTTCCAGTTTATCAACGGGGCAGTGAAACTTTCAGAGACATTTCGAAGCCTGTTCTGTCATGATATTTAAACTCCAGTGTTAAGTAGGATGAAGGTTAGCCACATGTGTTTGTACTTCCCGCTCTGTGAGCATAAAGGTAATGTAGGCTACTTTCTAAAAGAAGGTCCCAGAGACAGATAACTGCTCCCTTGTTAAACACTGCAGACAAGTGATGGTGAGCGCTTCACAAGCTTCTTATGTATCGAGTTCTGAGTTAATATGTCCCATGGGAGGAGGGGAAAATCTCAACGAAGGTGAACTGCTCTACTGACCTTTTCCAGCTCATGCAGCAGCCAATCGCAATAACTAGTGTGGTCTGATGGAAAAACTCAATGGGAGTCCTGTTATGACTGAGCTCAGGGTAAAGGTCAGGCTGGTGTCGTTCCCCATAGAGATAGCCCCTTCATCCACCACTCCCTTAAAGCTCTGTATTTTCTGACATAATGTAAACCTAACAAAGCTGCACTGGAGGAATAATAAATGTACAGTTTTAGGATTTGTTTTTTTTTTGTGGTGGTTATTGCCTCTGTATATCTCAGACCGAGATAATGCCCAAGGTTATCAGTCCTCTGGGCATAGAGCCAGATCAAACCCAGCCTCCCCTCAAACACGTCTTTCTTTACCTATGACTCCTCTGCATTGAATTGTTCATTTTAACAAGAAGTGTCTCTATGGACAAAGGAAGGAATGCTGCATGAAGGAACTCCCTTTTTAATGATTAAACACTGAGAGGGCACTGTTGAACAGCAAGTGTTTCAATTTAATTTTCCCTCTCAGTAAACCCTTAACTCACCCACACATTCCTATCACTTTAATGCAATGTTTCCAGAAAGAGGAGGACATTTTTTTTGTAAAAGGTTGTTATTATTGTTTGTAATTTTCTTTTCTGCCAGTGATTTGCGCTTTGAAAACTGACAAGGGGCCGCTGGAGGAATGAACTGCCCAACTCTAAGTGCATCTCTAGCAAGTTATAAAATCACCTCCAACATTTTTGAAATGTTCTGATGTTGTGGGTTGTTGAACATTACTTTCTGGCATAACACTTGTTTAACCTTGTGAGGCAGCTGGATTTCTCACAAGCAGGAATCCATCTTGCCAAATTCGAAGCTATTCACTTGTGGCAGAACCACAGCAGTTTGGACCAATCAGCGTCCTATAAGGAAGGAACTCCTGGCAGCTTTGGGGAAGCGAATGTTTTGGCATTTGTATAAGTGCCTTCTATTCTCATTTTCCTTCCTCTACCGACATGCTAACTAGCTTTCAAAGCTCCTCAGGCTGCGGTTTATTTGTTCTGTTTCCTCTTCAGTGCTCTGCTACTAAATCACCTGCCAAATATCTTTTGAAAGTACCTGCACTTTCCAAACAGTTTCCAATGAAGCTCTCCCTGACAGTTCTAAAGAAAGATCAATACCACTATCGCTCATGTCTGCACTGAAAGTCACAGCCGGCAGTCAGTTAACCTAGCTTAGCATAAAGACTGGAAACAGGGGAAAACAGCTACACTGGCTCTGTCTGAAGATAACAAAATCAATTTATACCAGCACGTCTGTAGTTCACTAATTCTTAAGTTATATCTTGTTTGTTGTCCTGGAGTCTTGACATTGTGAGGTTGCCAGGAAGTCCCTGCTTACAGCCAAGAAAAAGTTTGGCACATAACCCTTTGTAAAATTGCCATTTTTGTAATTTGGATTTTGTGCAGATTAGACAAGCAATATATAACATGTTAACTGGTGAGCTTTAAAAGTGCTGGTAATCTGATTTTGTTACCTTCGGACAGAACTGGGCGAGTTGTTTCCCACCGTTTCCAGTCTTTCTGCCAAGCTAAGCTAAGGCTAAGCTAGGCTGCTGGCTGTAGCTTTATATTTAGCAGAGATATGAGTATGGTATCAAATTTCTCATCTAACTCTTGGCAAGAAATGAGCTCATTTCCAAAATGTCAAATTATTCCCTGAACAAAAAGAAAAACAAACCGTGGAAAGCTCATTGTCATGCCTGGGGTATTACATTTATTACATGAATTTGTGTAACAGCTGTTTTTGTTTCCACCACACAGTGACTATGCCCTGCTGTCTCCCATCACTCTATCTGTCTGCATGAAAGCTAAGCTGAAAAACAGGTGTCACTGGACAGTGGGAGAGTGTTCGGAGCCACGCCTTCCACCTTGGGCTATACATTCCTCCACATAAGCATGAACTGGAGACCTGACGAACAGCAAGACCTTGTGTGGGTCTCAAACCCCTGCTGCATTTCCTTCCTGCTACACACACACATCAGACACACACCAAACACTCCAAGTACACACGCACATGTGGATGCTGCCATACAGCCCCCACACCCAGATGAACAAATGTGAACATATGCTCACAGATATTTCCACACATACACACACACACACACACACACACACACACATTATGTCTATACTGTACACATGTATGCAAACACTGGGAGAACAAATGCTCAGCAACCTTGAGAAGTCATGAAACAGAGACTTATGGAACATTATGGAGAGATATCATATAACATCAGGCCAGTTGTTATATAGCACCAACATATTAGGCCCGATGTTGCTATAAAGCTGCATATTACTGTGTGCATGTGTGTAAATGTACGTATCTTTCTGTGGTTAATTCCTGCTTTAGTGGACAGATACTGAGTAGATCATGTTTTATTCCTGTGAAAGGTCATCTGAGCCCAGCAAGAGTCCTGGCTGGAGTTTAAACAGACCACACTGTCTTCCTCCACAGACGCTACCACCACTCAGAACATACTGGCTTCATAGCAACTCCCAGCTCCATGGCAACGGCTGGCTCTGTCGTCGCCGTGCAGCGAGGACTCGGCGTGAGAGCGTGCTGTGTTTCAAATTCGACCAATGTCCTGCTCTGTATGTCAAGTTTAGCTAATGTGGATTAATATTCATGGAAATTCAATGCAGAGCTAGTTCTAGTTATTTTGATGCCTGGTTTATTTTCACGTTTAAAAGGCTGTACTGTGCGGTTCCCACATTGATTTCTTCTTTTTCTTTTCCAACCCACTGGCTGAAGATTTTTGTGTAATTTTAGCAAAGATAAGCATAATGGGACTATAATGGGACATACTGACGCTCTGCTTTCTCCACAGTGCTCTACAATAGCATGTCCATTTCTGTTATCACACATTCACATCAGGAGCTCCACATAGCATCCCACTCACCCACCCCATCCCATCAGCCCTCCGTTTCAAAGGATGCCTTGAGAGGACTCTGAGGAGCCATTCGCCATATACGACGGACCACAATGCAGCAGGAAAGTTGAGCAGGAACATGTTATAATTATGTAGGATTAACCTACTCAATTAAATGGTGGATATTGTGAGGCCGAAAGAAAATCCTTGGAGTAATAAGAAGAGGAGGAGGAGGAGGAGGAAGAGGGTGGGGGGCTTTTTTTTTGGGACAGTATGGTGATGGGGGAGGATGGTGGTGGGTTTGGTAAGGAAAAAAACAGGAAACTGGGAGATAAATTGCAAATTACATTCCATGTGTGTCGTGTGGGCTAAGACTGGAAGGATCCAGAGCAGAGAGGACTCCGAGGGCAGCAGCAACTGCATTCGGGTCTTTGTCCCCATGGCTGGTGTTGGTTTACAGTTGGGTCTGGGGAATACACAGTTAAAGGCCAGAACTGGGACTTTTTTTCTCTCTTCTGGGCAGGGACTGAAAGGGAACTCTACTCTTGTGTGAAAAGTTATCAGATACAGAGTCTGGTACTTTCTGATTACTAAGCAGGTCTAGTATGAGTATAGAGCCATAACAGTGTTTTACACTGCAATTACACGCCTCGTGGAACTACACTACTCTAGAGAAGAACATTGTTCGTCTGTATCATCTGTCACTTTTCAAGAGTGACACTTTTCAGTTGTTGATGGGTGGGTCTAAGACCTAGAGGGGTTAAGGATCAGGTGCTCTGCATGAGAACTGGTCACACAGAACGAAATAAGTGTGGAGGTCAGATTGCTCTTCTATTGTGGTTTGGTTGCTTTAAATTCCCCTCTGCTAATGTCTCTCAAGACATTTGTCTAGTGCCGAGTCAGGGCAGCCAAGATCTGTCTTTATTTGTACAATCGCAAGGATCTGTTCAGTGTCAGTGCTGTGCCAGATGCATGCCTTGATAAGAACACAACAGGATGTTGACACTGTATACATTGGCATGTTGTGCGCTCACCTTTGGGCTGAAAAGCATTCACTTGCATGATAACATGTGAAATAATAACACAAAGTTTAAGCCTGGATTAACTAAGAAAAGGAGTTCACATGTACAATCCAGGGTCGTTAAATTATAAGGAAGATTTGCATTGTTTTACACTCCTACCTGCTGATTTCTGTGTGTTTTCACTTTGTTTTGTTATATACATACTTTTTGTTTCCTGGAATCAAAAGGTTGGGTCCCATATAATGACAACTTTAAAATAGAAACACCTGAGCAGAACGTGTTTACGAGCATCAATCCCTCTTAATACAGAGTCAGTGGAATGTGCACAGTGAACTACATTCCCCATTGGACATTATTTCACTTGGGATGGAGGAGAGAGCGTGAGGAGATGCAGAGTGGGAGCTCAGCTCATCAATTAGAGGAGGTCAGAGATGCCAGATTTTAGCTAAGAGTCAGCCAATAAAGCCGACATGATGAAAGATCGCACTCTGTCTGTGGAGATACAAGCGAACGGGGAGGAGAGGGAGCTGCAGTTGGTCTCTCGACACCAGGGGGTTCCAAAGAAAGACAGGGTGGAAAAAATAAAAAGTGGGCACAGGGGGGGATTCATGGAAAGGAAAGGATACTTTTAAAAACTCTGGCCTGTTCCTTGAACTCTCTAAGGGGATTAAGGATTTAATGAACTGCCCACTGGAAGCCAGAAGTTCGAGCGATAGGCAGGGGAGCAGGGAGGGGGGGGTTGCTGTCACAAGAGTGCTCATGTGAGGGCGGGCCATGCGTCTATTAGTGGGCTTGGAAGTCTTTTATCAGGGGGGCTGACTCTCATGATATAGACCCTCCTACACCAAATATCTTGCACTGAGGTAACTCAATTAAAACATTGATAATTCAGTTCAAAAAAGCTTCTCAGTGCTTCTTCTTGAAGGTGATGAGTTTAATATTTCTGAGTAGGAGACACTTTCCCACAATCCATCTCTGTCCTGATGTTTCTTACATGTAACATGTAATGATGTGAATTTACATTTAAATTGTTGTTTAAATTGATGTTGCTAGTAAAAAAAATAGGCCAGTTGAAAGAAAATTAATGTTTGTTTGTTTTTTACATTAAATTTCAGCTTCAAAAAAGTCGGATGTTGTTTACATTGAATAGCCATCAGTACAGAGTTACCCTGCAAACAGTAACTTCATATGGTAGCTTACAACAAGCTTTATGTAACTGTGGCACTGTGCGTGCTCCTGCCAGTGGCATTGTGATGCATTATTTTCAGCATTGTTTTCAATATCGACACCCTCTTAAAATAATGGCCTAAGTCATTTTTTCAGGTTTTTCAGGAAACACAAAAAACTCAACAAAAGAGTCACACTTTTGACATAGGCCATTATACAACCGGGGGTAGAATTGCATGTTCCCCTCAACTGAGGATTCAGGCGATTTTACCAGAGGTGGCCAGCATCATGAGGGGGTGATTTAGGCAAAAAAAACATTTTTGTCAAAACATGACTTAGGCCATTATTTTAGGAAGGTGACAATATATTGTTGACAAAATACGCGCATCAATAATAGTTTTAGTTGTAGTTATTGTGTTGCCTTCCAGTGTAAGTTCAGAGCTTCAACAGGTGGAAAATGTGCGTGTGAGAAACAGGGAGGGAGGGAGAAAGAGAGAGACGATGGTTTCACACGGCTAACCGCAGATCCACGGAGTGAATGCTGAGGCGATGAAGTGCACTTGTTTCAAATGGGTGTGGAGGGCAACGAGGAAGGAAGGGAGAGCGAGGGAGGGCAGCAGGGGGAGGCAGAGGGAGGCAGACACCGACACCTCGGCAGTAACACTCTGAGTGCGAGGGGGCACAGGCGGCTCTCAATGGGGAGGTCTCAGTGAAGCAGCAGTCTACCTGTTGGAGCTCAGTGCGGGAGAGTGCCGTGCCGGACCCACGCTGATCGTGGATCTGCGGGAAGCCCACTGCACTTAGGAGGCAAAAGCAGCCTAAACAATGTCTCCGAGACTGTTACTCTGCGCTGTTTTGGCTGTGTACCAGGGGACGCCAACCTGCACCGGATTTAATGTAGATGAACGGTTTCCTGTGATCAAAGAGGGGAAAACCAAAGGGAGCTTCTTTGGATTCTCAGTCGCTCTGCATCAACAGACGGGGGGCTCCAAAAAATACCTGTAAGTCACCAGCTGCGCATGTCAAAGACAAAAACTCCACTTCTTTTTTAATTCAGAGGTTAAAATAATGTCCGCAGTCAAACCGGCTACGCACCTGCTTTAGACCGGGAGGCGTAACGAAAGAAAAAACAACCATTGTGTCCGCTCACTGAGCTAAAAACCCCGCGATGAAGCCTTTGGAGTGCACAGCCTTTTATGTTGCGTTTTAACACCTATATCTCCCGTTTGTAAATTGCGCTTCACACACTCCTTAAACGCTTCGGAGGGTTTCCTTCGCATCACACACTTTCCTTTTCTCCACGCAAAGTAGTTCCTGAAGTCCACCTGTTATACCGGAGCGGTTCAAATCCGTGCGGATGTATTTAGGCCTGTATACCTCAGAAACAATACAAATCAAAATATGTCAGATAGGTTTTTCTGCAGCCTTTTGTGTTTCTGTCGTAACAGAGGAGGAATCGCTGTAATTTGCCCGTCGGAGGTTGTTACCTGGGTCATTATGAATAAAGTTAGTAGGCTACGTCGTGCATTTCCGATAAGACGTCAAACAGACGTCAAACTGAGTGTTTCAGTTTTACGCGAATCTCTCTCTCTCTTGTTTTGACATTTCTGTCGTTCATCTTCCATTCAATCATTGCAGCAATCTTTCCCCCAACCTTGACTGACTCCTCTTGTTAAAAATGCATACATGGCTGAATGAGATACGTCATAATTCCCATTACACACCTCTTTGAACTGGACTGTATAGCTGCGGGTGCAACAGCTGCATCAGGTGAACTGTGCAGCAGCTTGGGGCTTGTCTGGGCTGTAGCTTCTAAAGTGACTCAATGCTATTATGCCATGGGAAAATTAAGTATTAATACTGTGCATTTAGGAGTTCAGTGAACATATCCAGCCAGTGTGGAAGGAATGCACAGAAAGTCCTGACATAGCCTGCTCTACTTTCATTCCTCCTATCCTCAGGCTATTACATTCACCTGAGACACAAGTGAGCTTGTGTTTCGCAGTAAAGGTGTTCATTGGCCTGTAACACTCCTAGGTTGTTATTACCAATGACATGAATGCTCGTGTGGATTTAACAGTGTTTGGGAGGATTTACATAAAAGTAAATGCTTTTGTTTTTTTTTAAGGACTAGTTCATGTTCGAGGACAAGAATGTGTGCATCTTTCCTGTCTATAATGAAAGCTCCTCAAACTGTATCATTGTTTAGGGTAGGATTTCCCTCAGCCAATTACCGCCGAACCCCCCCCCCCCCCCCCCCCCCCCCCCCCCCCCATCCTTCCGCATCCATGATCACACAGCATGTTCATAACTTGCTGTTATCTGTGTCCTCGTTCTGCTTTGAAGAATATTGCAGGAAGAAAATTGCAAACAGGGGCCCACTTCCTCTGTCTTGTCACCCCAGTGAAGTGAATCTGCGTGTACGGCTTATCTGCCTACTCTGTGAACGGGTGGATTGATGTGCAGTACAGAGATTTTCCCCAGTTAATAGAACTGATAGCAGTGTCCATCTGACACAAGATCAATGTGCCATCATGGCCCTGTCCCCAGAGGGAGGGAGTCACTGTCCACAGACTGCAACCCAAGAAGGGGAGCACATGGCTGTGGTAATGAGACTCTAAGGCCTATAGGGAAAAACAGTCTGTAAAAAGCCTCATTGGTCAGCTGCAGTTCTGTTTTATAAGGATATATATTTGACACTAACTCCCCATGAACCTGCCCTGCCGCTGGCTGTAGGTTCCTATTTAGTGTACAGTTGTTAAACGTTCCCCTTCAGTGTGGTTGTGAACCTCTCCCACTTATTCTGAATTTCATGAGAAAAAAAATGTTTCTTGTGAAATGTGTCAAGTGTAGTATGTGTTTTTCCTTCGGCAGTGCCTCCTGTTTCACCTGTGTCCTCTCTATCAGCCTGAGCTTGTAATCTGTGGAGACACCAATGCTCACTAAAGACAGTCTTTCCGTACTCAGACCTAGCTGAGCGAGTACTCTGTGATACTGTTAAGGCATATACAGTAACAACGTCCTGATGGTGTGTCCCATGTTTGGACTGGTTTTACAGTCCTGTCCGTTTCCTCTGTGTCGTCTGGCTTCTTTTGTGGCCCCAGATTTGTCTCACTGCACCTCAGAGCTGTTTCTCACAGGTTTTCTCATTACTGGTGCGAGCTGGAGTGTGAATATTTAAAAAATGCAAGACCTTGGCATATAAACCAGTCGTGACATGATGAACATGTACATGTTTCCAAGAGGCCGTCCTTTTGTGCGTGCATTAGTCAGACAGAGTCTAAGATAAAAGTCAAGGCAGGAGGTTTCCACTCCCAGTTGTGCAATTAAGTGAGTGCAATAAAATTTTTTCTTAACCTCTTAAGATGCAGGCTATTATCCAATTAGTCTGAATCTAGCAGTGTGTCTTGGCTCGGCTGAAGCAATTTAAGAAATTTATTTTGAACTGGGGGGGCAGTTGTATATGGCTAATTAGTATACCAACTTGGTTGTGGGAGGGCCGCTCCTGAAGAATCTAGAAGCTACCTGAGGCCAATTTGTACAGGGTATTCACCTCTCCACTCCCATTCTCTTTGAATCACCCATTTAAGGTCTCCAAGAGGTTTTTTTTTCCTGAGAGGGCTTTTTTGTTCTCTGTTGTAGCAGGGAGGAGGGACTGGGCAGTCAGCTGGCCACCTATTGGCTCTTCCAGTCCCCTGACCCCATGGTATGCCTGGAATGTATTACCGCTCTCTGCAAAGTCACAACCTGGCAGGTTTCAGGTTGAGACAAGACAGGAGTGAGAATGATGACTCTGAGGACTGTTGAGGAACACGTATAATCTTACCAAAACTCTCAGATTTAACCTCATTCTGTTCCCTCTGCGGAAGACAAAAACCCTTTGTTTTATAGATGGGAACCTCTGCGACCTGAGTAAAAGAATTTAATTCCTCTGACTGATGAATACTTAATCAGAGTTGAAGTGCTTTTGCTTTTCCAGCTCATCTCTGTCTGACTGCTGTGGCCTGAGGCCATGAAAGTCAGCCATTTAATTTGACGGGGCCTTCGCGTTTCTGCTGTGACGTGCAGATTAGACCGGTCGAATTGCTGGAAGGTTTATAGTCACGAACAGTCTGATGTTCAGTTTGAATATGCACAGGCGCAGGCTCTGCTTTTTCTTTACAGTGATGGAATTAAGTATCTGATTTGCAAAGTGAACAATAATGCAACAGATGAGGATGGTGTGCTGCAGAGAACCTGCATAGTCATCTTCTAGTATTAAACTTTGACTTTCATCATGTTAAAGACAGGGATTAGTGCCCTGGAACGACACCAAGGTGAAGCTCCATCCAAAACATTTGCTCCCTTAACTTTGTAGAGAACAGCTTCAATTCATGTCAGTTCCAATGTTTTCCAGTGGCTGTGGGTTTGCACAGCAGGAAGAAGTATGAATGTGTGTATACCCTGGTATTTTTGCTGTATTGTGTGCTGGGCTGTGAACTCTGAAAAGTCGTTCAGCGGTACTGTGAACTTTAAATATCTGATGCAGTGTAGACACTGAATGAGGACTCCCAGCACTGATACTCAAAAGTAGATTTTGGGAGTATAACTTCAAATGAATGACCTAATGCATTATATGACATTGCATTCTGTAGTGCAGGCTGATGTAAATGATGCAGGTGGGTATGTCCAACTTGGCCATGATCCAACATTCCTTGTCATGTGAATACTAGTGGGCTTTGTCTGTGAAGTAGCACTATCAGAGCACTAGTGTCGGGCCACAGTGAAACATTTTCAGATAAGAGTCCCGTGTTGTCCATTGGACCCTCATACATGTGTTACATGAAAGCCAGCTGTGGTTGTTGTTACTGACGTGTCTGTGGGAAAAGTTACAGTTTTTTCTACATTGTCCTGCTATTGCATATGCACTGAATTTAGTTTTAGATCTGTTGAAGATGTATTGCAGCTAACTATATTTTATTAAAACATAATACTCCTTTTACTATGTTAATGTGTAGTAAACAGCATGAAATATTGTATATCTCATACTTATTACTTATTACTGGTCACATGACAAAAATAATGATAGTATGAATATGTTGGATTTGTTTGATTTGAAAGGATTAAACTGAAAGAGCAGAGATTCAAGTATATTAAGCAATACAATAATATTTAGCTGGTAGGTCAATCAGTCAGTTTGGCTTTAATGTTATTGTTT
Organism: Seriola aureovittata; assembly: GCF_021018895.1. Taxonomy (NCBI): domain Eukaryota; kingdom Metazoa; phylum Chordata; class Actinopteri; order Carangiformes; family Carangidae; genus Seriola; species Seriola aureovittata. The sequence goes on from NC_079384.1 coordinate 6,509,169, forward strand.
TTATTGTCGGGTACTTTTTCACTCACAGAGGGTTTATACCGTGAGTTGTAATTCATCAATGATTAAAGCGATTAAAGAAAGGATGGCTTATTAGCAAGAGAGAAAGCCATAACCAACCTGCCAGTCGGCCCAAAATCCATCAGTTACATCTTATAAATCCTTTATAAACGTGTATCCCAGCAGTAAAAACTATGAAATAAAAAAACTGTCTGACAGGCAGAAACTCCAGAGGCTGTTGTGAACAAAGAGGTTTGTTGGGAGTTATTAAAGGTTTCAGGCCAAGCCACTGCAGCAGCACCAGACCTCACTAAAGTTACATGCAAGTTTGTCCACGGTGACTGGCCCTAATCTTTAAGCTGTTTATTGCCTGTATCCAATCAGTTGGTAATGGCATGAGTTGCATTTTGTGTAGCGGCAGAATGAATGACAGCTTCTAATAACGTGTTGAAATGGATCCCAGCGGGACCCCGGGCCTCCTGCTAATCTCCACAGAGGAGATTCTCTACGGTGGGGCTTTCACTGGAAGTACCTGCAGTGAAGACTGTTTCTATCCTAACAAAACTGTAAGAGATCCCTTTTTTCTCTCCCCTGGTTGTACAAATGCCCCCAAACGGCATGTAAAAGAAGCTGGCGTAGCTGGCCTCTGGGCTAATGAGGGTTACCTGTAGCTAGAAAAACGACATGCTTCAATTCTTTTCTCTCTTGATCCCATTTATCACCATCAAGGGGAAATGGTGAAGTATTGGTTTACACTTGTTCATGTGAATGTGGAAGTCAGTGTTTGTCTGTCCTTAGCAATACAAATCCTGCTGAAAATGGTTTTTAAAATGTCCTCTGACTCTTTTCTACACAGTTTGCTAATAAAAGTAGAATCTGGGGAGATTTTCCAGGCAGGTGAAAACAAGCAAAAACAGATGTTTCATACCCGCTCTGCTTTTATATAACCATGCAGGCACGCTAACAGTGCTGCAGTTGGCTCTGTTACAGCTGTGAGGTAGTCCACCTGTAACCCCCCTCCCTCCCCCCCTCCTCACCCTTAATGTACAGCAGGGTCAAATGTTAATGGGAACACTGTTACTGATACTGTGAGTCTCTGGTGTTTTCTTCTATAGCTGCATGGTGTGAGTTTGAAGCATGGATGTGTGCTGGTGTGGCGTCCAGCTGTGTGTGTGTGTCTGTGTGTGTGTGTGTGTGTGTGTGTGTGTGTGTGTGTGTGTGTGTGTGTGTGTGTGTGTTTCTGTGCATACATTTGTGTGTATTTCTCCCTGTCAGCTCGGTGTGTGTGGGGGGGGTGGGAGCCAGTCTGACATCATTCATCCAGCGACAGCAGACACTGGGTGGGCTTAGTAAGCGGACCATCCTACAGACATGAGCCAACATGGCATTGTCCTTGTCAGGTTTTACTCGTTGCTAATGAAAAGTGAGTTAGCTTATTATCAGGGGATGACCTGCCATGTTTAATTTGTCACACTGGGTTTAAATGAGTTTGCTCTCTTGTTACTGTTTCACTCAGGGCAGATGGTGGGCTTCAAACAGGATGTTTGCCCAGCTGAGATACTCTGGTAGACCTGCCTTCATGTGTGTCTATCTAGAACATAGGGGGACAGTAATATTTCATTTTATTTAACACTACCCAGTTGCTCTGTGCCGTTTCCTCTTTAGATCAGCAGTAATGCATGCACTGCATTTCATATCAGTCATATGTTTTTCCCTTAGGACTAAATTACAATTTATCAGATTGATGTCAGCATTTCATTCCCTCTTTTTATAATTTCTATGCATAGTCTGCTTCGCTGTTTAAAATCTCTTGCGTCACCATCAACAGCGACGGTATGAAAAGTCATACCAGGCTGAACTGAAGGGCAAGGACTTTTAGAAACAAAAGAAGAGATTGACTGTGATGGGCTGCTGTTCGTGAGATTACATTTTAACCACAACCGCCCTCAGTGGTGCGTATATGATTGTGCAGGTGTGCCCACAAATCACCACCAACTTCTTTTCACTTTGTGCATGTTTGCTCTGTTAGTTTACGCCCTCTGACAGTTATACTGAAGGATTTGTCTTAATAGAACAGGTATAGTGCGGGTTTATTCCCCTTTGGTGCGATGTAAAGCCTTAATGTAGATCATGCTGTATGCGGATGGTGGTGAGGATTACATTTTTGTGGTTGGATGCTGTTGTTTGGGATGTGTGATAGTTTCATGTTATTGTTTATTGACTTTCATTTGAATCATATTGTGGTGGTAAGATCTTATTCTACAAATAAATATTGTCCAAAATTCATCATTTGGAAGCTTTAAGCTTTAATTGTAGTTGCATAACAGTGGAACAGAGATTAGTTGGATTATTTGATGTTAATTTGCATATTTGTCTTGATATATAAATATCCTTATTGATATCTCAGTGATTATATACATATATATTGTTACACAGTACGTGAAAGCCCAGAGAAGCACAGGTGCTGTGAGGGCACGTCTGGGTGACCAACACTGTTCTACTTGCAGCAGGTCGATACCGTCCGGTCGCTGTTTGTCCAGAGACGACTCATCCGTGAGCCATGTTCTGTACAGGCACACACTGGAGTTAGTGTGTTAACAGCAAGGCGTGCTCACTGTGAATAGCCTGATAGAAATGTTCGTTCTCCCCACCCCACCTACTGCTTTGTGAGAGTGTTTCCTGGAATTACAAAGAACTGGATTTATCAGAGTGCTGCTGTAGTACAATGAAAACACACCAGGAGCAGAGCAGTTACAGGCAGAAACTCACACACACACACACACACACACACACACACACACACACACGTTCATCATACGACTTTACGTGTTCTTACCGTCAGCGCAGTAATTGTGGACCACACTGTAACACACCATGTCTATATAAACCTCGTCCTCTCATCCTTCAGTAAAGTCATTACACCGTCACTGGAGCATAAAGAGATCGCAGCCCTGGTCTCCTCTTGTTCTCATGCTTAATTCAATCTTCAAATTGAGTCACTCCATTCAATATTATCTCCATTTATTTGCTTAGTGGGTCTAAGTGGCAATGTTTCCCCGGAATCAAAATGAGTTGCCTTTAGTGCAATAGCTTTATACCATTCTTAAAAATACTGAGGATACAGTGTAGGTGAGTGCGTCTGTATATCTGTGTGTGAAATGGATTAAGGATTAAGGGTGAGGATTAATACTGTTTGTGTGTCTGTTCCTTACCTGTATTTGCTGCAATGAGAGGAAAACCACTTTTATCCTTATTCTGCTTGTTTATTCCACTTATATTCTTCAACAACAACAACATCTAATTACACAGAAAATAACCAATACCAGTAAGATATAGTAATGGCTAAGGTCTATTTCTCACAAATATTTGTCACCCAAACTGCTTGTATATACAGTATAAAGGACTTCCCCTTTTTCAGTTCTGTGTGCTCTCATTTAGAGGCCAGCGTGGGCTTCATCTGTATGTTATCAAACTGTGAACACGCACTCGAGTGCCTGAATCAAATCTTTCACAAGCAGCAACAACGTTTGGCAAAATGACAAACCGTCTCGTGTGCAGAGAGTTCATGCATTGCCAGAAAAAAAACCATACAACAGTTAAAACTTCCGTCTCCCATTCACATCACTGAAACTCCTCAGAACTGTCCATCCCCATCCTTATACAACAACACCTCGTTACCAGGGGCAACATCCGCGTGTGTCTACTTGTTTCCAGTGGGTCTGACAAAAGCAGCCTGAAGCATCACATTTTTAATTGCACAGGAGGTAGACCTGGGGCTGCCCTACATGATGCATCAGAGCAGAGTCGTGACTGGATCAGATAACTGTGTTCGTTGAGTTGTTAAGAATCCACATCCTGAGGATGTGGCTCGATTTACCATATCATCACCCGCAGTATTTGTCTACTGCTCCATACTGTATTATACGGAGAGTGACACCGGTAGAAAGATAGAAAAAATTGTAACTAATTTAACATAGAGTAATCTGAGTAACTGTGACTTCTTACATCATGTGTTGTATATATTGCATATTTTTCCCAGAGGTAAAGGAGTGGCCTTTCTGACAGTAAAACACAGGCCCTGAGGTTAGATTCTGTTTCTTTTTCTCTGCCCTGGGGGCCACAGCCGCACCCTGTGACAAACAGGTTGCCCTAAACTGTATCTGGACGGATGATCAATCTCGTGTGTACGGCTAACTTACTCAAACACACTCACAGCTACATACTGCAGTATGTATACAAGTACATAAATGCACACTTGGAGCGAAGGTTGAAGCGTTAAGTTCTCGCTTTTGCTCTTAATCTTACTCCAATTTCCCTCTTCCATCTCGGCCTCTTTGTCCCCCACTCACTTTCCCTTTCATGAATATTTACACAGGGAAGAGCCAGCAGGGTGAGAGGTTGTGTGCCAGTTACGTGTCATCATGATCGTGTTCAGACTGGATCCAGATGAAGATGAATGAGATTGCGCTATGGTCTTCTGCAAACGTGACTGACTGGCCCTGCTTATTGTCTCTTCTTGTTGTCTTACAAAAAGCCCATGAGATGGAGGAGAAAATGTCATACAAAAGGTTTTTAGTTATCTTTCATTTAGTTTGGTTATTCAGAAATAGTCAGGTAGGAGGTGAGAGGATGAGAATCTACCTGACAAGGCGCGATCACCCTTTTTTGCCCCTCTTCCCTTGCCACTCACTCCCTTTTTAATACCCCCTCCCGCTCCTCTCCTGTGTTCTGCCCTCAGTCGGCGCTGATTAAGATGACTAGCTGAGCTCACCTCTGCTTAAACACCGCTGATACGCAGCAGTTCACCTAACTCCCTTCTTCAGAGAGGAATGCAGCCACGCTCACCTTGGCTGGGTGTGTTTGCCACAGTAAATGTTTGGTTTAGCCAGCCGTTCGGATCACTTCATAGGCAGAGGGGGCGAATTTCAACATGTCCTCAGAGGAGGAATGCAGCAGCCCCTCTTCCCTCCCATTCCCTTCCCTTCCCTTCCCTGGGCCTTTGACAGCATGTTTATGAGGAGGTGATGAGCAGGGAGGTACATAGGAGGAGAGCACACATTGTTGCGTTTGGAACAGGACAGGAAATTAGATGTGCTGTCATGGCTGAGTCAACTGTTTGTCACTCAGGTTTTGGTCGTTTTGACGCATGGGTCGAGACAGAAATCCTTTCAAATCCAAACCGAAGAACCCGAGGCCAAAAATCTGAAAAACAGTTTGTTTTTTTCCTGATTCCAACTGACCACAGCGAAATGAAGGACAGGCTAGTGATAGTGTTTGATCTAGCTGGCTATGTTTTGCATATTTAAAGAATGGTATTCTGTTATTATGGCAGCAAAGAGACTTTATGTCAGCTGTTTCCCCTGCCTTTAAACTGACTGGCCGCTGCCTACACTTTCATATTTAGCGTACAGACATGAGAACTGTATCAATCGTCTCATCTAACTCTCCGCAAAGATGTATTTACCAAAGTAATCGAACTATTCCTTCGGTTGAAATGTTTCCTTTAAAACTGTAACACCAGCTTTACTCTGGCTGAAAATGCCACAGCTCAGTTGTAAAGCTGTGTGTCCACTGTATGTCAATCCTGGTGGCATCAATCTGAAGTGTTGAATTTCCACAACAAACACAGGTGGCCCCACGTGGTTCTGCTGAGACAGTAAGACGACGATGAGTATGTTTATGAGGTCGATCCTTTTGTCCTTTTGCTACATAAAAACACTTCCTGAAGCCAAGGCCAAGCCTTCCCGAAGCATGTGTGATTAGCACTGGACTTTGGGCCCGAATTCCTCTTAATTTCTTTTCAGTGTGAGCAAAGTTCACACTAACTGATCTCTAAGTGTTTTGTAAGAGTTTTGCTTTTCCTCTGGTTTGACCCTGTTCTTTCCTGCTCTCTCTTGCGCTGCTTGGTTTTCTCCCACAAGACTGGCTAACCTTGTAAGTTGGTGTTTGGAGACACTCTGTGCTGCTTACAGCTGAGAAACACATTGGGTGGCCATGACTTCTGATTTAATGTGTATGGAAGTAGAAGAAAGGCAAGTCATGTAAGCTGAAAACACACACCTACCCGCTCATGTGCTTATAGTACACTCACACTATAGATTACAGAGTAGGCCTCCACACACTCGCAGTGGGACTCCGTGGCCCTGATTCTCTACATATCTACCGGTCCTACTAACGTCTACAAACCTCTGTGGAATCTCAGATGCTGTCTACATTACTGAATGATTACCTGAACCGAGGCCACTTCCTCCCAGTCTAGCTGAAAACCGCTGGCCCACGGAGGCCATCTTGGCTCTTTCTGGTTGTCATCACTCTTGCAAGATAATTGATTCATTGCTTATAATGCACATCTGGTAGCTGAAAGAAGGGATAATTGTACCTGTTTCAAATGACGCAGGCGTAGCGTGGGGATGTCTGTTTTTCATGCATCAGTTGGAAATATTCAATGTAAAGTTTAGGGATATTATATTGTAGTCAGAGGACGCAATGTCGTCGTTTTCATGTAATTCTGGTCCAGATTATTTTTCATCCTGGGTGTAACGAGACTAGATGAAGGTAAAATTTATGCCACTACTGATGAACTAGGATTAGAAATGTTATCATCACCCATATGGTTAAGTTTCAAATCAGTAATGAGGTGTTCAATCTAAGATTAGCAGCAGGAAACCAACTCACAAGGTGGTTTTCAATGCAAAACCAAACTCCCTCAGTCTGTTCATGTGCAAGTGACGCATCAAAGAGAAAATATATTTGTCTGGGCTCTTGAGATGTTTTCATGATGAGTAGCAGGCAGTGGTGGAGCGGTGGAGACTGGTACACCACCTCATCAGGATGAAAATTCACCTCATAACTTGAGGATAACATCTGAGCACGAGTAGCTCACCATGAACAAGATTTTACAAAATCTATGCAACATTTTTCATGTTCCTCGGAGTCCTTCCGTCATGACTCAACTCAGAAACAAATAATCCATCTTCAAGTTGGAACAATTCAGGCTTGACTCATGATTTTGATTTGAAGGCACAATGACCGTACTGTTGAGGTGTCTTTTAAGTCTGCACCCATTATCTGTATTTATTCTTGCTTATCAAGGTAGCTACCCCGCAGTTGCAGTTAATATACTCACAAGCTTGACTAACACCTTGACTCACCAATTTGCACTTTTCATTATCCACCACTGCCAGTATCATGTTGGAATTCATCCAGAAAGGTCTGAGGGTTTTCTGAAATTTTGAATGTGCTCAACGCAAACCACTACACTACTGTCTGCTTTCGCTTCCCGCATAGTGCAGCAGGCCACGTCTCACACACTGAAAACAAGACTGTCTGCACCTTCCGCCTACAAAGTGGAGCTAATAAATCTCATGCTGACAGTAAATAGTGTTGTCCCAGCACAGGGCCTTGCAGAGGGGGTAATCCCTCTACTTCAAAGTTCTTGTGGTGTGTTAAAAGGTGCTGATGTAGGGAGTGTCTGGGTGAGTGGACAAAAAGATCAGGTCCATCACCAAGAAGCTAGTGTGTGTGTCTGTCTTTGTGTGTGTGGTGCCCAGACTTGTTACGGGTCATTCTCTGACTGCTCCGCTCTTCCCACGTCATGTGTACTGTGTGTTTAATACACTCATTAACTTAGGTGTCACCGTTAAAAATGTCCTCTAGTTAAATGATGGATTAAAAAAAAAAGGTTGTGCATATTGAATGTACTAGAATATGAACCTGCAGGATTCTGTTGCTGTGTTTAGACTAGCAGGATTATCTGGGAGATCGTCTAGTTTTTTTATGTTGGTGATACTGTCTCTGCGCTGTGTTGTCTAACACCATGGCACAACCCTGATATGATCTAGCGGTAATAATCTTTATCTGTCTCTCCCTCTCTTTCTGTCTGTCTGTGTGTTCAGGCTTCTTGCAGGGGCACCCAAGGAGAAAGCCCAATCTCTACAAAATGTCAATGAGACAGGTGCTGTGTACTCCTGTCCCCTTACCACACTCTCCAATGACTGCACCAGGATGGACTTGGTCAGCACAAGTAAGCATGGCGCAGAAATCTCAGATGTGATTAGCTGTTTTGGTATTTAACAGAAGAAGAGTTTCTCTGTACAGGTTCACAGTAAAGCTTCAGTATAGCTGACTGCATTCTGCACCTTAGCAGAATCCAAGATGAGGGAGAGTGTGAGAGGAGCATTGATGTAAAAAAAAATAATAATACGGCCACGCTAGCAGCTTTGTGAGGCTGCCTTCAAACACAGTGGTGCTTTGAGCCAAACGCTAACATTAGCATGCTGACATACTAAAGTTCAGTAGGTTAGTAGGTAGCCTATAAAATTTACATTGTTCACAATTGCAGTGTAGCGTGTTAGAGTGCTAACACTTGCTAATTTGCATTAGTTTTGTAGGTATTTGTTGTTGTTGTATGACCTGTATGAAAAGATGGTTGTGCTAAAGGATCAACGCAGTTATTCCAGTTTGAAATATGTCCACTTCCATTGCCTGCTTAATATTTCAAACTTAATGCCATTGGTTTTTAACGCAGGCTTTTGTTAGAACTTTGTTGCAAGTTAACTGAGGACATATTATGGGGTATTTTTCTCTGACTTACGAAAGGTTCCTTTAAAGCCACAAAAGGTATTTATACAGCTGTATTCACACTCTGAGGTGTATTCCCCATGACAAGGAAACTGACCTATGTGTGGAAATCTGTTTCCCTTTGGCAAATACAGGTACTGTTGAGTTCCCTTTTAGTAAATTATAACCTACCATGAAAATCAGTTAACTTCCTCTTTATTCACTGAGAACAGAGCTCGTGTGTCTATCTCAGAGTCTGATCCCCGGCGTGTTCCGTAGCATTCAGGATCATTTTCTGCACCTACACGACGAGCTCCAGGATATAAAACTCTGAAAAGCGCATCCTTTCTTAATTGAAGGTTATTAACTGATAGACTTACCGCTGTTCTACCTTAAGGTGAATACGGCGAGCCGGAGGCTAAAAGTAAGAACCATAATAAAAGGATTCCTCGTCTCTTTTAATGTTGAGCTTGGAGTGACGGGCGCTGCAGTCACAGAACATTTTTGAGGTTAATATCTGTCAGGGCAGGAGCCAGGCGGATCTGTTAAGGTTGGTTTTCCTGTGACTGTGATCCCCATAATCATGATGATTTTTTACATTTTACTATTCTCTAAATAAAAGACAAAACATTTCAGTAATCTGGATGTTCAACTGTATTTTTTTCTCTGTAGTTCCATGTTGATAGTTACCTTTTAAACCCTGTACATGACCCTGACCCTTATGACACATCTACAGCAAGTCCTTCTGAGATGGTGGAGGGCATGTGGCTGGGCGTGACAGTGGCCAGTCAGAGGGACCAGCCGGGGGGACGTGTGCTGGTGAGATGACATCCTGTTTTACTCCATTAGTCAGTGTCACAGGTGATGTACTGTGTACAGTATACAGCTACACTCACTGCAGCATCGACGGGATGCAGGGTGGAAATAAGACTCTTTTGTATTTAATTATCTTGTGTCAAAGATGAGCGGCATACAGCTCATCACACACACACACACTCACACACACTCACACAGGCACACACACACACACCCACAAGACATAACAAATACAGGTAGGAAATGCCATGCCAAGTCATGTTCGTGATCATGAGTAAGAGGTTATGTTTTTCCTGAGGGATTCTTTTGTTCCTTTTCATATGAATTGTTGACGCTGATGTTTCTTTTGATGTTTTTAATTATTAATATACACATACTGTACATTTTGGGGAATTAACCATTAGAATATGATACTTATTTAATTTCCAGTACTGCCAGAAGGACTTTATCGTCAAGAATGTTTTTCATCCTCCTCTTTATTGTTTCATTTTCGTTAGATGTTTTTGCTTTTGTTAGTACAGCACAGACTACAGTTAAATTAAGTTATTTATTTTGTATTATATAGCAGCGTGATGCTAACATCATACACTGTTTCAGCTGCTTTCTGTTTTCTTTCTTTAATTTTGTTATCGTAGAAGTGATAATTGCTGTCCTAAGTATGAGGGAATTACTTGGGGTTTTGATTTAATTTAATAGCCATTTAATTTAAATTTTTTTCTGTCTTAGCCACATTGTAACTTAGAACGACTGTGCAGTCCATAGCATCCTAGAATACACCCTCTTCTCTGGTGTCCAGGCATGTGGGCATCGATATGTGAAGATCATCCAAGGCGGCACAGAGGAGCAGCGGCGGATGATAGGGAAGTGCTATGTAAGGAGTAACGATCTGACCTACGACCCAAACGATGACTGGCAGACTTACAGTTACGAGGTCTGCAACCCTAGCTTTGACTTGGAGCTCGAGGGCATGTGCAACATGGGCATCTCAGGCGGCATGACAGACACTGATGTCTACATCGGCGCCACAGGCAGCTACGTGTGGCAAGGTGGGCACTGAGGAGTTAACGCTGAAAGGAGGGTTTTTGTTACTTAACATTGAAATAATGGGCAGGTTTCACAGACAGGGATTAAACGCATCCAAGAATAGCTAGTGTTAGTCTAACTCTGGGATTATTCTCTGTCTGGGAAACCTGTCCATTGTGCGTGAAGCAGATTTTAACATTGTTTTCTGATTCTGCTTTGTTATAAAGGAAATGTTCATGTAACATGGAGAGATCCGGATCCACTGAACGCTTGGGACTCGATAGGCAAAGACTTTGGCCAGCTGAAAAAGCGATACAGTTATATGGGTGAATATTACAGTCATTGTGTTTTTGCATCATATTAATTATAAGATCACTGGGGAACAGGATGAAAACCTCGCTGTCAGTATGAATAACAAGAGAATAAAAACAAAAGAAAAGCAAAGATGGTTTTTATTAGAGAATGTTTCACATTTTATCATGATATTGGAAAAGAGGCCTGTATTACCTTTACAAAGGTCAGATGACAGTTTAACAGTGAATCTCTAACGCTCTTTACCACAGGTTACTCAGTTCTCGAAGAGAAGAAGCTGCTGACCCATGACGACTACACAGTAGTGACAGGGTCTCCCAGGGATGAGTCCAAGGGCTCAGTGGTGTTTGGGACAAAGAATGACAAGGGCATTGAATCGGTGCTCACCATCCGGGGGGAACAAGTGGGCTCGTACTTTGGGAGCAGCCTGGCTGTCACCGACCTCAACAATGACGAGTGCGTTTCTACACAGCGGATATTTGTGATTGTGGAAAATTGATCAGTAAAACCTGGTTCTGTTTTAGCCTTCTCTTTTTTTATATAGTACATTTAAAATATAAGAGCATTATTTCTTGTGTGGACCTCATACTACACATGCTTGGAATCCACTATGTCTAAGTACGAGAGGAATCACAAATTGGAAGTCATTTTAATTAAAATCTAAACACTATCCTACAATAATAGGAAAGATAATTGCATCAAGCTGCAGTGCAGAGGACCAAAGCATATTGCAGATGGCATCCCATTAATTTAGAATCAAACTGTCTTCCATCAGATGCCGAACTTCAAACACAAGCTGCTCAAGAGTCTAAATTGACAGTTGGAAAAGAAGAAAAGCACGAGTGTTATGTGTGGATGCTTTAATAGATTGACTGTAACTGTATCTTGATCTTTTGAGCTGCCTCATGGTTGAATACTCCATAGCTCTGATAAGCCCTGTTATGCAGAGAATGCATGATGATGATGTTTGCATGAGCCGCGGTGAGAGAAGAAAACCCGTCCTTTCAACAGCTCAGATAAGGTGTTCATCATGACATCATGGTGAAATCATGTGCCTCCTTTAATGCAGGAGTTAAACCAGTTTAAATTTGTTACATACCAAACCCCGCTGGATCTATGGGATTTTAAGGAATACAATGTTTTGTAACGTTTTGGATGTTTTCCTTTGCCTGTTACAGCTGGAATGACCTGATTGTGGGAGCCCCGTTTTACTTTGACCGTATGAACGATCATGGTGGAGCAGTGTATATCTTCATGAATGAGAATGGATCTTTCCAGAAGAACGCCACCGTGGTACTGAAGGGTCCGTCGGCTTCTGGATTTGGGTTTGCAGTGGCTGCCATTGGTGATATCAACCAAGATGGATTCCAAGGTATGACTGTGGGTTCATTGATAGAAGTCGCTACAAAATGATGTAGTCTATGAAATGGTAATGTAGGGACTTCTTTTGTTTATGATGTGTTTCCATTGCTTTGTCTACACCCTGTATGTACTGAACTAAAAGGTGGTGCATTCACTGCCCTGCTCAGGAAAGGAGTGCAGCTGTTGTAGAGAGGAAGCATTGGGTTCGGACTTTGCATGATTGTTTTTTTTTATACAATGTTGCGACACATTTATCTCAGCAAAGAAACTAATGGACCTTGTTGCATTTCAGACGGTTGAAAAGCTGTACAAAACTGCCTTGGCTAGCAATTAACTCATCATTAGGTGGCGCAATGCTGCCACCTAGAGGGTTGATATATTCCATATACTGATTTGTTTACAGCAGCTTGTCTTCGCACATTTCCTTGAGATATTTCACTCCATTGTCACTGTCTGCAGACTTTGCAGTGGGAGCTCCTTTCCACGACTCAGGAAAGGTCTACATATGGATGGGAAGTAAACAGGGAGTCTCAGAGAGGCCCAGTCAGGTAACATCTGACTTTACGCCATGAATGTTCTTCAGACATAATCTGAATGGGCCCACAGTTATTGTATTGATCTCTCATGTGTCATTGTTGCCCTCTTTAGGTGATTGAGGGTAAGACAGTGGGCAACAACGGATTCCATACCTTCGGCTACTCCATCAATGGAGGGATGGACATGGATGACAACACTTACCCTGACATCTTAATTGGTTCTCTGGACGACCGCATTGCCCTGCTCAGGTAGAAATAAGAAAAAACATGTAATTATTGTGTGTAAAAAGGGGAACATTTTTATTTTGTTAAAGATTAGTAAATGTCTAATATATCAAGAAAGTCCTGTGAGCTATGGTGTTGTAAAATCCTTTGATAAGCCTTTGGTCAAGCAGAAAATGGTATTAAGTCAAAAGAAAAGATCAGTTTTTGAAAAGATAACATTCAAGTTTTCACCTGGTAAAAGTTCAAATACAGATTTGTATTTAGTACACAGATATGTGTACTTTCTTCATATGATGATGATGATGATGATGATGATATAACTAGTATAACTGTTTGCAGAGCTCGACCAGTCATCCACTTAACAAAGGACTTCGTAGTTATGCCTAAAATCGTGGACCCTAATCAGTGTCCTGGAGATACGCCATGGTGAGATACAGTCTCAGATCATCTCTTTCTGAAACTGGCTCATTCACTTTCTTCTCATGGTTGTTAACGTCTCTTTGTGTTTTACAGCATTACAGTGACTCTGTGTATGTCTTTCACTCTGAGCAATGGAAACAAAGACTTCAAGAAAAATATCAGTAAGCAGGCCTCCTTTTCTTAAACGACTTGTAATGTGTAAATGAATAAATTGCATAAATAAAGGCTGCAACTTTGAATCAATATCTATATCTATAGTTAAAATGTGTGGAGACACTGGGCCGCTGGCCGCTCACAGATCCTGATGTAAATTCTCTATGTTACATGAAACTGCTTTATTATCAGGTTAGCACCTGCTGCAGCGTTGTTTAATGTACTGTGTGTGTTTGCACTTTGTAAAGCGCTGAATTACACAGTGAAGGCGGACATGGAGAGGAGAAGTCCACGAGTTCGTTTCGAGAAGGGTGACACCTATAATGGCCTCCTTAGCCTGCCGTCTTCCAAACGCACATGTCACACTCTAAAGCTGTTTGTTATGGTAAGGTTTCTACAAATACAAAAAAAAGAAATGTGTTAATTGCTGTGTACGTTCATGCGTTTGTACATTTTTTCACTGAAAAGCTGCTGTTGCCAAAGTCTAGTGTTAAATTCTTGGGTGAATTTACAGGAGCCTGTGAGGGACAAACTGGAACCCGTGGTCTTTTCCCTCAACATGTCCTTACATGAACCAAAACCAAAATCCAGACGCTCCTTCCAGAACCTGGACTTCTTCCCAGTCCTGAGCCAGGAGCAGAAACTCACCCAAAGAACTGAGGTATGGTGTGGCGCATACGCCTCATTCATATACCACATTTTTAATAACTTACACAATGAAGCACATGTATATGTGATAGTCCCTCTGTAAGGTGTGATATAATCATTTTTGTTCAATTTCCTGCAGATTAACTTTCAGAAGGAGTGTGGCTCAGACAACAAATGCAGCAGTAACCTGAAGCTGAGAGCCCAGTTTGTTGACAGCAATAAAAAGCCGTACCCCAGGTGAGATGAAAATCTGAAAACAGCGCCTTCATTAACTGTAAATGGGAAAAGGGTTTATTCATTTTCTTGCCAAGAGTTAGACAAAAAGTTACGACGATACGATATGAAGCTACTGCCAGCAGCCGGTTAGCATTAGCTTAGCATAAAGAATAGAGAGAGGGATGTAACACATTATATCTCATTTGTTTACCATACAATTACCTTTGGACAGAGTCAGGCTAGCTGTTCTGCCTGTTTTCAGAGTTTATGCTAAGCTAAATGCATGTGAACGTAGTAACTGATCAAAAACAATAATTGAAAATAATTATAATAATTAAATAATACATGTTCTGTGTATCCAGGCAGGGCAAATTCCAGGTACTTCAGTTCAACAGCAATATGAGGACAGTGAGTTTGATGGTGAAGGTGACTAACATCCCTTCCGCGGGGAAGGTGGCTGAGGACGCCCATCAAGCCATGCTCAACATCACCATCCCTGAGGCACTGAGTTACTCTGGTTTCAGGCCAACGGTACGTCCACTGGAGGGCAGCAGATGACTGAGAAATGTCCATTTAATAGCTAGTCTCTCTTGCCAGATCTTAAATCCTTTTATTGAAAGCACAGAATTACACAATTACATTGTTCATTTTGTTTATCATAAAGATACAAAATAAGTTTACTTCAATTTCCACAAGAGCAGTAAACACCACACTGCTTTCTCCTTCTTGCACATGCATCCCCACTTTCCTAAACAGCTGAATCTCATAACTCACTGTTCACTGTGTCTATATGCTGACTGTGTGTTTAGGACCGTGATATACAATGCACTTTGGAAAACACAGTGATTTGTGAGCTGGGGAATCCGCTTAAAGCCAACGAGAACGTGAGTGTTAACAGCCGTCTTTTAAAGAGTTTGACTTTTTTTCTCCTCTGCCCAGGTTGGTTTGTGATTCTCCTCATTTCGTTGCTTTCATTGTCAGGTGTCACTTTCCATCATCTTTGAGACATCAGGGATTAATCTTTACACACAAGAGATCGAGTCCCAGCTGCTTCTGTCCACGTAAGCGCTTGAGATTGTTTATACTGTATCTACGGTTAAAGGGTCCATAAATTGTACCAGTTCATTTTTAAAGTGATACTGAACTTTAGAGGCTAGTTTTTATTGACGTCTGTTCAAATTTGGGTCTCAGTTTTGATTCTGCAGTAGAGCATTTTGTAGCTGTTCCTAATAGTTTTTTTTTTTACTTTTCAACTTTTGTTAGTACAAAATGTAAAGTTGCATTTTAATTGTCAGGGGTAATGTTATTGTGGACATACATTCTGGTGTGCAGTGCTATAATAACGTTTGTTCGTTTAGTGTTAGTGAACAGTTTGACCTGAAGCCGGTGCCTGTGGGCCTGCTGATCGAAAATACCATCCTCCCCTCCTTTTCCATGTGAGTCCCATTATCTAATAACCCGTGACGTGGTGTATATACAGTAAAGAGCACACAAATGCCACAGACACCGCGGAACTGAATGTCACATCACATTATCTTCCACAGCCGCACAGTGTACATTCATTTCTCGCTCTCACCCTTGTACAGAGAAAACGCCTTGGTGCAAACAAACTTCGGTGGGACAGTGATGGGCGAGTCAGCCATGGTAAACACCAGTGACGTGGGCAGTCTGGTGGAGTTCACCTTCAATGTGAGTCACCTTCACCACGCAGGCTATATTAGACCTCCACGACTGTATATTGCATTTACAGTATGTGTGCTGCTCACCCACATTTCCCTCATCCCCACCCAGTCTTTGGAGCCAACGCTTTTATTCTTCAGAAGTTTAATATTGCGTGGGGAAAGGATTGTTATGTGAGCCATGGTTTGTGGTGTAAGCATGACCATGGGGTGGATACTATTTAGGAGTCACAAAGTTACAGTGCAGCTTTGACTTTTATTTTACACCATATTGTTATTTCACACTATCGGTTTGATTTCAGCTGAAGTTCCTTTTTCTGTGCTGCTGACCGTCTGACTCTCCACCAGGTGAACATGAGAGGTCAGCCCCTGGGAGACTTGGGCACCCTGGCTGTGGAGTTTGAGTGGCCCTTTGAGGTAGCCAACGGCAAGTGGCTGTTGTACCTGACGAAGGTCGTCGTTGTGGGGGAATCAGACACGGAATGTAGACCTCCTGAACCAGTCATCAACATGCTTAACCTGACTGTAAGGCTCTGTTTTAAGCTTTGGTTTAGACCCTCAATATGCACTTTTCTTCATGTGTCACTCCACTTACAGTGTGCAGATTGAAACTGAGGCAAGGGCGTAGGTTTTTTCTCAACGCTGGTAGAGACACAACGAGTTCACTCAAATATTAGTAGTGACAATTATGTCCTCCCAAAATATAATATTCAAACCTATGCCCATGAACTGAGGTAACCTGTGAACCCAAAATAAGTGCTTAAAGATGCAGATTATAATGCACAAATCAGTTTCAGTGATTCAGCTGGAAAACCACATGAAAAAGTGACTGGGTTGATATTCAGCCTGGGACCTTTGATGCGTGTCCCGTTTTTCTTGCAATCTTTCCTATCTCTGTTCTCTGTTCTTCCATACTTTACAGCGTCCTGAAAGCGCCCACACCCCTGAAATACGCACATCCCAAAAATGTCCCATTTCTGAAAAAGCCACAAACTTGGTTGCAAATAAACAGAGGTAGAGGCTCTAATGAAAGGCCTTGGACAAAGAACAACAGTGAGAGTGTACAGCTAGCAGCTCTGTGAGGTTGCACTAAAGCACAATGGTGCTTTGAAGTAGTTGCTAACGTCAGCATGGTAACAAGCTCACAATGACACAGCAGGTAAAATTTTTTAGCATGTTAGCGCAGTAGCTTCAGCTAATTAATGCTCAGCACACCGTACAGCAGAGTCTGAGGGGAATATCAGATGTTCCCATCTCTAGAGCAAAGCAGCACGGCTAAAAACAGCGTGACAGTGTTGATTTCTCAGGTACCTTTGGGAAATGTAATAGAGCAGTTGAGGAATTTCTCTGAAGTGCACTGACACTAAGCAAAAACTGACTGTACTCAACTGACGCTGAGTGTATTGTGCTGTGTACAGACTTGTGACATATGTTGTAACTGAGTGAAGTGAAGCAGTCTGAGCAGTTGGAGTAAAACGTCAGTGTTAGAAAAGTGGTGTGAAAATGGTCTGAGAGCCAAACCACAGCTGTTCAGAAATACATTTTGGAAAAAACATCTGTGTCGCCACATTGAAACCTCACAGAGCCCCAAATAGAAAATCATAATGCGTGTGGCCTACATATAGACGGTGAAAATGACAATGCTATTCTAAGAAGAATTTGGTAATGTCTTTATCAAAACCAGTAATTACTACTAACCCTGTGATGTAATGTCTCCGTCTCCTCTGTTTCCTCCATTCATCTTCCCCCCTCTCTCTCCCTCTCTCTCCCTCTCGCCTTTCAGTTGTCAGAGCGCGGGCTGAGGCGTACTAAACGGCAGATCGTGGGGGATGATGCTCTTGATTCGACCCCGTCACAAATCATTGAGCCACAGGCGGCCATCACACTGGTCACTCACCGAAGAGACAGCTACCTGTTGGTAAGAAAAGGATCTGCCTGAGCGCTCTCGTCAGCAGCTTTCACGCGTCATTGGAAGTTAATACATTTGATCATCAGGGTTAGACCTCTCCCCTTCAGCAGACACACAGAACGACACATCAGACACTACAATATCCATATAAGTCCCAAGTACATTATGAACAGTGATGTTACGTTATTGTATACTGAGCGTAATCACGATAAATAAATAAGAACTTGTTGCAATTTTACAACTGAATGGTACAGTAAATAATAAGGAAACATGCAGATAAATTTAAATTTTTTGATTATTGGATGGTAATCCGTCCAATATTTGTTGAGACATGTTGTCTCAATACCACCAGCAATGGCCGACTTTCACTCCACATGTCCTATAGTATAGTATAGTCTCCCCTGAACTCCTATAACAGTAGAACTGGCTTTTACCGTCAGTGCTCCTAGGCTGTAGAAGTTACAGTATCAAGGATTTACTGCACTGAATACTGCTTATTCAGCTTCTGTACAACCTAAAAAGAGAAAATCAGCAAAAGCAAAATACTGTAGTTGTCCACGTTTGTTCAGTTGGTGTTCATCGTGTTTTGAAGGAATGCTCCAAGGGGACAGCGAGATGCGTGAAGTTTCGCTGCCCACTGCTCAACATGACGGATTCAGCCAAGATTTATGTCCGGTCCCGTTTGTGGAACAGTACAATGCTCGAGGTTTGTTCACCAGCTGCAGCCACACACACACACACACACACACACACACACACACACACACACACACACACACAAAAACTGGGCAGAGACCTTGTAATTCAATAGTATTTTCCAAGGTTGCAACCTTTACTTCTATGTGAAAATGTTCTGATGTTGTGTGTGTGTGTGTGTGTGTGTGCGTGTGTTCCTGCAGGACTACAGCAATGCTGAAGTTATGGTCAAAGGTGAAGCCACACTGAAGCTCATTACAGATAAACCAACCATCAGGATGGACAGTCAGACCACCACGGTGGGTAAATGGTGATGAGAATGATTACGATGATGAAAGCGATGACTTTACCTGACTGTCTCCACCTTTCTTGTAGTTCAAAGTAGAAATAAAACCAGTGGAGGGAGTGGAGACGCCCTATGAGCTCCCGCTGTGGATCATCATCTCAGCAGCAGTAGCTGGAATTGTACTACTAGGAATCATTATTCTTATACTATGGAAGGTAAGAACACAAATCATCGCTCTTGTACACAGACATGTCGTGAATCTGCAGACACAGACTTTCTCCGAATCTCTCCATATGTACAAACATCCTGTTTGGGTTATAAGATAGCTGCTGACGCATTCAACTCACGTCTACAAACTCCATATCAAGCCATTAGTCTAACCTTTGACCTACCCCTCCCTCCACATGCACCCTCCTCCTCCTCCTCTTCCTCCGTCCCCAGTGTGGCTTCTTCCAGAGGGCCAGCAGGAGAGAGATGTATGAGGCCAAAGCCCAGAAGGCTGAGATGAAGATCCAGCCCTCTGAGACAGAGAGGCTGACTGAGGACTACTGAGGCCCCCATGGGTCCCCAGACAGCACACACCAGTGGGGCTTATGGGTAAAAACACCCCTTCCAATGGATTTTCTATGGACTCTTTTAGTGACAGCACTAAGCTTGGGGTGTCACTCAACTTACCGCTTCACTTTCTGTCTCTTCACTTTACATTAGCTTCTTGTAGTTACTGTAACTAACATTTATTCTGTTTCCCTTTCAGGCTAATACTGTTTATGGCGCTGCTGATCGCTTTCTATCACTTTTGTTTTCACTACTTTATCCATCTTTTTCATCTTACTCAGTAGGATATTGTGGCTTTCTCTGTTACCTAACCTGATTTTCCTCAGCCTCTGAATCCTAAAATCTTCTTCTCAACCTGTCAACTGTCCCAGCTCCTCTGCCACTTCAGTGCATCCTGTTTAATGTCACCTCCCTCTCTCCCTTTTCCCTCCAGCTTGGATTCTTTAAGCGAGCCATCTACTACCGGATAATGCCAAAGCACCAGGGGGTGAAAATTCGCAAGGCTGAGCGCTATCAGTTCAATCTGGGATTTCAGCCTGAGGAGCCACAGAAAAAGTATTGGATCACCAGCTGGACAGAGATGCAGCATTACTACTACTGAGGCCTTTACCTTGAACCCTGAACCACTCACCGTCACACTGGCACGGGACAAACAAGGAGCACTGGGTTCGGTCGAGCCGCATGGACTTTGCAGTGCATGGACCAACTGTGGATAAAGCATTCAATTTGAAACTTCTTTATCTTTTAGTGTTTTTCATCAACTCTTTCAGTGCAATATACTGAACTTTTTTTTTTTGTTTCAGAGATTGTAATTTGTTAAGTATTTTTGAAGAATGCAGTGTTGTACATTGGAATTGGGGTTGCATTCAAGAGTAATTTGTAAAATTGTTTTTGATTACGTTGCAGGTTTTTACTCAGTGTTGCATGTATTCTCTCATTTCTTTCCATTTTGTTCTTTCTGAATCCTCTAAGCAAATCTACTGGTCATTCGTCATGTTTTATTGCCACCATGTCTGTGTCTCCTCTCTAATCAGAAGAATGAGTCCATTGATTTTCTCTGTGATTGTATATGCCCTTCCTGCTCTGTCTCCAGGCATCACTTTGTGGTCAGCTGGTGTAGGTTATGTAAAGGTTTAAAAACCTACATCTGTCGTTTTTGGAGGTCATTTTCCAACTGCACTTAAAATATGTTGACCAGAATCCGCTCTGTGGCGAGTGAAGATGTGTCTTTATGTGATGTGCATGTCGGTGCGTGGTTGTGGCTCTCGTATGCAGAACCTGACTTTGTGATTTTCAAGCTATGTAGAAATATTACATCCCTGACAAAATACAGACAAGTACAGAGAAAAAAGTGGCTCTCACTGGTGAATGAAATATTTTAACTGCCTACATTAAATTCCATGGCAAGAGTCGCCTGAGCAACCCTGCAACAAGTTGAAAAGCAATAGGTTCTTGTTTGTATGTAGAATTACCCAGCATTTGATGATGATGATCATGGGAGCACACTTGATTATTATTTATTACACTGTCCTGTGTTATTACAGTAAAGAACCTGTCTGAATATCGTTAATTATATCGCATACAGGGAGTCACCACACTGGATTAAAGAATACATGGTACTGTATCTGTCTGGAGGCTTGTTGGTATCGTAAACTCCAGCATAGATAGTTATGTCGTATATTGTACATAGTGACAAGTTATGTTGAATTGACTATTTGAATGAATGCATATGTCATTGGCCTTTTTTGTTTCACTGACCCTAAGCTTTGTATTTTTGTACGAGACAGTAAGCTGACACTTGGATTGTTTCCACGCCATTGTGGCCAACCTGCAGCACTGAAGATGTAGTGGATCAGGAGAAGACAGTCGCCGAGCGGTCTTTGATGGGACTAAGTGTTGTGTTAGCACTCTAGTTTGTGCTACCTGAGAGCCCACAGCTACTCTTGTGACTTGTGACTGTGGCCTTTGCAGAGGCTCCATTGACTCTGAGTAAATAAGGGAGGGCTGAAACCAATGCACAAACTCTGTTCTCTGTGGTGGTGTTGTTGTTTTCTGTTTTGTTTTTTACTGTGCAGTTTCAAGTAATTAAATTGTTTTTAACAGCCTTTGGGGTTCAATTACTACCAGGAGACATTCTGTGTTTGCTACCATGTCTTGTTTGAACACAAAGGCAGAATACATATTTAATGTCTTTATTGTAGAAATGCAGGATTCAACAAAAAAAGGAACAAAATCAAAATATTAAAAAATGCTTACACAATTAACGGCTTTACATTCATTTTAAAACATTGTCTCCCTAAACATTCAAATATAACAAATAAATTACAAAATAGCAATGTTCTTTTGCATAGGCAAAAAATAATAATTTGACTCCAAGAGTATACAATAAATATACAAGACTAGATAGGGAGGCAGACCAAAGAGAAAAGCAAATTTGATCAGATGTACAGTACAGTACACAAAAACACTGATGTTCACATTGAGGTTGGTACTGTGTTAGCTACAGTAAGTCCGGCCTTACTTTAGCCCTTTAGCCGTCACTGTCGATTAGTCCTTTTGCTTGAGCTCCATCGTGGATAAGGACTTTTCAGGCCTTCTTGACTTCCTGTACTTGTAGGCCAACAGGATGGTGGCGAGCAAGAGGACCAGGCCGATGACCAACAGGACCCACTGGCCAGCTAAGGCAGCTGAGCTGTCCACACTCATACCCAGGAAGTCCACTTTATTAGCTTTAACTTCACCTGTAGCTGGACACAAACATGAAATACTGAGTAAATAGATTGTTTTTCACACAGAAACTCACTCATTCACAATTAGCAAGCTGCAACTTCTCCACAAGGGGGAGCTGTTCAGTAATTTTCAGAGCCGTTCCACATTTGTGGAAAGAAAGTAAAAGCCACAACGATTCACAAGGAACGCAGAAGGAGATATTTTTTATATCGCCACCTACTGGAGAGAAAACAAACGCTGCAGTTTCACACATGTGCCACCTGCAGGCAATGAGTATTACATCTACACATCAATGTGTGTGTGTGTGTGTTTTGAGGTTTTTACGTTTTGAACTCCACCACCTGTCAGCTAAATAATTTTATTTATGAGAACTGAACATCAGTGGATGTGACATAAAATTCAGTCTGTGGCTTATTTTCTTTTTTTTTTAACATGACAATGACGTAAGCTTCACAGTGCCAGATACCAACACGTAAATCACTTCAGTAAAACCCAAGTTTATAATCCAAATATTTAACACCAAAGAACCCACAATGAAAAACAAACTTTCTCTGATCTTTTCTTCTGGCCTATGCATCACACCGCCATTTTTTTTTTTTTTTACATTTTGTCCCCACTTTGTCTGCAAAGTCCCAGGAGGAGGATAGAGGACACACAACGCCACTCAGACTAATATGACTTCTGTACTCTTCAACAGAAAACACTTTTGTAGCTTTATGATGTAAAACCTCAAACAAATGAACAGCAGCTAAAAACACAAAAAGTGCAAGTTTGAATACTTATTGCCTGATAAAAGTATAAAATTGACACAAGATATTACTCTTCCTACCTACAGATGGCGTTAGAAATTAACATGTCTAAATCTCAAATCTCTAAATATGAGGCTCATTGCATAAAACTGTTGATGCTGACACTCACAAAATAATCTTAAAATATGTGTCTAAAAAGTTTCTGTACTGTTATTAATTCCACATCACAAAGGTAGGGCTCCCTTTTAGTGTAAAGAAACAAAACGTCACCTTCTTTTTCCTCCTTTATATTATTTCCACCCTTATTAATTCATTTTTACATCTAAAGTCTATATTTCTTTCTTGATCTCACCAACAACAGCTCTGTTCTCGTTTTCTCACTATCTCTTCCAGGCTCTCTCTCTCACTCTCTCGCTAAGACCCTCATCAATCTAATTTGTAAACATCCTTTCAGCAGGATCTCATCAGTAAAACAAGAGGAGCAGGAGATTGGTTTCACTGTAAGACGCAGCAGAGGAGAAAAACAAAATGAATGCCCCTGTGAGAAGCTAATGTGCATTTTCTTTATAGGAAGGAGTTCAAAAAACATTTGGCTTGAAGATTGGAAAATGTATTGAACACAAACCTCAAGCGAATAGCCTTGTCTACATGCATGTGTCTGTATTAAAGTATGTGCATATCTCGAATGTATTGGACGTACTTGAAGGTTTCCAGTCGTACTCAGGCCACCCGCGAATATCGTTGTTCTTGTTGTTCTCTTTCTCAAGCCAGTCAATGAGAGGTTGGAAATACTGCATGAGTGGCTGGGCACTCATTTTGGGCTGGCCGGTGATCATGGTCATCGCCTCGGGCCAGGGCTTACTGAAGCCCAGCTTCATCACGTCACTGCAGACAACAACACAGGTCAGAGAGGAGGTCAGGGGAGACGAGGATCAGTAGCAAGAGTGTGTTGTAGAGATAATTACACACATGGCATGAGGCATGTTTTCTTCACCCGCTGCCTGCACTTACAGACACTATAATCTTTCTGCTGTTAGTGTTACAACCATGTCTGTTCTTTATTGACCAAAAAAAAAAAACATCCTAGGTCATTTCCAGTATATATATAAATATATATATATATATATATATATATATACTGGAAATCATGTTTAATGTTGAAGAGAGTTGATATTTTATTGTTGTGATGTTTTTCATGTCACAAATGCATCATGAGTTATGGATGTTACATAAAATATATATTTTTTTGTGTAAAGACTATTAGTGTTTTGGTAGGTGTGTGTGTACTAACCCCAGCAGCTTCCCAGCGTCTGTAGATTTGTAGATATCGCAGGTATGGAGAGGCCCAACATGGTTAGCAGCCTCACACAGAGCCTTGTGGAACTGGAATTGGACGATGAAGCTGACAAAGTACCTGATTGAAGATCAACAAAGACAAACTGTCATAACTTGGCTTCAATGCCGGCAGATAAAACAAGCTGATACTTAATGGCAAATGATTATTTTTTCAGCCACGTGACTAAGTGCACATTATGTTCCGCTACATATTTATCTTATCTACCCATAGTTGATTAGAGTGTCTTGACGAAGTTAACAGGCTGTCTGTGCTTAATTATCAGGAAAGCTGTTTGTTCTGCCAAATCAGGAAAATTTACCTGACGTAAGGCACATTAGCAGGGATGTGGAACTTTGCACCGGGGTCGAAGTCATCCTCAGTGCGGACTACAGGTGGACACAGTCCCTGATACTTCATTCTGCAATACAAAGAAAAAGAAGAGTTTAATCTGATTGTTATTTCAGTAAAATCGCTTACAAATTCAAGGAATTATTATACAATCAATCACTTGCTCATTAACTTTAAATAATAAATATTGTACATGGTAATCATAAAAGTGCTGATGAACTTTACCTGAGGTTCCACCACTCTTTATTGTACTCGTCCTGTGGGATGCGTCCATCAAATACCTTCCATCTCCACTGGTCCATCAGGTAGCCAAAAGGTAGGAAGGCGATCTTGTCAAGCGCCATGCTCATCAGGAAGTTGATTTCACTCTCTGGAGGAAGGGACAGAAACACAGAAACCATGAGCTAAATACTGTTATAACACTACATGCTTCTACAGAACCATGTCATGGTCAGGGTCACCCACCGGCGTTGGCCTCAACTTTGTCCAAGAGGCCGATGCTCTGCAAATGTTTGGGCGTGGACACAGAAAGCGCCAGTACATCACCGATGGCCTCATGGAATCCGGGGTTGGCTCCATCACGGAAGGACACAGGCTGGTCTTTGTACTGCAGGAAGTACTGGACGTGGCCCATCTCATGGTGCACCGTGATCAGGTCATCCATAGTCACAACAGTGCATTGTTTGATCCTGGAGACAAAATAATAATTACAGCAAAGAACCCAGACATCTTACACCTTGCTGGCTTCCATACACTTAATGCTACTGAATACAAAGTAATACATTTATCACTTATCAAATCCAAGAAAATCAATAAAACTGTCAGAGCAACAATGATAAACTACCAATCAGTTAGGTTCAGTACAATGGAAACTGAGGATTAACCTGAAGTCTTTTCGGTTGTAGAAGTCCCATGCCGAGGCATGACACACCACCTGGCGTCCGTCAGACGGCTTCACTAGCATGGACTTCTGCCAGAACTCCTCTGGCATTGGCTTCAACCCGAGAGAGGTGAAAAACCTGTCTGACTCCTGGAACATTACGGTGGCGTTCCAGTTCTGTGCGGAGATAAAATAGAACATCAGTGAAGATGTTTGTGGCAAGTTTGTCAGACAGTGAGATATTCCACATGTGGAGAAAGCAACAGCTACATCTATAAAATAGATGACGGCACAGAGTGTAAACAAATTTTACTTCTAAAAGGACAGAAGGAAACATATGGTCCCCCCTAAAAATATGTACAATGTTTAACATCTTCATGCATTATGTATACTTCACGTAGTTATGGATGACTGCTGCTTTTTGCTGCTTTAATTTAGTGCAATTAAAATCCTCTGTGTTTACCATCATTCATCCTCTGTATTCATCATTCTGTTTGAGCCTCCACTTTGGCCCACATCCAAGTCTTATTTTTACTGAAATTACCTGATGCTGGCCCTTCTAAAGCTGCAATGTGAGTGGTATATGAAGTAAGAGTGTGTGTTTTTTGTGTGTGTCTGTGTATTCATGTGTGCAGATGTAACAGCTGGTTTATGTGTTCATTCACCTTTGCCACCATAGCTGGCGTGGCGTCAACCTGTGTTGCGCTTGGGAAGGGCATGACCAAATCCATTATGCCAGACCACGTCTGTGCCCACATGTTGCCTGAAACGACACAAGACAGCATACATATGTCATATTTCTAAGTCTAAAAAGTTATGGGGGCAAATCATCTTCTGCTCTGCCAGTGTTTAACCAAGTGGGATTTGTGACAGTGAGTCAATCCAATCTCTAACCGTGTGGAGCTGTCACACACAATCTCACGCTTGACGCCTCTGAAAGCAAATTAAATCCTGTCTAAACCCAGATGCATCAACAGCCAAAGACAGAATATTAATGGGGTATGCTCCCGCATAAAAGAAGAGTTTTGGCTGTAGTGTTAGAATCCTTTGCATTCCAGATTGAAATACTGGCTGAAGTGACCTCAGCCTGAAAGTCCTGAAAACCAAATTTCCCATGTATTTATGTAATAGGTTTATATTTCACCAAAAATACGTTACTGTGCAGAATTTATTATTTTCCTTGTATATATTTCTTTTTATGTGTCTTTTGGGGAGCTTTTATTTTGGTAATTATACTTTTGTTGCGTGACCTTTGACATTTTGACCGTGTCACTTCCTGTCCGCTCGCGCTGTTCTCCTCAGTCGCCGTCAGGTAAGACACTAACACTAGTGCTCTTGTCAGTATCGTGTAAAAACGTGGTAAGAGAGCTCAACACAGACATGAATTTCAGTATATACAAGTCATAAACACTGGTCCTTGTTGTTATAATAGTTGTTTATATATATAAGTGTGTTTATGTACTTTTATCATGTACAGCATTTTTTGGTAGCATGCTAGTTTCTCGATATCAAGCTAAGCTAATGGAGCTCGGAGATGGTTTCTCATGCGGTTCACCGCTCTCTCCTTTTCTCCTTTTAAAGGTGTGTATGTAGAAACCTGGTAAATTGGATCTGTATCGATAATTTAGGTATGATATAATGTATGTTTTAATGTATGTTCATATATTTTTTAAAACATTTTATGAAATTGATGCTGGTGGGTGAGAGGATACTTTTTTGAGGAATATTGTAAATTGGAACTATATGATCAAACATGATGTATTTTGCTTATTGATGTAAAAGAAAGTAGTAAATGTAGTAGTATGAGCTGCGCTGAGGAGAGGTGTGCATTTAGGAAACCTGGTCGTGAGAAGTTGCTGTACTGATATTATTGTGTGACACACTGCCCGCAAGAATAAATCTTCCCCCCTGGCTGGCAAGAAAACAGTTGTCCTCCTTGCATCTTTTGACATACACCGACACAATGCAGAGCTCATGGCAAGTTGGAAGCGCCAGGCCGGCTACATACACAAAGTGTAGTTAAATGAAATCCAGCACAAAAAGCTGCAGCTCTTTAAGAATCTGTCCTTGTTACTTACCCAGCAAGTGAGCAGGAATGGGTCCCTTAAGGTTGATGTACTTGGGACCATACTTTTTGTACAAAGCCCTGCGAACATAGGCATGTACGTTCTGATAGAGAGGTTCCAGCTCCTTCCACAGGCTCTCCAGGTCTTGCTCAAAGGTAGGGGTTTCATACAAGGAGCGCCAGAAAGCCCCATTGTCAGAGTGACCTACAGAGAGTACCAGGGGTAAAGAGCCAACAGTGAGGAGTAGTTTCTCAATGAAGTTTGTAATGCAGGCAATGCATTGCAAAGCAATTGTAATTTATTTTAAATAATTAAGTACTTAATTAAAATAATGAAAATAATAAACAGCGGAGATTCCAGGGAGTTACTGGTCCTGACCAAGAAATAATCTAGCACATAACCACCTGTAAAACGGCAAAAAACTTTGGTTTTTGTGTGTTTTGAAATGAACAAGGTACAACTTGTTAATTAGCTGTAGAGGTACTGGTAGGTACATTTTGTAACCACTGGACAGAGCTACTCTAGCTGTTTCCCTCAGTTTCCAGTCTTTATGCTAAGCTAAGCTAACCATGCAGTTTCTTGTAGTGGTTTTATTTTTACAGACATGAAAGTGATATCAATCTTCTCATCTAACTTTCGATAAGAAAACAAATTAGTGTGAGCAAAATGTCAACTCTGTGTGGCTAAAACTAAAAAGTCAGCCACTTGCCATTGTTAGTAAGTACTGATGGAACAGTGTCAAAAGTGGCTCATTGGCTATACCAGTTTAAATTGACCAATCAGATTATCTTCACCTTCATAAAAGCTCTGATTCTGAGAAATGAGATTAAAATCAAGGCTGAGCTTGATGCATTTTTCAAGCAAAAGTGATCGGAGAGAAGGTGGATTTACAATAATCCATTTAAGGTCATACCATTTAGTGTGGCTGCTTTGTTGGCCAGTTCAACATATCTCTTGTAATCCTGACGAAGTACTTTTCCAGCAGCATCTCTCCATCCTTTCCAGGCAAATAATAATTCATCATAATCCCTGGACTCTGCCATGATCTTCTGGAGATCTGAAACACAGCACATTCATTTATTATACCAACTTACCTTCTGTACACTGTCTTTCATTTGATGTTTCATTTTGTCTTGTTAAATACTTAGCGCAAGATGATAGTTATTGCACCTATTAAAGTTATTCAATTATTTAATGCTAACTAAATGTAAATCCATTCATCACTTACCAATAATCTAACAATACTTTACCATTAACTATGGTAAGTATTAAGCAGTTACTGCACTGTTTGCTCATATGTTGTATTTGCTTCATTATTCAATTTATTCATTTAACTCCTCATATTAGATTGGCATATATTCCACAGTTTTACCTGGATCCAGAGGGTGGCATGTCCCGTTATCTCTGCAGACCTCAGCCACACTGTACTTGGTCTCCATGTTGGACAGGAGAGTGTTGTACTGAAAAGGTAAAGGCGTCCACCGTGCATTAGATCACAATGAAACCACCAGCAATCCTCTGTTTTTTTGTATTTCTACAGGCACTTTCTACAGCTGCTCAGTTGGACTGACAAGGGTAAGAGCATGTGAAAGCAACAGGAATATATTGACAGTTCATATGTTGATAATGTCTGCATTTTGCTCATGGCTACAGGATTTTGAATGGAGCAGCCTTGAATTGGCTTAAATTTGTTTGACATCAACTAAACTGCTTTGTGTTATGCTGCACTGCATTCCCATCTGCACAGCTCCTGGAGCTCTTTCTCAACTCCCAAAAAAGTTGGCAAAAAGCATAACACGTACACACAATCAAATAAATTCTCAGCAGCTGGCTCTTGTAAGGTGCTCCTCGAACTTGGAACCTTCAGGTTCCAAAACAAGCCCAAAGTATTTGTCCCTCTTGTGCTTACAGTATATTTAACACCTTTAAATGAGGTCTCTGTACTATATTCATATTGTACTTCATTGGATGGAGTTTAATCACAGCACGTTAGCCAAGAATTAACCTAAGTTGATAGCCACGGAGCTTTAATCAAAATGCAAAGAAGAAAAATATAATAGCATTAATGGCCTTGAAAAGTCTACAGCCTATAATGTTGGACTAGTTTGATTGGCTTCTCTAGACAGGCTATATGCCTTTTAGTTGATGTTGATGGAAAATGCATCAAGATGTCTTAAAATGCTTGAAGTTATTCCTGCATACACTTCCGGCATCTGTTATAAATTTGTAAAGACATCTGGAATATGTCCAGCCTCTTATATTTGATGTCAAGAATTTCAAACAGCAGGAATTTCATACATGCTATTGTTGCTAGCATGAGTGAAGCTCAGCCATGCTGCATGTTCATGGTCTGAGACACCGTTCATTTCTGAATATACCTGCAAGATCTAACTTTGTGTATTCTGGGTTAGCCGCCATTTTTCTTGTTAGCTAGATTATGTTAGCTAGCTAAAGTGAGTGTGAGCAAATGCCACACACAAATTTCCCTCTAATAATGAATTTTACAGGTTCCCAGAAAGTTGTTCCATCTTTGTTCTACGCTGTCATTGTAGTATTGTGTTTTCTGTGTCCCCGTAGCATCCACAATGACCTATGTGGTTTTCTGTCTATTACTGTCTTGGAAGAATAATTTAGGATTTCTCCTTGTGATGCAGCACAACCAATAAAACTATTCCTGCCCCCAGAGCAGTTCAGACTTGAATTAAGATTTATAAAACTAAAACCATTTCGTCCTCACCTCTTCCAGCTGTGTCGTGGGCAGTGCGGCCCGCTCGATGTCGCTGAGTTTTTTGATGATGCGTTTGACCGAGGGGTCCTGGAAGTCAGTAGTGTCGTACTGACGGGCCTTCTGTCCGTACTTCAAGGTGTGGGCTGACATCTCCAGGTTTTTCTTAAGCTAGAGAGGAATAATGAAAACTCTTTTAATTTTCCTCTTTTTACATTATGTGTCAATGGAAGCAGAGTGATTGGATGGGTGGATGGATGGATGGATGGACAGGTTTAAGATACAGAGATTTACATAGGTTTAGTTAAATAGGTAGAAACATGCATACATGGGTCGATTAGTGACTCACTGACTCAACCTATTATTCATTCATTGACACATTTTTGATTAAGCAATCATTTTATTGATTTACTGATTTAATGCAAAAAAAATCAATATAAGGTGCAGCCCTTCACGTTTGATGATGACAGATGATGCTCGAACAATATTATGGTGATCTCAGTGAAGTCGGTCAGTCAGAGGGTCTCACCATTTCCTGCTTATTGGCTTCATTGATGTCAGTGTTGTACTTCCAGGACGCCTCGGTGTAGGCGTTCCACACCCCCTCAGCTGTACTGTTGTACTCGTCCAGAAACTTCTTTGCATCGAGCTCATCTGTATTCTTGTCTGGGTAAACGAGAAGGAGAATTTCAGCTCGAACGCAGGATACATACTGTCAAAAAAGTCATGTACTTTGTATTCTGAAAAATACTATCACATTTTAGCTGAATTGTGATGTGTGATTCATAATAATAATATACAATATATATAATATAATGTGTAAACACCAGAGGTTGTCATGATTTTAGGCATTGGGGATTTTTCTGTTTGTGTACGTGCAGAGAAAAGCTTGGAACCAACATCTTAGGGGAAAAAAATATTCTTGCCAATTTTGCTTTCTTCTCTTGATATTCTGCTGTTTGTTTACCATTCATTTTGACCACAACTCTCTGTTATGTCCACATTTGCTCTTACCAATATCTCCAGGGTAGCCCTCAGGGACGGGTGGGACCCAGTTGAAGTCAGGCCATCCCAAGGTCTCATTTACATTTTGCTTTTTCAGCCACTGAATGATGGGGTCAAAGTATTTCATCAGCGAGCTTGCATCCATCTTGTTGGTGCCAATAGCCTCCTGGAGCACAACAGGCCAAGGTTTGGAAGAGCCAGCCTGGAGAACTTTCCTGGAGAAGGTAGAAGGAAATTGTTTCACACCTTTATTGCTTCCATAAACCATTACTGTGCAGAAAAGAGGTCCAGCAAGATTACATACTTCAAAATAGCGCCTGCTTCTGTGGAGCGGTAGATGTCGCATGTGTGCAGAGGACCGGTGTGGTTGGCTGCTTGGCATAGTTTTTCATGAAACTGGAACTGCAGGATGAAGCTGACAAAATACCTACAGAGGAAAGATTGTCATCTCATCAGTGCGTCACATTTACTATAGTATTACTTCAGAATATTTGATCAAAAGTACAAAAAAAAATATATAATGAGACGTGGTTAGAAGATCTAGAAGCAACACAAAAAGTATACAAGCAGAGGACATCTTATAAAAGATCAAAAACAGCTGATTGTTACAGCCAAGTAAATGAAATTAGTTTTTTGTCCTCTACTTTTTTATGGCTATTAAAAATTTCCAAACTTCTATACACTGACTAGAATTACTGAAATGTTTAAATCATAAGAAAGTGTTTGTCAGTTTAACTAAATGTGTGTCTAATTAAGTGTCCTCCCCCACACTTCTAAGAAAAAAGGGGTTAGATTATTTTCTTACAAGCCCACCCTGCCTCTGCAACAAGCTTCCTGCTATTGTGGTGTGACTGTATTGTTAAAAACCACACTCCAATGCCAGGGATTCAGTCCAAATTACAGCACACAGTACATTAATCCCCAGCTCACTGGGCATTCTTGCATACTAATTCCCTCCACTATTACATACTTTATATACATGCACTGGCTCCATTTAATGGGATTTGAAATTTTAAAGCTGTTGCAGTATGTCTTTGATCCTCTGCTTTACAGCACTTTGTGACAAGTCTGCAACGTTAATCAGACAGCTAGGAAAATACAAATACATGTCACAAAAATATCAATAGCCAAAGCTAATTGTCGTTATCCCTTCATCTTCACAGTGGTGTGGCTGATGCTACCTAATGTATGGCGTGTTTCCAGGGATGTGGTATTTTGCGCCAGGATCAAAGTGTTCCTCTGTACGTCCGGTGGGTTGGCAGATGCCTTGATATTTTGTCCTTTAAAAAAAAAAAGAAACATTGGCATGAGGTTACATAAGACATAAGTTCTGGAAAGTCACTCAGCCTTTAATGCCTTTTTCATCTTATTAAGTTTAAGTGTCAGCTGGGTATGCGTGCTCTTTTTCCAGCAGCAGCTCACATCACACAAACACACACACACACACACACTCTCACTCAAACAGTCTGAATGCTAGCCAGCACAACCACTGTTTTCTACTGTAAGAGCAGCTAACCTTTAGGGCAGGGACTCCCTAACCTCACAAACACTCCCCGCTCAGTATCCTTTTGTTATCAGCCGAGCTTAATGGTGCGTTTCAAGTCTTTTAATCGGTCCAGCCTTCAATTGTGTTTTATTTCACTCTCGCAGCTCTCATACTTTTGTTTTTACTGTTTTACTGTTGCAGCTGTTTTCAGCACAAAAAAAAGCTCTAAAAACCCACTTGTTTACTGCCTGCTCAGCAGTAAACAAGCAGACAGAGACAGTTAGCAACTAGCTGGTGAACATAGTGGAACAGAGAGTGAATACTGGACTTAAATTCATCAGGTGGATATAAACACAGATCCCAGTGAATGATCATGTTGGTCTGAAACTTCAGGATGTGCAGCTTCATATTTACTGTATAGACATGAGAGTGGTTTTGATCTCATCAAACTTTCAGGAAGTGAAATATGTGTGTGTCCAAAAAATATGTGAAATGTTTTGTAAGTGTATTAATCCTGTGTGTGAAAGCCCACCTGAGGTACCACCACTCGGAGTTGTACCGCTCTGGAGGAGTGCGTCCACTGAACACACCCCACCTCCACTGGTCGATGAGGTAGCCAAAGGGAAGGAAGGCGATCTTCTCCAGAGCCATCTTCAACAGGTAGTTGATATCAGTTTCTGATGGAAAAAAAAAAAAATCAAGATTTTATTTTTGAAACATTTGTTCATAAATATTTAAGAAGTCATCATTCGGTTCTGTGAGAGGGTATTTATGTCTGTCTTATTCTCTTTACCTTCGTCAGAGACCACAGATTCCAGCAGTTTAATGGTATGCAGATGTTTGGGTGTGGAAACGGACAGAGACAAAACATCGCCAATAGCCTCGTGGAAGCCGGGGTTGGCTCCACGACGGTAGCCCACAGGCTTGTCCTTGTACTGCAGGTAATACTGGATGTGCCCCATCTCATGGTGTACGGTGAAGAGCTGCTCCATTGTCACTGTGGTGCATTGCTTGATCCTACAGAGGATCAAACATCAATATATTCATTAATATGTGATTAATAACTTTAACAACATTCAGATTCATTTCAAGGATCTTTATAGTCACTGCCTGTAAATTTTTTTAATCCCTTTTAAGTAAAACAGCTACATGTATGAGTCCTACATGATTCAAAGATTTTTATCTTCAGTGTACAATAATCACAATATATTTGTATTATATTTATATATATTTATTTACTTTGTATGTTTGTGCAACGCTTGTGCTTTGAATGAAGTGTCACTCTAACTCGCTAAATAATTGACTTGCAGCTGCATTAATAGATTTTACCTGAAGTCCTTGCGGTTGTAAAAGTCCCAGGCAGACGCATGGCACACCACCTCTCGGCCTTCGGGCTTCTCCAGCATCGACTCATCCCAGAACTCCTGAGGCATCGGCTCTAAACCTAGAGAGGTGAAGAACTCCTCGGCTACATGAAACATTCGTGTGGCGTTGTAGCCCTGTGAAGAGGAAACAATCAGATGTTTGACCTCAGTGCCCTCTAACAAAACTATAATCACCTAAAAACAGAAAGAGTTGGATTCATGAGGTTTTCTGATTTATGTTGGCTTTTTTTTTTTCAATTCACCCCCCCCCCCCCCCCCCCCCCCCATATAACATCCCATCCCAGTAGCATGAAATCTTTCCAACACACTTACTTGTCTGACCATTTCATCAGTCACATCCATGTTGGGTTTGTTAGGAAATGGGATCATCATACCATAAATATTGTTCCAGGTCTGGGCCCACATATTTCCTGAGAGTGAGGAAGAAAACACACTTAAGCAACAATTCTGACTTGTTATGGGACATTGCACACATCAAGCACTATAGGAAATGCCTACATGCAGCATGTTCATTCATGGTAAAGAGATAAGCACGCAGAGCTACGTGCCCTGGTGTGTCCGCATCTTAATAGTTGTATTGTCCCTGGTGTGTTTGAGGCCCTCATTAAATAATGGCTGTTTATGCTGGGGATTGTATGAAAATTCCTGGGGTGAAGAGGAGGGCTGAATCTTATCGTTGACTTTTTGAAAAGGCATTACCCTTGCCAAAGTTAATAATGTTTAGTTTGGACCTTCCACTTGACTTGACTTGAAAAAAACACAACTACTGGATCCGGTTCCAAGTTGGTAAAATACTCCGATTCGCTACGCTCTGCGGCCAACAAATTCCTTAACGAAGCTGTCATTCACAATATGTCTTTGAAAGTATCTTTTTCTTCTTTCCTCTCTGGGCATCTGCAATGAAAAATGAACTGGAGACATATGCGAGGTAGGTCTGTTGCAGATAACAATGCGCCATAAAGTGACGGCTACTTTGAGCTGGGAGAAATGGTGCACTCTTCACATGAATGTTCGCTATTAGCTACAAGGATTTGGTGTTTGTTAAAACTGACACAGCAACTAGCAAACAAAGCCCTGATAAAGAATCATGATTTTTGTCTTTTGCATATTGCAAAATACATCTATGACACACACGGGGCCTTTTTCATGTAACCATTTTGCAAGAGAAGGGTGATATAAAATATAAATCTGCCCCCCACCCCATCAAAAAGACCAAAACAAACAGTAACAGTGAAACAGACTCCAGTACCTTTTGCAAAAAAAGATAAAATACATAATCCCCTTTTCTGACCACTCCTACCTAGCAATAATAATAATATACCCCTTATATGTAATGCATGGCAGGTAGCAACATAAAATGTTCTTTTGTACCTAGTAGGTGGGCAGGGATAGGTCCTTTCAGGTTGATGTACTTGGGACCGTACTGTTTGTAGAGCTGGCGGCGCACAAAGGCATGCAGGTTCTGGTAAAGAGGCTCAATGGTTCTGTAGAGTTTCTCCAAATCCTCCTCAAAGGTCTCAGTCTCATACCAAGACCGCCAGTCAGCTCCAGTGTCGGCAAATCCTAAACAGGACAAAATGTTAAGGTTTTTTTCATTTAATTTCTACTCCTGGACTCTCCTCATTCTTTCATTATGTCATTCTAATCAAATGAATGAAATATTTGTAGGCATTATTAACCTTGTGCTCTCAATTACAAAAGTCACGAGAAAGTTCTTACCATCAGCTTGAGACGCTTTGTTGCTGAGCTCCACAAACTTGGGGTAGTGCTGCTTGAGAGGTACGCCTGACGCATTGTGCCAGCCCTCCCAGACGTACAGCAGCCTCTTGTAGCTCCTGGAGTTAGCCATGATATCTGTGAGATCTGCCAAATGAAAAAGAAATGCAACCCACCCTCAGTCATAAAGGTTATGAAATATCAAGGAGCACAAACAATAGGTGTCAAGGTTTTCCTCAAACAATTCAGAGACATTGGTGTTTAGATGACTCTGTGCTCTATCAGCAGGAAAGTGCCCAAACAGACACATTATCCAAGAGATAAGCTTTGAGTTATGGCAACTCCATATTCATGTAGGCCTCATGTAAAACAACATTTGTCTTCAAAATGCCAGCAAGGGAAATGAAGGTGAGAGCTGAAGACACATTAGATATTTGGACTGGTGGGGAAACATTTGGTTTGTTATTTTTAATGACAGCAGTGCTCTCCAGGTGAAGGGATGTGCCAGATAGTTTGAGTAATCCTGTTCCAGGGTGTTTCCTAGATTACGAAACCAATAGTTATTATGTAGATTTCACCATGATAACAGTAAATAATCTTATGTTTAATGAGCATTTATTTCCAGTGGTATTAATGGTTTTTGCTTTAATCGTTGTACTGTGTGTGTTGGCAAATATTTTCTCATAATTATGTCTGGCGGAAGGTTGCTGACAAAGCACAGGAGGCCATTGTTCACAATACATGGCTGTAGCGTTAAAAGCTACTGATGATGTTTCTATAGCTTTTTACTCAACACTCACGGGCACATCCTTAACATTTCCTGTGGAGACCTCTCTAAAGTCATTTTGCCCATCCTGTTACTTTCCAAGAGCCGATAAGATCTTAACCACTTATAATTGTTCTTAGACTTCCCCTCCACATTGTTGTTTATATAATATACCTCAATGTTGCTCTGTTCCTGTTTCTTCCAATGAACACCAAAACATCTGTGTCATATAATGCATGCATTTTCAGCCACAAACTGAGTAGTCAGTATATATTTACTTACGAGGTTCAAGGCTCCAGCTTATGTTTGGTTCTGGATGCACCTTGGCGGTTGAATAAATATTATCCATGGTGCTGAGAATGGTGTTATACTGCAAGAAAAGAGATTGGAAGTTATTCTTTGGTGCTCAAAAGACAAAGACACAATTACAAGAACTCACAGCCAATTTTCCATTAGAAGATATAAAACAAACCTCCTCTCTCTCTTTCAGGGGCAGATTGGCCGTTCCCAGTGTCATGATCTTTTCCATCAGCTTCTTGTGTTTGGGGTCGGGGAGAGAATCGAGAAGCTCCCGAGTGAAGACCTGCTTGGCCTTTAAACCCCAGGCTTCAGAGAACGCCTGCTCTTCAAGGGATGCTTGTATCTAAAGGTGAGAGGAGGAGGAAGCGAATGACAGTGATATATTGAATTGCTCCACTTCTGCAATAACAGTAAAGAAACAAAGAGCTGTCATGAGGCGGCAATGGATATGTAGCAACAGCCATTTTAGCTTCTTCATGCCTTCAAGCATGTTTTTAGAAAAGCAGGCAAGATATATATTTTATTATTTAAAATATTTTCCTATGTAGTCGATCATTTTTGCAATCGTGATCTGCATCAAGAGTAGACGGTGGGCAGAATGGAGAGTAGCAGTATCAGACTTTTTGACACATTTTGGATGGATTGTCATGAAATTTTGCAGAGAATTTCACGCTCTCCTTTTCCCCTTACACAGATCACCATGCTATTTAGGCTTTTTGAAATTTGATCATCCTCTGACTTTTTATTGGGGACAGAATTGTGCAATACTTAAGTTTTCCTTATCCAACTGTTTGATTTTCTTATGAAAAAAAAAATACAGCTTCAGTCTTGTTATTCCACCCCCATACATCTTAGTTTGAGGCTCATTGTTTCTTAACAGCTGCACCAAAACGTCTTCCTTCTGGGATTGATAAAGTGTTCATCCATCTATTGGGGCCAAGGACGGAGCAGCAAAATAACCCTCGCCCAAGAATCATATTTTAACAAACTGCCTTTGTCACTCTCTCTGGAATGTCATGGACATATTCGCCTTTTCAGTATACAATGACAGTGCTGCAAGAATGGATGGAGTCAAGGCTGCCATACAACACCGCATGGATTATATATGTGCTGCACATTGATTTGCTCCTATTCAACATGATGAACTACTGTTGTATGCTGTGTACTGCATATATACTGCACCTTTGTATTTTAACCCAAGACATAAAAATGGTGTTTTATTGTGTTGCAACCCCCTCACTACATGTCATGTTAAATTGAAGCAAGCTGAATTAGTCTCACTTCAATATATATATATATATATATATATATATATATATATCTGCACACACCCAAATGTTGATGTAACCGGAGCAATGTATCAGTTTGTCATCACACATCCTGCTAAAAGTGGTAAAACAGTAGCTTCATTCCACTAATGTTTTCATTGAAGCCTTTCTTGTCTTTCTGTCCCCAGCCCTCGCTGAGATAAGAGGCTGCAGGAGGGAAAACTGGTGACAGTGAGCTAAAGTATTAACTCTGACCTTTGTGCACTTCCTCTCAATCTCTGTCTTTTTCCTAATCGTTTTTTTCCCTACAACCACCCATCCAATCAGACAATCACGTCGTCAGCAAATAATAAAGATAAGGCTGAAATGCCTTTCAGCTGAATTTCTTTCACTCGAGGTCTTTACGTTACACAGGCTGCGATGTGTGTTGTGATGGTTACGGTGTTACAGTAACTTGTCTGTTAACGGTTCTACTTACTCATTGACCCTTTATAAACATAACCTGTGTGTGTATCTGGACTTTATTCCAGTTCTCCTTTCCCATTACACTCTTTGACTGTTAGCTTCTAAGGTAAGTAAATCAAAGTTAGTATTTATATAAAGGGGTTATTTTGAAGATATTTGCATCTGGAATAGTTGAAACTGAAAAAAAAAACAATATTATTTGGTATTTGGTATGTGTCCAAAATGATTTAATAGTACTTGAAATTTCAAAATCAAAGTCGCATGGAAAAGCAGTAAAATTAAAGATGGAGCCTCAGGTCAGGTTGGGACACTTGACGGCAGCTGATGTTTCACTCTGAGGTTCCAAGGACAGCGGTCACTGATATCCACTCTCATCAGTTTTTATTCAGCATGATTAGAAGCATGTGAACTGATCCTTCATTCTCTTTGATCCTCTACACCCTCACCTCTGAAGGTGCAAGGGCTGAAGAGGAAGAGATGTGTGTGTGTGTGTGTGTGTGTGTTTCTGTGTGTGTGTTTCTGTGTGTGTTATGATTTTTTTTCCATTCCTGTCCAGCACTACATCACTGCCAGGTTATTTTACTAATTTTACTTACAGTGCAGCATAAGTTGAATTCCAACATTAGAAAATATCACTGTCAGGCTGAATGGTCATGCCCCCCACCCTCACCCCCACCCGTCCCTGACTGCCAGATCAGATGGAGCTCAGTGCTCTGATTCACTTTGATCCCATCTTTGAACTGTCCAGGAAAAAAAAAAAAAAAAAAATCATGTTCATACACGGCAACTATAACCCTACTCATCTTTCAGCTTACATCCTGGACACATTGTGGTGAGCAAACCACATTCTGCAGCCTGACCCTGTTGACACTGGTGTGGTTTTACACCTGTTCGGTGGATCAGGAGACTAGTTCCCAAAGCCTGGATAGTGTAGTGAAATCCTGCTGTGACAGCTGTCCAAGCACACAAAGAAAAGAAAAATCCCAGGCTTCGCACTGAGTATGTCCATTTGACAATTTACTTTCCTGAGTCTGCGTATGACTGAGTGAGCTTGTACTGTTCGCACATACCCATGAATATGAGTGTGTCGACTGCTGCGCCTGAAGGCAAGTAAACACTCTTTCACACCTCTACAGTTTCATTGGCTCCTTCAACCTCCTGCCTGGCTGTACTTTTATTGCCGGCGTCCACTCTCCCTCATCTTCAGTGTTTATGCAAATGTTCCTCAGTCATATGGAGGGATGAAACTCTAAAACCATTGCAATTTACTATTGCTCTAAGCTCCATTTTGAAATTCCTGCAAAACTGAGGCATTTTATTGACTGCAGTTATTGCAGCGTTGGACCATAAAGACTATCAGCGTGTGTAAAACCGCTTGCTATAGCGGGTGCATCCATCTGGAGAAACTGTATTAAGTAGAAAATATCATAAAACAGACAGTTAAACAAATAAACAGCCAACATAATAGCACGAAAGACCCCCTAGAAATTTATTCAAAACTTGAAGACGTTCACACCACAGGCATTCAGATCTATTTTATATTTCCAGTGACACACAAGCTGAGTTGGCTGTGCTGGGAGGAAGCTGAGCATGTAATTCTGGAGGGAGATGAATAGGGGTGATCTCCAAATCATGCAGGGCTCAGCTACACAGAAACCCTTGACCATGCATGCATTTGCGGTGACGAGGTGCCAGTACTGGCAAGAGCGGATCAAAATGGGCCTCAAAATCATACCAGCATGACAGAAAGGTTCAGCCAACACGTCACCCTCGAAGCCCAATGAGTTGTCCTACCTGAAGCTTGGAGTTGTGGTCTGTTAAGTTGGTGTTGTAGTTCCAGCTGGCAGAGACGCTGTGGAATAACACCTGCTCGGCAGTGGTGTTGTAGTCACTGAGGAACTTCAGTGCATCAGCCGTGGTATTTGAATATTCCCCTGGAAGCCAGTTTGATGGCGGAGCCACACTGAGTCCTGAGACTGGCAGCAGCAGCAGCACAGACCACAGAAACCTGTCCACAGCAGTGCCCATGGCTAGTTTCCACCACAGGCAGAGTGGAAGAGAAAAGCTGAATGTTGAAGAGTTAGAAGGAAGGGCTAAAAATACACTTTCTCCAATGAAGTGAGAGTACACCTTTCCCCTGTAGCTGTTGTCTCATCTACTCCTTCACTGCTCACTCCTTAGCCTCTCAGCCTGGCTGCTGGTGAAATACACAGAAGCCAAAGCGAGCTTCTTTTTAAGTGCCAGTTTAACCCAGCCCACACTTCTCTGCAGCCTTCCCTCTTACCACTTTACAGCATTGGGCATGTTTCCCCCCCCAGTTCCCTTTCCTACTACTCCTATCTCCTATCTCCTCTCCCTCCCTCCCTCCCCTCTCTATTTAGCAGCCTGCCAGGATTACGACGGCTGGCTGTATCTTTGATCAGATCTAAGTTTCTATAACTGTTGAAGATGAGAGATTAGATGTGACACACCGGCTCAGTGTGCCTGTGTGCCTGTTTGCCTGACTGGAGAGTGGCGGCTCCTCAATAACCAGCACTGGAGTGTCTGGGGAGGGACTCCACATACTTTGCTCTCAGTTCCCTCCTTCAGCTTAGTGACAACAGAGGGAGGGGGAGTTATAAAGACAGGGGGAATGAAAGAGAGAGGGGATAGGGAATGAACAGTAAGGGTTGAAGAGGCTGTGAGAGATTTGGAGAAAAAATGAGATGGAAGCAAAAAACAGGGAAAGGGACTCAACTTTTATGCAGAATGCAAAAATAAACAGTGTATTTTCTTGAACATTTACCTCACAGAGTCTGCAAGAACCCCAGAAAAATCATTTTAAAAGGGAATGTCATTTACTGTTCGGGTTAACTGCAGAGACAGCTGACATGTCTTTTTTCAAGAACGAAGGGGATCACGGCTGTCAAGCGGTGGAAGGAATTTCAAGCTTACTCCATTCTTGGCATCTTTATGGTAAAAATCCACTGGGTATAGTCCCACTGTACC
Source organism: Seriola aureovittata (assembly GCF_021018895.1). NCBI lineage: Eukaryota > Metazoa > Chordata > Actinopteri > Carangiformes > Carangidae > Seriola > Seriola aureovittata. The sequence goes on from NC_079384.1 coordinate 6,550,774, forward strand.
GTACCATGTGGTATGCTCTATTTCTGCTAGCTATAGCACAGCCTATAATGTCTGACTGTGTAGTGTACAGTCAGATTAGCAGAGCAGAAACAAACCACGGTTTATTTCCTCCATTTGAGGGAATACGAATCATCAATCTTGTCATGTGTAAATAAGCCAAGTTTACTGAGTTGCGAGGGTAGTTCAAATGTTACAGTACACAAACGCAGATTTAATGAAGGGATATATAATCCTACACTGCACATTATAGATCGCATACAAACCACATTGCCATATGCAGAGTTAAAAGCAAATCATTTGTACATTCTGAAACGTGCATTTACTGGTATTGTGACCATTTAAAAGCAACAGACACAATCTGTAAAACCATATTCTGACCTTTAAGTGACCTTTAGGTGAACTTGTTTGCAAATGGTTGCAGGAGAATCAGCAATCAATTGTGAAGTCATGTTTCTGGCCCCCTGATGCTCTGTTTTCTCTCCACCAAGAGAGATATCTGTTAAAACACAGCTGAGGGGATTTACACATGATGAAATGATAATTCTCTGTTCGTCATCACAAGCGACCTCTTTCACATTACACATAGTCATTTGATGACATTACACATAGTCATTTGATCCATTGCTTTAATAAAAAATATTGATCATAGTAGCTTTAGTTTCTTTTGCCTTAGTCTAGTAATATCAAGAAGTCAATGACTGTCACTGTTATCCTGTCACTTACTGTTATTCAATATGGTATCAAGCAAACATTGAGTCTGAGGTTTTAATGTGACAGATGCCTCCAATTCCAATTCAGTGCATTTATCCTGCTAAAGTCTGCAGAGCTGCAGAGCTGTCCGTAACCACGTGACCTGGTTCATTGCACCGTTTCATTCATTGCAATAAATACTATATTCAGTCAGAGAGATTGAGTGTCCTCCCAGACGTCACCGACCGAGCACAAACAAGATGGTGCTCCTGTGAACTTAATTAGCTCTCTGTCACATTCACCCTGAAATCCCTTTCATGTTTTATGATGCCACGATCAAGCACTGTCAAAATCCTTCCTTCCTGCTTCTGTTGCTACCAACCAGCTAATCATTACCCCAACCCTGGACCCTGACTGGACATGGTGGTCAAACTACTGGACTTACACTTTCAACAAGGATTAAAATATAAACCACCACCAGATAATATGTGCCTGGTTTCTTCCCTCTCTTTATTTTTTTGTAATGTTCAGTAACAGTTTCTTCAAATCAAACCATCATTTATGTTTCTTCGTATGACAAAATCATATATAAACATTGTCACACAGTCTAGCTAGACAAACATTAACACAGACCTGCTTTTTGGTCATTACATGAACTTAGTTAAGAAGAAATCTGTTGAGCATTGTTAAAAAATCCAGGTAGCGTGTCTTTGCTTTGACTCTCACATACTTTTTCAGTAACAGTTTGGTTTATATTATTTTATTTTTTCAACACTCAAGCATCAATGAAAAATGAAATCTGACAATTATTGGTTGTTTGAGCTGCAGCTTATATTTCCCAGGTTCATGTCAATCTTCAGGCCCCTGGCACGTTGATCTACACTGGTCAGTGATAGGAACGAGTAAGTCAAAGTGTCTTTTAACCTTGGTATTTTCATGATTACAGTGAATTAATTCTTATTGTTTTATTATGTTTATCATGTCTATGTAATAGATCCTTATCATTCAGTGAAGGTCTCAAAATTGAAATCCACTCAAGAACATAATGTCTTTGATGTTGGAATATATGGTGTTTCTGCTGATAAGGAGTTTTTCACCTGCACAAGATAAAAGCTGTAATTTTAATGATGCTGACATTTTACTTTTAAGGTAAATGAACTCTAGATAACTTAGTCAGACACACACAAGGTTGGGCTGAGAGCCTATTACAATTCACATCAATAAACTGATTGTTAAAGTTAACTTTAGTGAATTAAGTGAATTAACACTGAAATAGTGACTTTGATGTGATCTCTGTACAAACCACTGAAACCTTTGAAATTCAGTCTGTTCAACTGAGTGGTCTTTGTCAGGTCAGAGGAGAAGGGTTCATTATCACCTCACAGTGAGGGTCGCAGTCAGTTCAGATTTGGATAACAGGATTAAACTCACAACACACTGTACTGCGGACGACCCCTGTGCTGAGATCTGCCTCAATCAGGCCACCAGGAGTCTTCTTAGATATCGATCAAGCCATATAGCATCTAGAGAAAAACAAGATAACAGTTGTTGCTGCAGACGCACTTGCTGGTGTCTCTGGAAACGTGAGGCACATGTCAAACATGTGAGCCACCTGGAGGGAGCTGGCTTACTTACTCACAGAGTACATCCTGGCTGGGCTGATAGGAGCGGATGATGCATTCTGATGAAGTGATCAGGCAGTGGAGGGTGTTTCTGACTTTTCACACTCTTGTGGCTGATGATGCCTGGTCATGACAGGGTGAAGTCAGAAAACCAACGATCTGTATAAAGTGTGAAGAAAGATATCATGTGCCAAAAATAATTTCATACCTTGGATGAGACAAGAAAATATATGATGAGCTCTTTGTTCTGCTTTTCAAAGCCAGCGAGTCATTAACTGGGGAAAATTTGAGGAAAGGGCAGCAGGTGCCTGAAGACTAATTGGAATTGAGTTTGCAGTTGTGTGTACCCAGAGACAATAAAACTGTCCACAGAGTGTTAACTGCTGTCTTGTTTTGTGTGTCAGTGTCAGTGTCAGTGTGTGTGTGTGTGTGTGTGTGTGTGTGTGTGTGTGTGTGTGTGTGTGTGTGTGTGTGTGTGTGTGTGTGTGTGTGTGTGTGTGTGTGTGTGTGTGTGTGTGTGTGTGTGTGTGTGTCCTCTACAATGTAGTTTTCCTGCAGTCTCCGGCACAATAATTGAATTTGGCTTTTCCTTTAATGGAAGTCTGTGAAGTGTGGAGAGGCTGTGATAGCCCAGAACATCCAATCTTCACAAACAGGCATATGTTGCACACCATTGGACATGTATGCTGCGGGGCGGTATGTGTGTGTGTTTGTGGGTACTGCAGGATCTAAGATGACATGTTAAAATGTGTAGTTTTCTTCACTGGTTAATAACTTAAATCCAATGCACACAATTACTATTGTTCCAATTAAATCTACATTCACTTGCTAAATCCTTTTTGTGATAATGCTCAAAGAGTCAGAGTCATGCCTCTGTAGAAGACAGTAAGAAGGGATTTAGATGGCAGAAATATATCTTAAATTATTTCCAGAAAGACCAATGGATTTTGAGGATTGAATAAAATGCCCATAAGCTGCTGATTCAAAAAGGAATTCACAGGAGCTGACCACTGATGGTCAATGCTGAGTAGCTGATAAGACACTGACAGATTTTATCCAACTGTACACATCTGTCCAAAGAGCCTTACTGTTTCAGTGTTTACAGTATGGTTAAATCATTAAGCCGAAATTTGAATGTGGAAACTTCCTTTTTTTGCTGCTGTCATCAGGGCAGTTTGTAAAAAAACATTATTGTTGTGTTTGTGGTATTTTTCTCACGCTCATGTCTTTTCTGTTGATCCTCTTATGGTACGACAACATAAACCTTCATGACTGTTATGTTTTTTATGGCTTTTGGGGACATCACATAACTTGATCAAAGGCATACTTAATAATAACTTTGCAAGAATAACTGTGCAGGTGTGCAGGACTTGTCGTTTCAGACCAGTGATTTCAAGACAAGGAGGAAAGCTGTGATTCTGGCTCTGCAATCTGAGGCTGTCGAATTACTGATGTTCGTGTTTGCTGCTGTCACAAAGATAAAAAAAAAAAAACCTTAGTTTGATATTGATGTAGTGAAAGAATAATTTCTTTCACACCTTCAGCTAAATATAACTGAGGGTGAAATCACATGTCACTACTGGCAAATCCCAGTTGGTTTGACACTTGGATAGTTACACTGTGTAAACAAGACCATAAAACAGCACTGTGCTGTTCATGTCCTGCTGATATGCATGTTGGATTTGGATTTCAGTGCAGCTAATCTGTAACAGGAGGGGGGCCCTTTGATAAAGTATGAAAAAGATTTGAAAATATCTTTCAGTTATTACTGAAGACTTTTCATTAACGCAATCTTGCCAATATTTAGATTCCAGAGGATAAAAAGCAGCCAAGTAATCAGTATGGGCATAGAATAATAATTGTATGAGTAATTGAGGATTGCAAAATCTTGGTCGCACATTTAAGGCTTATGAAGAAAAATGACATAATGTCTGAGGTCAGTGAGAGAGCAGGAAGGCCAGTATAGAGTTCTTCCATTCCTCAGCTGCAGTAGGTGTCTTTACAGTAAATCATATCATCAGGCCATGTCTGGAGTATGCTGAATCATACTGGGCTCTGTGTTAGTACCAGCTGCATTAAATCATGCAGAATAACAAAAGCAAGGGGCTGATCACAGTTATTTGTCATTGCCAGAAACTATGAAGTTTAGTGCTGCATAACACAACACACCAGATACGGAATTTGTGTCCTGACATGCAGAGAAATAAATCTGCATCTATTTATCTGTCAGTTTCTTCATTCCAATAAATGTAGAGTTGGTTCAGCTGAAGCAAAAGGCAGCAATAAAGCATTTTATGTAACAGTAATCAGTGTTATCATTATTGTTGATGGACAATCTAAAATTGCAAACAGATCAGGTTTCCATTTGTGAAAAGAATACAATTTAATTATTAATATGTTAACACAATATCACTTGAGATGGTGCTGAACATAGAGAAAAGTAACATTCCATAAAGACATAAAGTCATCTATCCCTTATCAGTAAACAAGGATCCTGCTGATTATGTAATACAAGCTACAAAAAACTGATAACAGTGCACACTGTGGCAGAAAATCACTGTAACTATCAGTCACGTGTCATATCTGATGAAATGCTTGGATTACTTTTGAAGGCTAAGTGAACTAGTATCAGATTCTTAAAAGAATTTTTCTTGGCGATCATTTATTAAAAATGAGGAGATAATATTGTAGTGGGATTTGGTTGGACAAAAAGGCGAAACATGAGAGGAAATATGACACACACAACAGAGTCAAGGATGCTGTTGAACTCAAGTTGTTTTTGCAGGATATTTTGAACAATAAAATGTATTTTGACTTGGCTGAGCATTTTGTAATTATATTGCAATTTTCCACTGAGAAGTGAAGTATTATCCAGAGCCTTTCATCATCATCATCATCATCATCATCATCCTCATCATCATCATCATCATCATCATCATCCACAATGCACAGTGTATTGAGAGATACTTTTCTCAAGACTGCACTGACCTCTAGTGGATGGTATGATTAGCACAAGTTTTTATGCCTTACTATACTGTCTGTCATACACTCTCCTGGTATCATATTCTCAAGGGCGCAGGTTTGCATACGGGCAATATTTTGGGAGGACAGAATTGTCCTTACCAATTTTTTAGTGAACTTGTTCACACTATGTGTGAAGTGAAGTCATATTAGAGCATTCCAATGTGCACTCCAAGAGGCTATGTCTCCAAGACAACTGATTTAGGCAAGCTAGCATTTGACTGACTGAAAAGACGGGGGTTTATCTGAAGGCTCTAGTTATGCGAGAATGTCACAGTGGTACCTAGCGTCAGCAGAAAAATATAAACTGATGTCACTTACCCGTGTTAGCTCTTGTTAACTAGCAAGTTAACCCCAACTTCTGACTGTCTCTGTGGGCTAGCAGTTAGGCTACTAGCAGGAATGAACATAAAATAGTGGATATATCAAAGTATGAGTTGAATTTCAGATGAGAAATCCCATGAAAGTGTCACCAAGAATACTATGACTTTGTTCCTGACCTTTATAACTTACCATACTACCTTACTATACTATGACATTTTATGCCTTTCAATACTAGGACGTTTTTTCATATTTTCATGCCATACTATACTATGACGTTTTTGGAGATTTGTATAACTTACTATAACATGTTTTCCTGACATTTTATACCTCACTATACTATGAAGTTTGTCGACATTTTTTATTCCTTACTATACTATGACATTTTTTGACATGTTTTTCACCTGACTATACTATGACGGTTTTTTTTTTACATTTTTGATGCCTTATTATACTAGAGTTTTTATGCCGTGTTATACTAACTGTAACAAATGACATGTTTTGTGGTACAGTGGTTAGAGCTGCTACCTTATAAAGATAAGGTTCTGGGTTAAAATCCCATGTCTCTCGCTCTTCTCTGTGGAGTCTGCATGCTCTCACAATTATTTTTTCATGACTTATTATAGTATCACTTTTAATCATCTTGGACATTAACTGGAAACATCTTTGGCACACTGGTTAAAACTGTTGCTTTACAATAAGGAGGGTAGTGGTTCAAATCCAGGCCTTGGCACACTTCTCTGTGTAGTTTTGTCAAATTCCCTTTTTATACTACACTATGAAATTTGATGCCTTATTAAACTATGACATTTTATGATATTTTCTATGCCTTACTTTACTATGATATTTTTTGACTTTTTTTTTTGCTTTACTATACTATGACGTTTTTTGACATTTTATGCCTTACTACAGTATGCCTTTTTTTTTTATGCCTTACTGTACTATGACATTTTTTGACATTGAATGCCCTACTATATTATGACATTTTATGCCTTACTGTACTATGACATTTTTTGACATTCTATGCCTTACTATATTATGAAATTTTATGCCTTATTATACTATGACGTTTTATGACATTTTATGCCATATTGTACTATTTCGTTTTTTGACATTTTTCGCCTTACTATACTATGCCTTTTTTTTTTTATGCCTTACTATAATATGATATTTTTGGAAAATGTATGCCTTACTATACTATGTCATTTTTTGACATTTTTCATGCCTTACTATACTATGACATTTTTTTAATTTTTATGCCTTACTGTATTGTGTCGTATTTTGAAATTTTTTGTCTTACTATACTATGACATTTTTTGACATTTTTTGCCTTACTATATTATGACATTTTATGCCTTATTATACTATGACGTTTTATGACATTTTATGCCATACTGTACTATTTCGTTTTTTGACATTTTTCGCCTTACTATACTATGACGTTTTTGGAGATTTGTATAACTTACTATAACATGTTTTCCTGACATTTTATACCTCACTATACTATGAAGTTTGTCGACATTTTTTATTCCTTACTATACTATGACATTTTTTGACATGTTTTTCACCTGACTATACTATGACGGTTTTTTTTTTACATTTTTGATGCCTTATTATACTAGAGTTTTTATGCCGTGTTATACTAACTGTAACAAATGACATGTTTTGTGGTACAGTGGTTAGAGCTGCTACCTTATAAAGATAAGGTTCTGGGTTAAAATCCCATGTCTCTCGCTCTTCTCTGTGGAGTCTGCATGCTCTCACAATTATTTTTTCATGACTTATTATAGTATCACTTTTAATCATCTTGGACATTAACTGGAAACATCTTTGGCACACTGGTTAAAACTGTTGCTTTACAATAAGGAGGGTAGTGGTTCAAATCCAGGCCTTGGCACACTTCTCTGTGTAGTTTTGTCAAATTCCCTTTTTATACTACACTATGAAATTTGATGCCTTATTAAACTATGACATTTTATGATATTTTCTATGCCTTACTTTACTATGATATTTTTTGACTTTTTTTTTTTGCTTTACTATACTATGACGTTTTTTGACATTTTATGCCTTACTACAGTATGCCTTTTTTTTTTATGCCTTACTGTACTATGACATTTTTTGACATTGAATGCCCTACTATATTATGACATTTTATGCCTTACTGTACTATGACATTTTTTGACATTCTATGCCTTACTATATTATGAAATTTTATGCCTTATTATACTATGACGTTTTATGACATTTTTATGCCATATTGTACTATTTCGTTTTTTGACATTTTTCGCCTTACTATACTATGCCTTTTTTTTTTTATGCCTTACTATAATATGATATTTTTGGAAAATGTATGCCTTACTATACTATGTCATTTTTTGACATTTTTCATGCCTTACTATACTATGACATTTTTTTAATTTTTATGCCTTACTGTATTGTGTCGTATTTTGAAATTTTTTGTCTTACTATACTATGACATTTTTTGACATTTTTTGCCTTACTATATTATGACATTTTATGCCTTATTATACTATGACGTTTTATGACATTTTTATGCCATACTGTACTATTTCGTTTTTTGACATTTTTCGCCTTACTATACTATGAAATTTGATGTCTTATTATACTATGACATTTTATGACATTTTTTTTCCCTTACTATACTATGACGTTTTTTGACATTTTTATGCCTTACTATACTATGAAATTTGATGTCTTATTATACTATGACATTTTATGACATTTTTTTTCCCTTACTATACTATGACGTTTTATGACATTTTTATGCCATACTGTACTATTTCGTTTTTTGACATTTTTCGCCTTACTATACTATGAAATTTGATGTCTTATTATCCTATGACATTTTATGACATTTTTATGCTGTACCATGAGTTTTTATGCAATGTTATATTAAATGTTAAAAATAACATGTTCTGTGGTACAGTGGTTAGAGCTCTTACCTTATAAAGATAAGGTTCTGGGTTCAAGTCCCATGTCTCTCCCTCTTTTCTGTGGAGTCCGCATGCTCTCACGATTGTTTTTTCATTTCTTATTATACTATCGCTTTTGAGCGTTTACTATACCATGGTCATTACCTGGAAAGCTCTTTGGCACACTGGTTAAAGCTGTTGCTTTACAATAAGAAGGACGGTGGTTCAAATCCAGGTCTTGGCACGCTTCTCTGTGTAGTTTGCTTTTACTCAAATTCCCTTTTTATACTACACTATGAAATTTGATGCCTTATTAAACTATGACATTTTATGATATTTTCTATGCCTTACTTTACTATGACGTTTTTTGACATTTTTTTTGCCTTACTATACTATGATGTTTTATGACATTTTTTATGCCTTCCAGTACTATTTCATTTTTTGACATTGAATGCCTTATTATAGTATGACGTTTATGACATTTTTATGCCTTACAGTAATATGATATTTTTTTACATTTTATGCCTTACTATATTATGACATTTTATGCCTTATTATGCTATGACATTTTATGACATTTTTATGCCATACTGTACTATTTCGTTTTTTGACATTTTTCGCCTTACTATACTATGACATTTGATGCCTTATATTAGTATGACATTTTATGACATTTTTATGCCTTACTATACTATGACATTTTTTGACATTTTAATCCTTATTATACTATGACGTTTTTTTGAAATTTTTTATGCCTTTCTATATAATGACATTTTATGCCTTATTATACTATGACGTTTTATGACATTTTTATGCCATACTGTACTATTTCATTTTTTGACATTTTTCGCCTTACTATACTATGAAATTTGATGTCTTATTATCCTATGACATTTTATGACATTTTTATGCCATACTATAATATGACATTTTTTGACATTTTTTTGCCTTACTATACTATGACGTTTTTTGACATTTTTTATGCCTTACTATAGTGTGACATTTTATGCCTTATATTAGTATGACGTTTTATGACATTTTTATGCCATACTATACTATGACATTTTTTTGAAATTTTATGCCTTAGTATACTATGACATTTTTTGACATTTTTATGCCTTATTATACTATGACGTTTTTTTTTACATTTTTATGCCTTACTATATAATGACATTTTTATGCCTTATTATACTATGACGTTTTATGACATTTTTATGCCATACTGTACTATTTCGTTTTTTGACATTTTTTGCCTTACTATACTATGAAATTTGATGTCTTATTATCCTATGACATTTTGTTACATTTTTATGCCATACTATACTATGACATTTTTTGACATTTTTTATGCCTTACTATAGTGTGACATTTTATGCCTTATATTAGTATGACATTTTATGACATTTTTATGCCTTACTATACTATGACGTTTTTTAATATTTTTTATGCCTTACTATATAATGACATTTTTATGCCTTATTATACTATGACGTTTTATGACATTTTTATGCCATACTGTACTATTTCGTTTTTTGACATTTTTCGCCTTACTATACTATGAAATTTGATGTCTTATTATCCTATGACATTTTATTACATTTTTATGCCATACTATACTATGACATTTTTTGACATTTTTTATGCCTTACTATACTATGACATTTTTTGACATTTTAATCCTTATTATACTATGACGTTTTTTTGACATTTTTATGCCTTACTATATAATGACATTTTTATGCCTTATTATACTATGACGTTTTATGACATTTTATGCCATACTATACTATGACATTTTTTGACATTTTTTGCCTTACTATACGATGATGTTTTTTTGACATTTTATGCCTTATTATACTATGACGTTTTATGACATTTTTATGCCATACTATACTATGACATTTTTTTGAAATTTTATGCCTTAGTATACTATGACATTTTTTGACATTTTTATGCCTTATTATACTATGACGTTTTTTTTGACATTTTATGCCTTACTATATAATGACATTTTATGCCTTATTATACTATGACGTTTTATGACATTTTTATGCCATACTGTACTATTTCGTTTTTTGACATTTTTCGCCTTACTATACTATGAAATTTGATGTCTTATTATCCTATGACATTTTATTACATTTTATACCATACTATACTATGACATTTTTTGACATTTTTTATGCCTTACTATAGTGTGACATTTTATGCCTTATATTAGTATGACATTTTATGACATTTTTATGCCTTACTATACTATGACGTTTTTTAATATTTTTTATGCCTTACTATATAATGACATTTTATGCCTTATTATACTATGACGTTTTATGACATTTTTATGCCATACTGTACTATTTCGTTTTTTGACATTTTTCGCCTTACTATACTATGAAATTTTATGTCTTATTATCCTATGACATTTTATGACATTTTTATGCCATACTATACTATGACATTTTTTGACATTTTTTATGCCTTACTATACTATGACATTTTTTGACATTTTAATCCTTATTATACTATGATGTTTTTTTGACATTTTAAGCCTTACTATATAATGACATTTTATGCCTTATTATACTATGACGTTTTATGACACTTTTATGCCATACTATACTATGACATTTTTTGACATTTTTTGCCTTACTATACGATGATGTTTTTTTGACAGTTTATGCCTTACTATATTATGACATTTTATGCCTTATTATACTATGACGTTTTATGACATTTTTATGCCATACTGTACTATTTCGTTTTTTGACATTTTTCGCCTTACTATACTATGAAATTTGATGTCTTATTATACTATGACATTTTATGACATTTTTATGCCTTACTGTACTATGTTGTTTTTTTAACATTTTTTGCCTTACTATACTATGCCTTTTTTTTTTTATTTATGTCTTATTATACTATGACATTTTATGACATTTTTATGCCTTACTGTACTATGTTGTTTTTTTAACATTTTTTGCCTTACTATACTATGCCTTTTTTTTTTTATTTATGTCTTATTATACTATGACATTTTATGACATTTTAATGCCATACTGTACTATTTCGTTTTTTGACAGCTTATACATCACTGTACCATGAGTTTTTATGCAATGTTATATCAAATGTGAAAAATAACATGTTCTGTGGTACAGTGATTAGAGCTCTTACCTTATAAAGATAAGGTTCTGGGTTCAAGTCCCATGTCTCTCCCTCTTTTCTGTGGAGTCCGCATGCTCTCACGATTATTTTTTCATTTCTTATTATACTATCCCTTTGATCGTTTATTATACCCTGGTCATTACCTGGAAACCTCTTTGGCACACTGGTTAAAGCTGTTGCTTTACAATAAGAAGGACGGTGGTTCAAATCCAGGTCTTGGTACGCTTCTCTGTGTAGTTTGCTTTTACTCAAATTCCCTTTTTATACTACACTATGAAATTTGATGCCTTATTAAACTATGACATTTTATGATATTTTCTATGCCTTACTTTACTATGACGTTTTTTGACATTTTTTTTGCCTTACTATACTATGATGTTTTATGACATTTTTTATGCCTTCCAGTACTATTTCATTTTTTGACATTGAATGCCTTATTATAGTATGACGTTTATGACATTTTTATGCCTTACAGTAATATGATATTTTTTTACTTTTTTTTGCCTTACTATACTATGATGTTTTATGACATTTTTTATGCCTTCCAGTACTATTTCATTTTTTGACATTGAATGCCTTATTATAGTATGACGTTTATGACATTTTTATGCCTTACAGTAATATGATATTTTTTTACTTTTTTTTTTCCTTACTATACTATGATGTTTTATGACATTTTTTATGCCTTCCAGTACTATTTCATTTTTTGACATTGAATGCCTTATTATAGTATGACGTTTATGACATTTTTATGCCTTACAGTAATATGATATTTTTTTACTTTTTTTTTGCCTTACTATACTATGACGTTTTTTTGACATTTTTTATGCCTTACTAGAGTATGCCTTTTTTTTTTTTATGCCTTACTGTACTATGACATTTTTTTACATTTTATGCCTTACTATATTATGACATTTTATGCCTTATTATACTATGACATTTTATGCCTCATTATACTATGACGTTTTATTACATTTTTATGCCATACTGTACTATTTCGTTTTTTGACATTTTTATGCCATGCTATACTATGACATTTTTTTGAAATTTTATGCCTTATTATACTATGACGTTTTTTTGACATTTTATGCCTTTCTATAGTGTGACATTTTATGCCTTATATTAGTATGACATTTTATGACATTTTTTTGCCTTACTATACTATGAAATTTTTTGACATTTTAATCCTTATTATACTTTGACGTTTTTTTGACATTTTATGCCTTTCTATATAATGACATTTTATGCCTTATTATACTATGACGTTTTATGACATTTTTATGCCATACTGTACTATGACGTTTTTTGACATTTTTTATGCCTTACTATATAATGACATTTTATGCCTTATTATACTATGACGTTTTATGACATTTTTATGCCGTACTGTACTATTTCGTTTTTTGACATTTTTCGCCTTACTATACTATGAAATTTGATGTCTTATTATCCTATGACATTTTATGACATTTTTATGCCATACTATACTATGACATTTTTTGACATTTTTTATGCCTTACTATATAATGACATTTTATGCCTTATTATACTATGACGTTTTATGACACTTTTATGCCATACTATACTATGACATTTTTTGACATTTTTTGCCTTACTATACGATGATGTTTTTTTGACATTTTATGCCTTACTATATTATGACATTTTATGCCTTATTATACTATGACGTTTTATGACATTTTTATGCCATACTGTACTATTTCGTTTTTTGACATTTTTCGCCTTACTATACTATGAAATTTGATGTCTTATTATCCTATGACATTTTATGACATTTTTATGCTGTACCATGAGTTTTTATGCAATGTTATATTAAATGTGAAAAATAACATGTTCTGTGGTACAGTGGTTAGAGCTCTTACCTTATAAAGATAAGGTTCTGGGTTCAAGTCCCATGTCTCTCCCTCTTTTCTGTGGAGTCCGCATGCTCTCACGATTATTTTTTCATTTCTTATTATACTATCCCTTTTGAGCGTTTACTATACCCTGGTCATTACCTGGAAACCTCTTTGGCACACTGGTTAAAGCTGTTGCTTTACAATAAGAAGGACGGTGGTTCAAATCCAGGTCTTGGCACGCTTCTCTGTGTAGTTTGCTTTTACTCAAATTCCCTTTTTATACTACACTATGAAATTTGATGCCTTATTAAACTATGACATTTTATGATATTTTCTATGCCTTACTTTACTATGACGTTTTTTGACATTTTTTTTGCTTTACTATACTATGATGTTTTATGACATTTTTTTGCCTTACTATACTATGATGTTTTATGACATTTTTTATGCCTTCCAGTACTATTTCATTTTTTGACATTGAATGCCTTATTATACTATGACATTTTTTTGAAATTTTATGCCTTACAGTAATATGATATTTTTTTACTTTTTTTTGCCTTACTGTACTATGACGTTTTTTTGACATTTTTTATGCCTTACTAGAGTATGCCTTTTTTTTTTATGCCTTACTGTACTATGACATTTTTTTACATTTTATGCCTGACTATATTATGACATTTTATGCCTTATATTAGTATGACGTTTTATGACATTTTTATGCCATACTATACTATGACGTTTTTTTGACATTTTATGCCTTACTATATAATGACATTTTATACCTTATTATACTATGACGTTTTATGACATTTTTATGCCATACTGTACTATTTCGTTTTTTGACATTTTTCGCCTTACTATACTATGAAATTTGATGTCTTATTATCCTATGACATTTTATGACATTTTTATGCCATACTATAATATGACGTTTTTTGACATTTTTTATGCCTTACTATAGTGTGACATTTTATGCTTTATATTAGTATGACGTTTTATGACATTTTTATGCCATACTATACTATGACATTTTTTTAAAATTTTATGCCTTATTATACTATGACATTTTTTGACATTTTTATGCCTTACTATACTATAACGTTTTTTTTGACATTTTATGCCTTACTATATAATGACATTTTATGCCTTATTATACTATGACGTTTTATGACATTTTTATGCCATACTATACTATGACATTTTTTGACATATTTTATGCCTTACTATAGTGTGACATTTTATGCCTTATATTAGTATGACGTTTTATGACATTTTTTTGCCATACTATACTATGACATTTTTTTGACATTTTATGCCTTACTATACTATGACATTTGATGTCTTATTATCCTATGACATTTTTTTACATTTTTATGTCATACTATACCATGACATTTTTTGACTTTTTTTTTGCCTTACTATACTATGACAGTTTTTGACATTTTTTTGCCTTACTATACTATGACGTTTTTTGACATTTTTTATGCCTTACTATAGTGTGACATTTTATGCCTTATATTAGTATGACGTTTTATGACATTTTTATGCCATACTATACTATGACATTTTTTTGAAATTTTATGCCTTACTATACTATGACATTTTTTGACATTTTTATGCCATACTATACTATGACGTTTTTTTTGACATTTTATGCCTTACTATATAATGACATTTTATGCCTTATTATACTATGACGTTTTATGACATTTTTATGCCATACTGTACTATTTCGTTTTTTGACATTTTTCGCCTTACTATACTATGAAATTTGATGTCTCATTATCCTATGACATTTTTTGACATTTTTTTGCCTTACTATACTATGACATTTTTTGACATTTTTATGCCTTACTATAGTGTGACATTTTATGCCTTATATTAGTATGACATTTTATGACATTTTTATGCCTTACTATACTATGACATTTTTTGACATTTTAATCCTTATTATAATATGACGTTTTTTTTACATTTTATGCCTTACTATATAATGACATTTTATGCCTTATTATACTATGACGTTTTATGACATTTTTTTGCCTTACTATACTATGACGTATTTTGACATTTTTATGCCTTATTATACTATGACGTTTTTTTTGACATTTTATGCCTTACTATATAATGACATTTTATGCCTTATTATACTATGACGTTTTATGACATTTTTTGACATTTTATGCCTTACTATACTATGACATTTGATGTCTTATTATCCTATGACATTTTATTACATTTTTATGTCATACTATACTATGACATTTTTTTGCCTTTTTTTTTGCCTTACTATACTATGACAGTTTTTGACATTTTTTTGCCTTACTATACTATGACGTTTTTTGACATTTTTATGCCTTACTATAGTGTGACATTTTTATGCCTTATATTAGTATGACGTTTTATGACATTTTTATGCCATACTATACTATAACATTTTTTTGAAATTTTATGCCTTACTATACTATGACATTTTTTGACATTTTTATGCCATACTATACTATGACGTTTTTTTTGACATTTTTATGCCTTACTATATAATGACATTTTTATGCCTTATTATACTATGACGTTTTATGACATTTTTATGCCATACTGTACTATTTCGTTTTTTTTGACATTTTTATGCCTTACTATATAATGACATTTTTATGCCTTATTATACTATGACGTTTTATGACATTTTTATGCCATACTATACTATGTCATTTTTTGACATATTTTATGCCTTACTATATAATGACATTTTAAGCCTTATTATAGTATGACGTTTTATGACATTTTTATGCCATACTGTACTATTTCGTTTTTTTGACATTTTTCGCCTTACTATACTATGAAATTTGATGTCTTATTATCCTATGACATTTTTTGACATTTTTTTGCCTTACTATACTATGACATTTTTTGACATTTTTATGCCTTACTATAGTGTGACATTTTTATGCCTTATATTAGTATGACATTTTATGACATTTTTATGCCTTACTATACTATGACATTTTTTGACATTTTAATCCTTATTATAATATGACGTTTTTTTTACATTTTATGCCTTACTATATTATGACATTTTTATGCCTTATTATACTATGACGTTTTATGACATTTTTTTGCCTTACTATACTATAACGTTTTTTTTGACATTTTTATGCCTTACTATAGTGTGACATTTTTATGCCTTATATTAGTATGACGTTTTATGACATTTTTTTGCCATACTATACTATGACGTTTTTTTTGACATTTTTTTGAAATTTTATGCCTTACTATACTATGACATTTTTTGACATTTTTTGACATTTTTATGCCTTACTATACTATGAAATTTGATGCCTTATTATACTATGACATTTGATGTCTTATTATCCTATGACATTTTATGACATTTTATGACATTTTATGACATTTTATGACATTTTTATGCCTTACTATACTATGACGTTTTTTGACTTTTTTTGCCTTACTATACTATGACATTTTTATGCCTTACTGTACTATGACGTTTTTTTTGACATTTTTATGCCTTACTATAGTGTGACATTTTTATGCCTTATATTAGTATGACGTTATATGACATTTTTATGCCTTATATTAGTATGACATTTTATTACATTTTTATGCCATACTATACTATGACATTTTTTTGAAATTTTATGCCTTACTATACTATGACATTTGATGTCTTATTATCCTATGACATTTTATTACATTTTTATGTCATACTATACTATGACATTTTTTGCCTTTTTTTTTGCCTTACTATACTATGACAGTTTTTGACATTTTTTTGCCTTACTATACTATGACGTTTTTTGACATTTTTTATGCCTTACTATAGTGTGACATTTTATGCCTTATATTAGTATGATGTTTTATGACATTTTTATGCCATACTATACTATGACATTTTTTTGAAATTTTATGCCTTACTATACTATGACATTTTTTGACATTTTATGCCATTACTATACTATGACGTTTTTTTTGACATTTTATGCCTTACTATATAATGACATTTTATGCCTTATTATACTATGACGTTTTATGACATTTTTATGCCATACTGTACTATTTCGTTTTTTGACATTTTATGCCTTACTATATAATGACATTTTAAGCCTTATTATAGTATGACGTTTTATGACATTTTATGCCATACTGTACTATTTCGTTTTTTGACATTTTTCGCCTTACTATACTATGAAATTTGATGTCTTATTATCCTATGACATTTTTTGACATTTTTTTTGCCTTACTATACTATGACATTTTTTGACATTTTTATGCCTTACTATAGTGTGACATTTTATGCCTTATATTAGTATGACATTTTATGACATTTTTTTGCCCTACTATACTATGACATTTTTTGACATTTTAATCCTTATTATAATATGACGTTTTTTGACATTTTTTGCCTTACTATATAATGACATTTTATGCCTTATTATACTATGACGTTTTATGACATTTTTTTTGCCTTACTATACTATGACGTTTTTTGACATTTTTTATGCCTTACTATAGTGTGACATTTTATGCCTTATATTAGTATGACGTTTTATGACATTTTTTTGCCATACTATACTATGACATTTTTTTGAAATTTTATGCCTTACTATACTATGACATTTTTTGACATTTTATGCCTTACTATACTATGAAATTTGATGTCTTATTATCCTATGACATTTTATTACATTTTTATGCCATACTATACTATGACGTTTTTTGACTTTTTTTGCCTTACTATACTATGACGTTTTTTGACATTTTTATGCCTTACTATAGTGTGACATTTTATGCCTTATATTAGTATGACGTTATATGACATTTTATGCCACACTATACTATGACATTTTTTGACATTTTTTTGCCTTACTATACTATGACGTATTTTGACATTTTTATGCCTTACTATAGTGTGACATTTTATGCATTATATTAGTATGACGTTTTTTTTACATTTTTGATGCCTTATTAAACTATGACATTTTTTTGAAATTTTATGCCTTACTATACTATGACATTTTTTTACATTTTATGCCTTACTATACTATGAAATTTGATGTCTTATTATCCTATGACATTTTATTACATTTTTATGCCATACTATACTATGACGTTTTTTGACTTTTTTTGCCTTACTATACTATGACATTTTTTGACATTTTTATGCCTTACTATAGTGTGACATTTTATGCCTTATGTTAGTATGACGTTATATGACATTTTATGCCATACTATACTATGACATTTTTTTGAAATTTTATGCCTTACTATACTATGACATTTTTTGACATTTTATGCCTTACTATACTATGACGTTTTTTTGACATTTTATGCCTTACTATATAATATATACATTTTTTTACCCTTTTTTCGCCATACGATACTGATATTTTTTTAAATTTTATGCCATACTATACTATGTCATTTTTTGACATTTTTTGCCTTACTATATTTTGACATTTTTTGACATTTTTATGCCTTACTATACTATGAAATTTGATGCCTTATTATACTATGACATTTAATGACATTTTAAGCCTTATTATAGTATGACGTTTTATGACATTTTATGCCATACTGTACTATTTCGTTTTTTGACATTTTTCGCCTTACTATACTATGAAATTTGATGTCTTATTATACTATGACATTTTTTGACATTTTTTTTGCCTTACTATACTATGACATTTTTTGACATTTTTATGCCTTACTATAGTGTGACATTTTATGCCTTATATTAGTATGACATTTTATGACATTTTATGCCTTACTATACTATGACATTTTTTGACATTTTAATCCTTATTATAATATGACGTTTTTTTTACATTTTATGCCTTACTATATAATGACATTTTATGCCTTATTATACTATGACGTTTTATGACATTTTTTTTGCCTTACTATACTATGACGTATTTTGACATTTTTTATGCCTTACTATAGTGTGACATTTTATGCCTTATATTAGTATGACGTTTTATGACATTTTTTTGCCATACTATACTATGACATTTTTTTGAAATTTTATGCCTTACTATACTATGACATTTTTTGACATTTTATGCCTTACTATACTATGAAATTTGATGTCTTATTATCCTATGACATTTTATTACATTTTTATGCCATACTATACTATGACGTTTTTTGACTTTTTTTGCCTTACTATACTATGACGTTTTTTGACATTTTTATGCCTTACTATAGTGTGACATTTTATGCCTTATATTAGTATGACGTTATATGACATTTTATGCCACACTATACTATGACATTTTTTGACATTTTTTTTGCCTTACTATACTATGACGTATTTTGACATTTTTTATGCCTTACTATAGTGTGACATTTTATGCATTATATTAGTATGACGTTTTATGACATTTTTTGCCTTACTATACTATGACATTTTTTTGAAATTTTATGCCTTACTATACTATGACATTTTTTTACATTTTATGCCTTACTATACTATGAAATTTGATGTCTTATTATCCTATGACATTTTATTACATTTTTATGCCATACTATACTATGACGTTTTTTGACTTTTTTTGCCTTACTATACTATGACGTTTTTTGACATTTTTATGCCTTACTATAGTGTGACATTTTATGCCTTATGTTAGTATGACGTTATATGACATTTTATGCCATACTATACTATGACATTTTTTTGAAATTTTATGCCTTACTATACTATGACATTTTTTGACATTTTATGCCTTACTATACTATGACGTTTTTTGACATTTTATGCCTTATATTAGTATGACGTTATATGACATTTTTTGACATTTTTTGCCATACTATACTATGACATTTTATTACATTTTTATGCCATACTATACTATGTCATTTTTTGACATTTTTTGCCTTACTATATTTTGACATTTTTTGACATTTTATGCCTTACTATACTATGAAATTTGATGCCTTATTATACTATGACATTTTATGACATTTTTATGCCTTACTATAGTGTGACATTTTTCGATATTTTTATGCCTTGCTATACTATGTTGTTTTTTGACATTTTTTGCCTTAATATACTATGACATTTTTTTGAAATTTTTATGCCTTACTATACTATGACATTTTTTGACATTTTTCACCTTACTATGAAACTTGATGTCTTATTATACTATGACATTTTATGACATTTTATGCCACACTATACTATGACATTTTTTTTAATTTTATGCCTTACTATACTGACATTTTTTTACGTTTTTTATGCCTTACTATACTATGAAATTTGATGTCTTATATACTATGACGTTTTTTGACATTTTTCATGCCTTACTAGAGTATGATATTTTAAGCCTTATTATACTATGACATTTTATGACATTTTATGCCTTACTATACTATGACATTTTTTTGAAATTTTTATGCCTTACTATACTATGAAACTTGGTGTCTTATTATACTATGACATTTTATGACATTTTATGCCACAGTATACTATGACATTTTTTTGAAATTTTATGCCTTACTATACTGACATTTTTTGACGTTTTTTATGCCTTACTATACTATGACATTTTATGACATTTTATGCCATACTATACTATGACGTTTTTTGACATTTTTCATGCCTTACTAGAGTATGATATTTTAAGCCTTATTATACTATGACATTTTATGACATTTTATGCCTTACTATACTATGACATTTTTTTGAAATTTTATGCCTTACTATACTATGAAACTTGGTGTCTTATTATACTATGACATTTTATGACATTTTATGCCACAGTATACTATGACATTTTTTGAAATTTTATGCCTTACTATACTATGACATTTTTTGACGTTTTTTATGCCTTACTATACTATGAAATTTGATATCTTATTATACTATGACGTTTTATGACATTTTTATGCCTTACTGTATTGTGTCGTTTTTTTGACATTTTTATGCCTTACTATAGTGTGACATTTTATGCCTTACTAGAGTATGATATTTTTATGCCTTATTATACTATGACGTTTTTATGCCGTATTATACTATGATGTTTTATGACATTTTATGCCTTACTATACTATGCCTTTTTTTATGCCTTACTATACTATGCCTTTTTTTATGCCTTACTATATTATGACATTTTATGCCTTATGTTAGTATGACGTTATATGACATTTTATGCCATACTGTACTATGTTGTTTTTTGACATTTTTATGCCATACTGTACTATGTTGTTTTTTGACATTTTTCAC
This sequence comes from Seriola aureovittata, assembly GCF_021018895.1. Lineage (NCBI taxonomy): Eukaryota > Metazoa > Chordata > Actinopteri > Carangiformes > Carangidae > Seriola > Seriola aureovittata. Next base: position 6,572,624 of record NC_079384.1, read on the forward strand.
CTTACTATATTATGAAATTTGATGTCTTATTATACTATGACATTTTTATGCCATACTTTACTGTGCCATTTTTTGACATTTTTCATGCCTTACTATACTATGACATTTTTAAAAAAATTTTATGCCATACTATATTATGACATTTTTTGACATTTTTTGTCTTACTATACTATGCCTTTTTCTGAAATTTTATGCCTTACTATACAATGACATTTTTTGACATTTTATGCCTTACTATATTATGAAACTTGATGTATTATTATACTATGACATTTTATGATATTTTTATGCCTTACTATACAATGACATTTTTTGACATTTTTATACCTTACTATACTATGTCGTTTTTTTGACATTCTTTGCCTTACTATACTATGTCATTTTTTGACATTTTTTGCCTTACTATCCTATGACATTTATTTATATATTTATTTATTTATTTTTATGCCTAATTATATTATGATATTTTTGGAAAATTTTATGCCTTACTATACTATGTCATTTTTTGACATTTTTCATGCCTTACTATACTATGACATTTTTTTTAATTTTATGCCTTACTGTATTGTGTCGTTTTTTTGACATTTTTTGTCTTACTATACTATGACATTTTTTGACATTTTTTGCCTTACTATATTATGACATTTTATGCCTTATTATACTATGACGTTTTATGACATTTTATGCCATACTGTACTATTTCGTTTTTTGACATTTTTCGCCTTACTATACTATGAAATTTGATGTCTTATTATACTATGACATTTTATGACATTTTTTTTCCCTTACTATACTATGACGTTTTTTGACATTTTATGCCTTACTATACTATGAAATTTGATGTCTTATTATACTATGACATTTTATGACATTTTTTTTCCCTTACTATACTATGACGTTTTATGACATTTTATGCCATACTGTACTATTTCGTTTTTTGACATTTTTCGCCTTACTATACTATGAAATTTGATGTCTTATTATCCTATGACATTTTATGACATTTTATGCTGTACCATGAGTTTTTATGCAATGTTATATTAAATGTTAAAAATAACATGTTCTGTGGTACAGTGGTTAGAGCTCTTACCTTATAAAGATAAGGTTCTGGGTTCAAGTCCCATGTCTCTCCCTCTTTTCTGTGGAGTCCGCATGCTCTCACGATTGTTTTTTCATTTCTTATTATACTATCGCTTTTGATCGTTTATTATACCCTGGTCATTACCTGGAAACCTCTTTGGCACACTGGTTAAAGCTGTTGCTTTACAATAAGAAGGACGGTGGTTCAAATCCAGGTCTTGGTACGCTTCTCTGTGTAGTTTGCTTTTACTCAAATTCCCTTTTTATACTACACTATGAAATTTGATGCCTTATTAAACTATGACATTTTATGATATTTTCTATGCCTTACTTTACTATGACGTTTTTTGACATTTTTTTGCCTTACTATACTATGATGTTTTATGACATTTTTATGCCTTCCAGTACTATTTCATTTTTTGACATTGAATGCCTTATTATAGTATGACGTTTATGACATTTTTATGCCTTACAGTAATATGATATTTTTTTACATTTTATGCCTTACTATATTATGACATTTTATGCCTTATTATGCTATGACATTTTATGACATTTTTATGCCATACTGTACTATTTCGTTTTTTGACATTTTTCGCCTTACTATACTATGACATTTGATGACATTTTTATGCCACACTATACTATGACATTTATTTATATATTTATTTATTTTTATGCCTTACTATACTATGACATTTTTTGACGTTTTTTATGCCTTAGTATACTATGAAATTTGATGTCTTATTAAACTATGACATTTTATGACATTTTTATTCCTTACTATACAATGAAATTTTTCGACATTTTTATGCCTTACTATACTATGACGTTTTTTGACATTTTTCATGCCTTACTAGAGTATGATATTTTAAGCCTTACTATACTATGACATTTTTTGACGTTTTTTATGCCTTACTATACTATGAAATTTTTTAACATTTTATGCCTTACTATAGTAAGACATTTCATAACTTATCTACTATGACGTTTTCTGACATTTTTATACCTTACTATACTATGACATTTTTTCACATTGTTTATGCCTTACTATACTATGACATTTTTTGACATTTTTCACCTCACTATAATATGAAATTTAATGTCTTATTGTACTATGACATTTTTATGCGATACTATACTATGACATTTTCATGCCTTACTATGACATTTTTATGCCTTAGTATACTATGAAATTTGATGCCTTATATTAGTATGACATTTTATGACATTTTTTGACATTTTTTTACCTTCCTATACTATGACATTTTTTGACATTTTAATCCTTATTATACTATGACGTTTTTTGACATTTTATGACATTTTATGACATTTTTTATGCCTTTCTATATAATGACATTTTATGCCTTATTATACTATGACGTTTTTTGACATTTTTTATGCCTTACTATAGTGTGACATTTTATGCCTTATATTAGTATGACGTTTTATGACATTTTTATGCCATACTATACTATGACATTTTTTTGAAATTTTATGCCTTAGTATACTATGACATTTTTTGACATTTTTATGCCTTATTATACTATGACGTTTTTTTTTACATTTTATGCCTTACTATATAATGACATTTTATGCCTTATTATACTATGACGTTTTATGACATTTTTATGCCATACTGTACTATTTCGTTTTTTGACATTTTTTGCCTTACTATACTATGAAATTTGATGTCTTATTATCCTATGACATTTTGTTACATTTTTATGCCATACTATACTATGACATTTTTTGACATTTTTTATGCCTTACTATAGTGTGACATTTTATGCCTTATATTAGTATGACATTTTATGACATTTTTATGCCTTACTATACTATGACGTTTTTTAATATTTTTTATGCCTTACTATATAATGACATTTTATGCCTTATTATACTATGACGTTTTATGACATTTTTATGCCATACTGTACTATTTCGTTTTTTGACATTTTTCGCCTTACTATACTATGAAATTTGATGTCTTATTATCCTATGACATTTTATTACATTTTTATGCCATACTATACTATGACATTTTTTGACATTTTTTATGCCTTACTATACTATGACATTTTTTGACATTTTAATCCTTATTATACTATGACGTTTTTTTGACATTTTATGCCTTACTATATAATGACATTTTATGCCTTATTATACTATGACGTTTTATGACATTTTATGCCATACTATACTATGACATTTTTTGACATTTTTTGCCTTACTATACGATGATGTTTTTTTGACATTTTATGCCTTATTATACTATGACGTTTTATGACATTTTTATGCCATACTGTACTATTTCGTTTTTTGACATTTTTCGCCTTACTATACTATGAAATTTGATGTCTTATTATCCTATGACATTTTATTACATTTTATACCATACTATACTATGACATTTTTTGACATTTTATGCCTTACTATAGTGTGACATTTTATGCCTTATATTAGTATGACATTTTATGACATTTTATGCCTTACTATACTATGACGTTTTTTAATATTTTTTATGCCTTACTATATAATGACATTTTATGCCTTATTATACTATGACGTTTTATGACATTTTATGCCATACTGTACTATTTCGTTTTTTGACATTTTTCGCCTTACTATACTATGAAATTTTATGTCTTATTATCCTATGACATTTTATGACATTTTATGCCATACTATACTATGACATTTTTTGACATTTTTATGCCTTACTATACTATGACATTTTTTGACATTTTAATCCTTATTATACTATGATGTTTTTTTGACATTTTAAGCCTTACTATATAATGACATTTTATGCCTTATTATACTATGACGTTTTATGACACTTTTATGCCATACTATACTATGACATTTTTTGACATTTTTTTGCCTTACTATACGATGATGTTTTTTTGACAGTTTATGCCTTACTATATTATGACATTTTATGCCTTATTATACTATGACGTTTTATGACATTTTATGCCATACTGTACTATTTCGTTTTTTGACATTTTTCGCCTTACTATACTATGAAACTTGATGTCTTATTATCCTATGACATTTTATGACATTTTATGCCTTACTGTACTATGTTGTTTTTTTAACATTTTTTGCCTTACTATACTATGCCTTTTTTTTTTTATTTATGTCTTATTATACTATGACATTTTATGACATTTTAATGCCATACTATACTATGAAATTTTTTGACAGCTTATACATCACTGTACCATGAGTTTTTATGCAATGTTATATCAAATGTGAAAAATAACATGTTCTGTGGTACAGTGATTAGAGCTCTTACCTTATAAAGATAAGGTTCTGGGTTCAAGTCCCATGTCTCTCCCTCTTTTCTGTGGAGTCCGCATGCTCTCACGATTATTTTTTCATTTCTTATTATACTATCCCTTTTGAGCGTTTACTATACCCTGGTCATTACCTGGAAACCTCTTTGGCACACTGGTTAAAGCTGTTGCTTTACAATAAGAAGGACGGTGGTTCAAATCCAGGTCTTGGCACGCTTCTCTGTGTAGTTTGCTTTTACTCAAATTCCCTTTTTATACTACACTATGAAATTTGATGCCTTATTAAACTATGACATTTTATGATATTTTCTATGCCTTACTTTACTATGACGTTTTTTGACATTTTTTTTTGCTTTACTATACTATGATGTTTTATGACATTTTTTTTGCCTTACTATACTATGATGTTTTATGACATTTTTTATGCCTTCCAGTACTATTTCATTTTTTGACATTGAATGCCTTATTATAGTATGACATTTATGAAATTTTTATGCCTTACAGTAATATGATATTTTTTTACTTTTTTTTGCCTTACTGTACTATGACGTTTTTTGACATTTTTTATGCCTTACTAGAGTATGCCTTTTTTTTTATGCCTTACTGTACTATGACATTTTTTTACATTTTATGCCTGACTATATTATGACATTTTATGCCTTATATTAGTATGACGTTTTATGACATTTTATGCCATACTATACTATGACGTTTTTTTGACATTTTATGCCTTACTATATAATGACATTTTATACCTTATTATACTATGACGTTTTATGACATTTTTATGCCATACTGTACTATTTCGTTTTTTGACATTTTTCGCCTTACTATACTATGAAATTTGATGTCTTATTATCCTATGACATTTTATGACATTTTTATGCCATACTATAATATGACGTTTTTTGACATTTTTTATGCCTTACTATAGTGTGACATTTTATGCTTTATATTAGTATGACGTTTTATGACATTTTTATGCCATACTATACTATGACATTTTTTTAAAATTTTATGCCTTATTATACTATGACATTTTTTGACATTTTTATGCCTTACTATACTATAACGTTTTTTTTGACATTTTATGCCTTACTATATAATGACATTTTATGCCTTATTATACTATGACGTTTTATGACATTTTTATGCCATACTATACTATGACATTTTTTGACATATTTTATGCCTTACTATAGTGTGACATTTTATGCCTTATATTAGTATGACGTTTTATGACATTTTTTTTGCCATACTATACTATGACATTTTTTTGACATTTTATGCCTTACTATACTATGACATTTGATGTCTTATTATCCTATGACATTTTTTTACATTTTTATGTCATACTATACCATGACATTTTTTGACTTTTTTTTTGCCTTACTATACTATGACAGTTTTTGACATTTTTTTGCCTTACTATACTATGACGTTTTTTGACATTTTTTATGCCTTACTATAGTGTGACATTTTATGCCTTATATTAGTATGACGTTTTATGACATTTTTTATGCCATACTATACTATGACATTTTTTTGAAATTTTATGCCTTACTATACTATGACATTTTTTGACATTTTTATGCCATACTATACTATGACGTTTTTTTTGACATTTTATGCCTTACTATATAATGACATTTTATGCCTTATTATACTATGACGTTTTATGACATTTTTATGCCATACTGTACTATTTCGTTTTTTGACATTTTTCGCCTTACTATACTATGAAATTTGATGTCTCATTATCCTATGACATTTTTTGACATTTTTTTTGCCTTACTATACTATGACATTTTTTGACATTTTTTATGCCTTACTATAGTGTGACATTTTATGCCTTATATTAGTATGACATTTTATGACATTTTTATGCCTTACTATACTATGACATTTTTTGACATTTTAATCCTTATTATAATATGACGTTTTTTTTACATTTTATGCCTTACTATATAATGACATTTTATGCCTTATTATACTATGACGTTTTATGACATTTTTTTTGCCTTACTATACTATGACGTATTTTGACATTTTTTATGCCTTATTATACTATGACGTTTTTTTTGACATTTTATGCCTTACTATATAATGACATTTTATGCCTTATTATACTATGACGTTTTATGACATTTTTTTGACATTTTATGCCTTACTATACTATGACATTTGATGTCTTATTATCCTATGACATTTTATTACATTTTTATGTCATACTATACTATGACATTTTTTGCCTTTTTTTTTGCCTTACTATACTATGACAGTTTTTGACATTTTTTTGCCTTACTATACTATGACGTTTTTTGACATTTTTTATGCCTTACTATAGTGTGACATTTTATGCCTTATATTAGTATGACGTTTTATGACATTTTTATGCCATACTATACTATAACATTTTTTTGAAATTTTATGCCTTACTATACTATGACATTTTTTGACATTTTTATGCCATACTATACTATGACGTTTTTTTTGACATTTTATGCCTTACTATATAATGACATTTTATGCCTTATTATACTATGACGTTTTATGACATTTTTATGCCATACTGTACTATTTCGTTTTTTTTGACATTTTATGCCTTACTATATAATGACATTTTATGCCTTATTATACTATGACGTTTTATGACATTTTTATGCCATACTGTACTATTTCGTTTTTTGACATTTTTATGCCTTACTATATAATGACATTTTAAGCCTTATTATAGTATGACGTTTTATGACATTTTTATGCCATACTGTACTATTTCGTTTTTTGACATTTTTCGCCTTACTATACTATGAAATTTGATGTCTTATTATCCTATGACATTTTTTGACATTTTTTTTGCCTTACTATACTATGACATTTTTTGACATTTTTTATGCCTTACTATAGTGTGACATTTTATGCCTTATATTAGTATGACATTTTATGACATTTTTATGCCTTACTATACTATGACATTTTTTGACATTTTAATCCTTATTATAATATGACGTTTTTTTTACATTTTATGCCTTACTATATAATGACATTTTATGCCTTATTATACCATGACGTTTTATGACATTTTTTTTGCCTTACTATACTATGACGTATTTTGACATTTTTTATGCCTTACTATAGTGTGACATTTTATGCCTTATATTAGTATGACGTTTTATGACATTTTTTTGCCATACTATACTATGACATTTTTTTGAAATTTTATGCCTTACTATACTATGACATTTTTTGACATTTTATGCCTTACTATACTATGAAATTTGATGTCTTATTATCCTATGACATTTTATTACATTTTTATGCCATACTATACTATGACGTTTTTTGACTTTTTTTGCCTTACTATACTATGACGTTTTTTGACATTTTTTATGCCTTACTATAGTGTGACATTTTATGCCTTATATTAGTATGACGTTATATGACATTTTTATGCCATACTATACTATGACATTTTTTTGAAATTTTATGCCTTACTATACTATGACATTTGATGTCTTATTATCCTATGACATTTTATTACATTTTTATGTCATACTATACTATGACATTTTTTGCCTTTTTTTTTGCCTTACTATACTATGACAGTTTTTGACATTTTTTTGCCTTACTATACTATGACGTTTTTTGACATTTTTTATGCCTTACTATAGTGTGACATTTTATGCCTTATATTAGTATGACGTTTTATGACATTTTTTGCCATACTATACTATGACATTTTTTTGAAATTTTATGCCTTACTATACTATGACATTTTTTGACATTTTATGCCTTACTATACTATGAAATTTGATGTCTTATTATCCTATGACATTTTATTACATTTTTATGCCATACTATACTATGACGTTTTTTGACTTTTTTTGCCTTACTATACTATGACGTTTTTTGACATTTTTTATGCCTTACTATAGTGTGACATTTTATGCCTTATATTAGTATGACGTTATATGACATTTTTATGCCATACTATACTATGACATTTTTTGACATTTTTTTTGCCTTACTATACTATGACGTATTTTGACATTTTTTATGCCTTACTATAGTGTGACATTTTATGCATTATATTAGTATGACGTTTTATGACATTTTTTTGCCCTACTATACTATGACATTTTTTTGAAATTTTATGCCTTACTATACTATGACATTTTTTTACATTTTATGCCTTACTATACTATGAAATTTGATGTCTTATTATCCTATGACATTTTATTACATTTTTATGCCATACTATACTATGACGTTTTTTGACTTCTTTTGCCTTACTATACTATGACGTTTTTTGACATTTTTTATGCCTTACTATAGTGTGACATTTTATGCCTTATGTTAGTATGACGTTATATGACATTTTTATGCCATACTATACTATGACATTTTTTTGAAATTTTATGCCTTACTATACTATGACATTTTTTGACATTTTTATGCCTTACTATACTATGACGTTTTTTTGACATTTTATGCCTTACTATATAATATATACATTTTTTTACCCTTTTTTCGCCATACGATACTGATATTTTTTTAAATTTTATGCCATACTATACTATGTCATTTTTTGACATTTTTTGCCTTACTATATTTTGACATTTTTTGACATTTTTTATGCCTTACTATACTATGAAATTTGATGCCTTATTATACTATGACATTTAATGACATTTTTATGCCTTACTATAGTGTGACATTTTTCGATATTTTTATGCCTTGCTATACTATGTTGTTTTTTGACATTTTTTGCCTTAATATACTATGACATTTTTTGAAATTTTATGCCTTACTATACTATGACATTTCTTGACATTTTTCACCTTACTATGAAACTTGATGTCTTATTATACTATGACATTTTATGACATTTTTATGCCACACTATACTATGACATTTTTTTTAATTTTATGCCTTACTATACTGACATTTTTTTACGTTTTTTATGCCTTACTATACTATGAAATTTGATGTCTTATTATACTATGACGTTTTTTGACATTTTTCATGCCTTACTAGAGTATGATATTTTAAGCCTTATTATACTATGACATTTTATGACATTTTTATGCCTTACTATACTATGACATTTTTTGAAATTTTTATGCCTTACTATACTATGAAACTTGGTGTCTTATTATACTATGACATTTTATGACATTTTTATGCCACAGTATACTATGACATTTTTTTAAATTTTATGCCTTACTATACTGACATTTTTTGACGTTTTTTATGCCTTACTATACTATGAAATTTGATGTCTTATTATACTATGACGTTTTTTGACATTTTTCATGCCTTACTAGAGTATGATATTTTAAGCCTTATTATACTATGACATTTTATGACATTTTTATGCCTTACTATACTATGACATTTTTTGAAATTTTTATGCCTTACTATACTATGAAACTTGGTGTCTTATTATACTATGACATTTTATGACATTTTTATGCCACAGTATACTATGACATTTTTTGAAATTTTATGCCTTACTATACTATGACATTTTTTGACGTTTTTTATGCCTTACTATACTATGAAATTTGATATCTTATTATACTATGACGTTTTATGACATTTTTATGCCTTACTGTATTGTGTCGTTTTTTGACATTTTTTATGCCTTACTAGAGTATGATATTTTATGCCTTATTATACTATGACGTTTTATGCCGTATTATACTATGATGTTTTATGACATTTTTATGCCTTACTATACTATGCCTTTTTTTATGCCTTACTATACTATGCCTTTTTTTATGCCTTACTATATTATGACATTTTACGCCTTATTATACTATGACGTTTTATGACATTTTTATGCCATACTGTACTATGTTGTTTTTTGACATTTTTATGCCATACTGTACTATGTTGTTTTTTGACATTTTTCACCTTACTATATTATGAAATTTGATGTCTTATTATACTATGACATTTTTATGCCATACTTTACTGTGCCATTTTTTGACATTTTTCATGCCTTACTATACTATGACATTTTTAAAAAAATTTTATGCCATACTATATTATGACATTTTTTGACATTTTTTGTCTTACTATACTATGCCTTTTTCTGAAATTTTTATGCCTTACTATACTATGACATTTTTTGACATTTTATGCCTTACTATATTATGAAACTTGATGTATTATTATACTATGACATTTTATGATATTTTTATGCCTTACTATACAATGACATTTTTTGACATTTTTATACCTTACTATACTATGTCGTTTTTTTGACATTCTTTGCCTTACTATACTATGTCATTTTTTGACATTTTTTTGCCTTACTATCCTATGACATTTATTTATATATTTATTTATTTATTTTTATGCCTAATTATATTATGATATTTTTGGAAAATTTATGCCTTATGACTATGTCATTTTTTGACATTTTTTTACCTTCCTATACTATGACATTTTTTGACATTTTATGCCTTACTATACTATGAAACTTGATGTCTTATTATACTATGACATTTGATGACATTTTTATGCCACACTATACTATGACATTTTTTTTTAATTTTATGCCTTACTATACTATGACATTTTTTGACGTTTTTATGCCTTAGTATACTATGAAATTTGATGTCTTATTAAACTATGACATTTTATGACATTTTTATTCCTTACTATACAATGAAATTTTTCGACATTTTTATGCCTTACTATACTATGACGTTTTTTGACATTTTTCATGCCTTACTAGAGTATGATATTTTAAGCCTTACTATACTATGACATTTTTTGACGTTTTTTATGCCTTACTATACTATGAAATTTTTTAACATTTTATGCCTTACTATAGTAAGACATTTCATAACTTATCTACTATGACGTTTTCTGACATTTTTATACCTTACTATACTATGACATTTTTTCACATTGTTTATGCCTTACTATACTATGACATTTTTTGACATTTTTCACCTCACTATAATATGAAATTTGATGTCTTATTGTACTATGACATTTTTATGCGATACTATACTATGACATTTTCATGCCTTACTATGACATTTTTATGCCTTAGTATACTATGAAATTTGATGCCTTATTATACTATGAATTTTTGTCACATTTTTATGCCTTACTACACTATTACTTTTTTTGACATTTTTCGTCTTACTATACTATGACGTTTTTTTTAACCGTTTATGCCTCACTATAGTTTGACATTTTTTTGACATTTTATGCCATGAAATTTGATGCCTTATTAACCATGACATTTTACGATATTTTTATGCCTTACTATACTATGACGTTTTTTAGAAATGTTTATGTCCTAATATATAATGTCATTTTTCGCCTTACTATACTATGAAGTTTCTTGACAATTTCATGTTTCACTACAGTATTAAATTACATTTTATGACATTTTTATACTTTACTATACTATGACGTTTTTTGACATTTTTCACCTTACTATACTATGACAACAGACATGCTAAAATACATGTAGCTAGACATCTTTGTCTATATATGATATTATTCCAATTTTTCACATGTGTCATGTCATTTTTACATATAGGCTATATTGTATATTTATATATGATTTACTTACATATGAACATATATTTCATAAATGGAAATTCAACACATTACATTGCAAATGGGTCATTCCTGTATGTTAATTCAGATCTTATATATTAATAAAACGTTTGGTTGACGGCATTAAAAAGTCTACCTCTGTGTCAAGGGGTGGCGGGTTTATGGCGTCCCTACCAATGTTGAGACCAAACCTACGCCCTTGCATATTATATATTTTATCATATATACTATTGTCTATGTCAAACTTTAGCCTCTTATAATATATAAGAGACATCATCTTTCCTGAAGACTAAGATAGGCCTACTTGTTCGACAGTCTCAGTGGATATCTACCTTGTGCAGCCCTGCTCTGGAACAAGCTGCTGTGAGATTGTGAAAATCTTTACCCTGCGGAAATTCCGCATTCATTGCCGACCAAACACCTCCCCTCCCCGACTGACTACTGGCCCAAACATCTCCTCAGGTAGCGTGAAGTCAATCTTTTAAGCAGTTTGTAAAGTTTTTTAGCCGCGTCTATGGGAGAAATGGCGGAGCAAAAGAACTTCGCTGAAGTTATTACTCAGATATTACAAGAAGCGCCAGATGCCAGGAAACTTCTCGCTGATAACCAGAGCAACCTCCTCCGAGTCGCAGATTACTGCGAAAACAATTATCTCCAGGTGAGTAATGCAACTAAAACATATGACACACACGTACACACACACACACACACACACAATATTACTTTTGATACTGTCATTTTAGAGCTTTTCGAGAAATTAAACGCATTATGAAGCATTTTCCAACATTTATAACCTGTCCTGTTTTTTTTTCAATGCTGCAGGCAGAGGATCCAAGTAAGGCTCTTGATGAAGCCAAGGCTTTAGCTAACCAGGCGCTGGCCAGTGTGACCTACCAGATCAACAGCCTGGCCAGCATTCTGCTTAGACTGCTGGACTCACAGGCGATGCAGATTAAAGCCATTGAGTCCTCTATCAACATGCTGTCACTGGTAAGGAACAGTTTTCACCTGAAACAGTTCAGCACAACAAAGTGACCCTGCATACTAAAGCTGAAAAGAATATATATCCAAGGCATAGTCCATAGAAGGCTGCACCTTTCTTTTTGTTTGATTAAATGGCTTAATAATTACCAAATAATTGTATTTGATGTATTTGATTTCCTAAGAAAGAATTTAGATGTCCAAAGGTAATTGTAATGATATTGCATAATTGCATGGAATCCAGAAAAGATTAGTCATTAATTGCATGCACTAGTAAGAAGAGCCAGAGGTGCGCTTTACTGTTTTTTTGTTTTTTTTCACTTGTCAGTCATGCATGAACTGTTCACCAACCCTTTCATGTGTGGTCAGTTTTGTTGCTTTGCTCCATGCAAGCTACTCGTTTTATTTTATTTTTATTTTAATATACAGTTCCTTATACGAAAGGCACTTTCAAGGGGAAATGAGTGATATGAAAATGTTCTTGTGCATGCGTTGGTTGTGGCTTTTCACACTGTGCTCTGCTCCAGGCTGCAGCGATCCACCACGAGAAGGTAGCAAGGAGAGAGATTGGTGTTTTTACCACTCCCAAAAACAAGAGCCGCTCCAAGCTTATGACCCCGCCCCCTTCAGGCAGGCAGCCAGAGAGAAGCTACTCAAGAGCACCAATATCATACTCCATCTTGGACTCCACTGGACACTGTTTTCAGGTAAATTGGAAACTAAACTGAAAGAGAAAAATTATCACAATGTGATTAATTAAGTCCACACAGCTTTAATTAATTCCCAATAGATTAACCTGTACAGCTCACAACACTCCCCATTTCCCATGGGGTAGTGCCAGTGTTATGTCTAATGTGATATACAGTATGGCTGACTGTGAAGTAGAGCTGTGCTGTACCATCCTTTTTTCACCTTTGTTCGTCTTCTCCCCACAGGTCATAGGGCAGCAGCCCAGGAAGACAGCAGACAGCATACAGAGCACTGCAGACACCTCTGCGTATGTACACCCAGTCCAGTTAGATAAGAAGACTTTACCTCTCTTCTGTTTGTGGAATAAAATACCACAGGCATCAGTTGTTTAGCTTAGCTTAGCGTAAAGACTGGAAACAGGGTAAACAGTTAGCCAGGTTCTGTTGCAAGGTGACAAAATCCATCTATCAGCGCCTCTAAATCTCAATTATTGACATGTTATATGTTGCTTGTAGACGAGCCATTAGGTGGATTTTGTTACCTTTGGACAGAACCAGGCTCGCAGTTTGCCCCCATTTCCAGTCTTTACATTATGCTAAACTAACAGTCTCCTGGATGCTGGAGCTTTTATTCAATCACTAGATCAGGTTTCTTATGTTATAACCTTTCTTTAATTTATCCCAACCAAGCTACTGCTCTTGCTAGCATAGAAGACCCTTTGTGGGAAAATGAGATGCTTCATAGTTTCTCAAGAACAGTTAATACTTGGGTGTGGGAGGAATATCTGATACAACAAAGAGAGAACAAGAAAATGTTAATTTCTATGAAAACTCTGTGGATTATTTCTGTGAAGGAATAGTTCTGAGATATACACTTGTCGGCCTTCTTGTGGAGAGTTATATATGAAGTTTCATACCACTCTCATGTCTGTGTGGTGACTGTGAAACCACAGCCAGCAGCCAGCTAGCTTAGCTTAGCATGATGACAGGAACCAGCAAGCATGGCCCTGTCCAAACCTCTGAAGCTGACTAATTAATAATAATAATAATAATAATAATAATAACAACACATTGTATCTAGTGATTTTTGTCTGTACAAAAACCAAAGCTTACAAACTATATGTTGTGGTTTCTGTCCGACACAAACCTCCAGTAAAATTTTTACATTTTTAAACATTGTTTAAACTGATTAAACAAGTGAGATACAACCTGTTGATCAGTCAGGTAATTAGTGATGTGTAGAAAGGTAGATTTCCTTACTTTTGGCCAGAAGCAAGCTAGCTGTTTCCCCTTGTTTGCAGTCTAAGTTGTTACAGTGTTACACTGCCACATATTTAATGTCCACACATGGGAGTGATATCAATCTTCTCCGATAACTCAGCAAGAAAGTGAGTAATGCATTTCTTTAAGAAACTACATTTGTTTCACTCTCAGGATGTCATCATCGATCATAGTGGCTGAAGTTCGATATTGTTTTTGTCCTGTGTGCAGATCCAGTCTTGGCATCGCTGTGCCTCCGCCATCAGTCCCCACCAACGACAGCCTCCCTCCCCCTCCTACTGCTGACCTGGACTCCAGCGTGACTTCTCCTCCACCCCCACCACCTCCCCCTTCCTCCATGGACACTGGCCTCCTCCCTCCGCCTTCTTTGACCTCACCCACATGTCTCCCTCCACCCCCGCCTCCGCCATCATCAGGAGCTAGTCCTCTTCCCCCTCCACCTCCACCTCCACCATCATCAGGAGCTGGCTCTCTTTCTCCTCCTCCTCCTCCTCCTCCTCCTCCCCCACCAGTGTCAGGAGCTGGTTCTCTTTCTCCGCCTCCTCCTCCTCCTCCACCCCCACCAGTGTCAGGAGCTGTGCCCCCTCCTCCTCCGCCACCCCTTCATACGGGCACCTCTGGTACTGTGCCACCACCACCTCCTCCACCTCCTCCGCCTCCCCCTCTCCTACATTAAGTATAGTTCGTGCTATGGGAGGATTTTATGTTAAGCTCGGGTGCAGCGGTGAACAGTGTGAGCAGACATGCTGGCTGTTTGCAATTAGACTGGTGTGTAAAACATGTGCAGCGTGTTGTGAGATCAACATCAAGCATAAATAAAAGTTTGAAAACTTGTGTGAAGTGGTTTCACCTTGAACTGTTTCATCTGTGTTGAATGACACAGTGAGAGCCTCGAATGATATTCTTTCAGGGACAGAAAGTCTGCGTCCAAAGCGAGACATTCTGCTGTGTTGAGTGCTGCTCTGCTGAACAAGTTTCAACAACACGTTGCCTGCATTCCTAAGAAACAAGCTGAAACAGGGATTCTTGTGTTTCCCTGTTATCATCTCTTTTTTTTCCTGTAATGTGATTTCCCTTCCTTATTATGTCTTTGTGTTATTACAGTTTCTCAATCAGTAAGAGTCACCTTAAAAGCCAGCGGCCTTTCACCTAGCACTCATTCTACCGTGTCAATGATGAGGTTGCTTACATCACAGGCTGTAACCTCAGTGAGTTCTGCTACTTTAAACAGGTCAATGACACTATAAAATGTCTGTTGCAAGTCAACACTCTTACTTAATCTTCACTACATGGCTGCTACTTAAAAGGTAAGCTTTATTTTCAGCATGGAAAATATCAGATCAGCCAGGGCCAGCTTACTCAAACGTTAAATCATTTGCGTGGTTGTATAGTATTTAATTCTGCCCAGTAAGGCCTGAAACAGGAGCACCAGTCTGATCACAAAAGACCCATTGTTGCAGGAAATATCTCGCTGCTGCCTTTCATTACTGTCTACACCTGATCCAAATTCATATCCATGATCTTACATGTCGCAACAACTTGAACTGATCTGTAATGTTATGTAGACAGAGTTGATATTCCGTGTGAGTAAGAAGGAAATCTACTGCGTGTGTGATGAAACATCCAGTACTGTGCCACATTCACACAAACAGTAATTATGTCTACCTTAAAGACATTCTGTTTATGTCGTGTCACGCAAGGATATGAACAAAGAGCTACCTTTGACCTTTCCTGCGGATAAATGTCTTGCAAAACCAAACACTGAACTGCACGACAAACAATAAAAGAGTTGCAATCTTCCAATTTCAAATCAGTCGTTTTGACTGACAACGAATCTTGTTTTGTTTTCTTGCTTTTAATTTTCCTCAGTTGTGAAACCTGATTTGGAAAAACAAAACTGCCATGATTCTTCATCATCTTATGGCTGAGTGAGTATTTCCTCCGTTCTCAGCATGTTAATGTGACTGGTATACCTCTTCGAATGCATGCTGTGTATATATTTAAGCTGTGTATTCATTCTAGGATTCCCGCGTTATTTTTGGGTATCACTCTGTGGCTTTTGTGTTGCCATTATGCAAAGAAACACAGAGAAAGGGAAAACTTGCCCGTGAGTCCCAGTATTTCTTCATCCGTATACATCATCCCCATATATGAGATGGAGCGAGAGGACGAGCAGGACGAGGGACTAGTGGACATATATGAACCATATTCTCAAGCTCCTCACACAGACCCGCCTCCGTACAGGGTACAGCACTGTGCATTTTCACGCATTTATCACATTTCATCATGAGAATGCTCGTTTTATTTAGACATGTAGGTGGTTGTCTGTTGCAAGGTGTCTCGAAATTCATCAGCAGCAACCAAACGGCATCAACTGTCTCCTCTTCTCTTTTCCAGCTTGAAGCACCATCGTACGCAGACCCCCCACCATCATATACAGACCCTCCATCTTACTCAGAGCTGCAGTGATCCTCCTCACTTTCCTCCTCCTCCACCTCAAACACCCTCCAGCCTGAACACATTCAACTTCTCATTACAGGGCAGTTACACGTTGAGATGTCAGGGCCAAGATTTGCATTTCAGCGTTACTTTTTCTAAATGTCCGTGTACTCTCTGCTTTAAATCTGTACTTCTTTTCCTCCTTGGTCCTTCTGTAACATCACTGACGCTATTACTTTTTGCATATATTTTATTTTCAGTAGACATTCCCTACTTTTTTTTTCTACTTTAGCTACAAATCTTTTTTACACATTCTCTTGCACAGCTTTTCAAAAGGTGATATGCAACCACAGAGTTTGAAAGTCTTTCTGAACATTTATAACAACTACATTTTTGACCCTTGTTTAAGCCCATACAGGTCACAGTCACTTTTAATGCAAGTATGTGGTTATATGTTTTATTTGGGACGTATGTGTATAGGATGAATGTACCTTGAAACAATGCACTAAATCTGATTGACAGAAATACTGAATTATGTGCACCATATGTAAGGTATGAAGTAAAATATTTAAGTATGGGCACTAATTGTTTACATATTTTAATAAACCATTGTTACTTTATAGTGTATGTAATTTACAAAATTAGCTGATTTATATTCATGAATAAAGTTGATTTAAATGAAATCGCACTTGAAATTCATTTGTAAAAAAGTGTCTATTGTTTTTTTCTTTCTTCTAAAAATCAAAGTAAGAAATTTGTTCACTTCATATGGTGCTAGGAATTCAGCCATCACTAGTCAGGGGGAAATTTACATTTTCTGGCTATCATGACAAAGTGTTATATTAGTGGTCTGATAGCTGACCTCGGAGTTACGACGCAGTGGTGAGTGATTTCGTTCAACATACACAAGAAATATGCAAGACACAGAGCACACCTCGATGTCCTGTGTCTTTAAACAAGACAATAATGCTGTAAAAGCTCTTCAGGTTGTGCACTTCCCTAAGTGACACATTATCTTTTGTTAGCGACCTGCAGGTCAGCACAGTTTTTGTATGTTTTGGACTCTTTAATAAGGTAAGGACTCATCACAGTGTAAAAAAAGATAAGAATCTAGTTTTGGTATAAATCTGTGTCATCGGTTTGATTTGTGTTTCATTCATGTGAATTCACCGATTTTTACTTAAAAGTTTATATGAGCTACAGATTTATAGGATGAAGGTTCACCGTCCGTTGTTAAGCTCAAACAGTATAAAGTCAAACATTACGCTGGTGATTCATGCCGCTTAAGAATCTGATTTAACCTCTCCCGTGGTTCACAGCTGAGCAGTTTTCACTAGTTTTTAAAATGAGATTATTGTGAGTGAAACACATCAGGTCACAACCCTCTTATTTCATACTCAATGAAAGTCCATATTTCACATAATTGTATTGTTGTTGATTTCAAGCAAGATGAGACAAATCTGCATCTGCAGCACAATATATATCTTAATTTGTTTTTACAGTAATGTCAGCAGGTTGACATAATCATAGCCATGAGTGCGGTGCTGAATATCTTTGGATATATGTAAGTAATCAAAGAAAGTCATGGATGAATCTCTCCATAAAAATAAGGTAATGAAATAATTAAGTCTTGAAATGTGTCCCCAGATTCCCGGTCTTGGTGGTGTGCATCGCTGTGGTGCTCCTCTGCTTCTATCTTCAGGCAAAAAAGAAAAGAGCAGCATATGATGTAACCATGCCGATGACGCAAGACGACAACACTTCTTCAGTAGTCCACACAATTTCTTTAGAGGAAGATCAACATTATGACAGATTCCCTCCTCGCTACAGCACGGTGGATCACCCTCCTCCCTACTCACTGGTGCGTACGCCCTCTCCACAGTACGCCGTTGACATCGCATCACAGTATTATTCAAAAATATTGCTGACACATAGGAGCACCTTTTACATCAGTTATGTCAGGTCTGTTGTTTTGACCTTTGCCATTCTTTGTATTGTGTCACAGAAAAATCAACAGTCTTTACTGGCACAGAGTCACACAATCATTTAAAAAATCCTACCTAGTTTTTTAAGAAGCATATTATGGCTCTGTAAATAAACAACAGTTCTCCAACTCTGCAAACTCTAGAAGATTGATCCGACTCTCGAGTTTAAAACACTGGGTAGCAGTTTTAAAATGGACAAAGTAGAGTTTTATGTTGAATGTCACTTTCACGCAGTTTGACCCCAAGCTGACGAG
This sequence comes from Seriola aureovittata, assembly GCF_021018895.1. Taxonomy (NCBI): domain Eukaryota; kingdom Metazoa; phylum Chordata; class Actinopteri; order Carangiformes; family Carangidae; genus Seriola; species Seriola aureovittata. The sequence continues at coordinate 6,592,225 of NC_079384.1, forward strand.
CATATGGCCGGGGGGGGCGCCGCCTGCCTACGAGATGTATCCGATAACGCTGCCTCTGGCGCCTCATCAATGGATGACACCCACAGGATCTCTATATCCAACCCCATCACCCTCACCCGCCACCACCCATGGCCACCAACAGCCTCAGGGGTCACTGCAGACCCCCACTGACTAAACTCTGAGGACACACCTTGTGTTGTTTCTGTGTATTTGAAAAAACAGTATTGCCATTTATTTAATATAATGTTTTTGTTTTTAATTTAAAAATGAATTTGCATGAATATTAACTGTAAACAATGAGGCAAGTTTCTGAACATTTTCAATTTTAATTTTTATATGAACATCAAAACTACAGTGTACGTAGTTGTCCAACTGCATCTACTCACCGGCAGAGTCATCAAAGCACCAAGTGTTTCTCTATCTTATACTATATATTCTTTATTACAATACAGTACTTACAAGTTTTAGGGAAAATAAAATGAATATTAAATAAGTTGCCATTATTATTATTTTTTTCTATTTTCTAAGAAGGAACAGTGACAGAAGTGAAATGTTCCATGATGAAAAAATAGAGTGTTTCCTTGGCTTTTGAACCATGTTAAGGCAAAAGTAAGTATGAAGAAGCCACTGATAAATATTTTTACTTTTTGTACTTTAAAAATAACAAAAAAAAAAAATTGTAATAATCTCCATCAGCTGTCCAAACTGTAATGATAAGTAATATGTATGCCTTCATTATACAATCAGTGCATACTGTAGGCTACCTCTTTAGTTTTTACTTTTTTTTTTTTTTTTTAAACTAGGGATGACGTGTTCTCAGTGCTACAAAAAAAAAAAAGCAGGCAGTAGTCGGACAATGATCCATTTGCTGGATCCCGTCACACAAACCAGAAGCTTTACCAGCACAGGACAGGAAATACACAACATAACCAACATTAAAAAAGGAAACAAAACAAACGGAGACTGCCGGGTAAATCCAAAATGCCTCAACAAAAGACAGGTTTCCACTGCTCTCACTGTGCTGTTGTGTGTACGTACATGTATATCTGTGTGTGAGTAGATGAGCGTATGTATGTTTTTGTTTATAATCGTCTATTGCTGTTCATTTTTCAAATGAGTGGAGACATACAAGATAAAGCACATTTCTGAACACATACAATCATACTGTATGGATCAAATGATTAAAATATAGAGAATTTAACACAAATGTGACATTTGGTATTTTTCCGTAACCAATTTGACCTACCGATCCAATGTAAACATTACACTACATAAAGTATTTAAGATTTGGAAAGGCTAAAAAGTTTAATATCCTTCAACGAAAACCTCCAACAGAGCACTGTGATCTGCAAAACATACGCATTACTCTAAGCCTATTTCCACGTTTATGATAACATACACACGCTCACTCACACTATTGCACTAAACCTCATAAGCAACTCTAAATCCTTCTCAACAAATATCAAGAGAATTATTCCAATTCTGACAAATAAAATACAATTTGACATTAGGCTCAACAGAGGAACACTAAGTTTGTACAAAAAATGCTCTACATGAGGCTGGTCATTTGCACTGAAACATAACGCTCAGCCCTTCACAACAGACCTCCACCGCCAACGACTGCATGGACGCAGCGCCTCTGAGGCTGCGAATGTTAAATCGTCCTCCGACCTTTGACCTGCGGCTCTGGCACTGTGCTGGTGAGCTCTCTGTGACTTTCAGAAGACCCAGCTCACAGGCACCCACTGCTGCTCCGTTGTCAGTTTCTCCAGTGCCAACCGTAGACTTCGGAAAGCTGCCTCCAGGCCGTCGTTCACCATGCACAGGTCAAAGTAATGTCCATAGGCTCTCTTAATGCGCTCACTCTCATCCACCGTCCTCTTTAGTTCAGAGTCCTGTTGGGAGCAGTCAGGGGGAGGCGCAGGATAGTGGGACAAATTAGGTGAAAATAAGTGTAGTGAGCAGGCAATTACTTAAATGGAATAAATGGAGTAAACAGTGAAATTAGTGCCCAACTAAAATCAAAGTAGTAATGAAGCATTCCTCCTTACTGAGTGAATCAAACACATTATGTATCCCTGTTTTTAGAACGGTGAGCTTTCTTCAGGCTACAACATGAATCATGAGTATTTTGTGTCACTGAAAAGATAAGAAGGAATAGCTCAACATTTTGGGAAATGCACTTTCTTGCCAAGAGTTAGATAAGGAGATTGATACCACTCTCATGTCTCTGTGGTAAATATGTGATAATGTAACATTGTAACAGCTCCAGTAATTTCAAACGGCAAAATGGTCCAGGACAACAAATAATAAACATCACACATAAACCTCATAAAATGTCAAACTTGTGGTTTTTGAACAGATTAAACAAGCAAGATAGATCCTGTTAATTAGTGAGCTCTAGAGATGCTGGTAGGTGGATGTTGTTACCTTTGAACGGAGCCAGGCTAGCTGTTTCCCCCTGTTTTGTCTTTATGCTACGCTAAACTAATTAGCCACTGCTTGCGGTTTCATGTTTACCGTACAGACATCGAGACTCTTGAAGTGAGAGAAAGTGAGTAAGTATTTTTCCCATAGTGTCGAGCTATTCCTTTAAGAGAACACACACTCACCGTTAACTGTTTCGTGACCACTCCTGACTCGATTGCTGACCGATTCATGGCTTTGAGAACCTCAAAGTCTGGGGCTTCGATGAACACAACATAAGGCAGGAACTCTGACGTCCGCAGGACTTTGAGAGCCTTTGTGAAAAAACAAAACAAAAACAGATGTACAGGAAACAAGCAAGCAATTGGAGAAGCTAAAAACGCAGACGCAATTATAAAGCTGAGAAAGTGATTAAAATGCCTCTGCAGGGTCTTCAGCTAACACATTTATCAAACTAATGTGTATAAATACAATTACAAAGTACAAAGTACTTCAGTAGCAACAAGCTGTATATAACTGGTATGATTATACATTAAATACATTTTACACCTCAGTCATTTATGGTGGAAAACATGACAAGTGTTGACAGGTGAGAAACAGAAGTAAGAAGTGAAGGCAGGGAGGCAGGAGGGAAGATAAAGAGTGTGTGTGTGTGTGTGTGTGTGTGTGTGTGTGTGTGTGTGTGTGTGAGCTTCCTCTACCTGTGGGTTGACGTCCAGGATGCAGATCTTTCCCGTTTCTATCACCTCGTGTATGGAGTTGATCTTCGTCCCATACAGGTTCCCGTCATACTCGCCATGCTCCAAGAAACGGCCGTTTTTAATGTCACACTCCATTTCGCTGCGGGTCATGAAAGAGTACATCTGGCCATCCCTCTCATCCACCTTTGGTTTTCTGGAGGTGACTGAGGGATGAAGATAAATCCAAACACAGAGATGGAATCAATCTATTTTAAACTAATCCCACAATATAGCAATACAGGATAAAGTTCTGTCATTTGAATACTTTGGTTTAGTGCAAACACTGACACTAACTGGTAGAAATATGGCAAAAAGCAAGGATGCAAAAGAGTGGTAAAAAAATATTTGAATTTATGAAAACAGTGAGACACTAGAAAACCAAGGTGACAGAGAAAAACATTAACTAGTGAAAAATAGTACACAATATGACGACATTTACACAGCGTGCAACAAAGGCAACAAGTGCTGCAACAACAAAAAAATAAAACCACTGCATGATCCTGAATGATAGATGGATTTTCTATATGGTTTAGTGTCATGACGAATGGCTGCACTCACAGGGGATGGTGGTGCCGTACCGCTGGGGATCCGACACCAGCAGCTTGTTCTTCAGACTGCGACGGCCGACTCCCTGCGCACCAATCAGAACCAGTGTCTTCCTCCTGAAGGGCGGGACCTTGGCAACCTCTTCATAGATCCGCAACTCATGTCGATCGAATTCTAGCAAGGAACCCGGTAATGACGGAGATCAACACAATGAAGTGCAATGCCCTTCTGACCAGTTCAGTTACACTCATACAAACTGTGATGTTGTATGTTTCTATACCTGCATTCTTGGTTGTCAAATACATCATCTTTTTTTTCTTCTTGCCTCCCATCCCAGCACACAGAGGACCTGAGACAGCAACACACAAAACACAATAAAACCTCCAACCCCGATGCTTGTCTGTGTCATACACTTCAACAAAGTCCCTGTTAAAATGACATACTACCAAGGTGAAAGCTCTGCTGGGTCATAAGAGTTATAGACCGTCACAACCACTAGATGGCACTGTGCAGCAATACTGATCTGCCACCGTTCTGCTGCCAGAGAACACCTGTGACTAGCCGATCTGCTGACCGTCTGTTCACTATGGCACAATATTATTATCTCTTATGTACAAAGATACGCAGCAGAAACAAGTTGGAGCTCAGTTGCTCTTTTTCATGATGAAATTCAACTCATCAAGCTGTGGCATGTAAAAATTGTGACTGTGCAACTCAAACCTCAAAGTGCTAATGATGAAATATATTTCTCAATTTCATGAATTGGATCAACAATTTCCCAACCTCAGGATCCAGCAGTGCTCCGTTCAAATGTTTGACTCAAACCAAACTGGTTGTTGGTATAATATGTGAAACACGTGCGAGCAGACAGATGTGTCCTTCCCAGCTCCAAGGGCAGTACAGTTGGGCTGTCATCTACCTCTCCTCCACAAGTGAAGGGCATGCGGCTGGCTGTGACTCACCACCTGTTTTGTTGCCGCTCAGGACACTGAACGGAGGAAAAGAGCCTCTATTCACTCCTCATCTCATAAGAGATGATTATTGATCAGGTCTGTATTTACAGCGGTGTTATCACCACTCCTCAATCAACGGTGCTTCTCAGGGAGCGCTGTTTGTGAATGTCAGACCTTGCGGCTTAATAACCAGCAGATTGGATCAGGCTGCCTGAGTCAAGCCGATGCTCATTACAAGTTCTCCAGTGCTCACTGACGGAGTAACAGGCTGGAGAGGTGAGAGGAGGATGAGCGGCCGGCGCCAGATGAAATGCTTGTATGATATGGAGAGGAACAGATGCTGTCTTTGTTGCTAGTATGTTTGTGCAGCGAGGAGTCTGTGTCGAATCTGCATAATGAGAAGTGCTTCTCTGCTCTGCTGCGCGCCGCTGAGAGCTGTACCTGTGGTAGCGAGCTCCAGATCTCTCTTCACAAACGCTTTCCTCTTCTCTTCAAGTAGCTGGCTTGGAATTAGACCTGCACTGCCTCCCTCTATGTGACAGGCCTGAGAAGGAAGGAAACAGACACGCACACGCAAAATACGTGTGATCACGTGAGGAAAAAACGGAAACATGCAGACTGACTTGTTAACATAATCCTGTTGGTTCTGTATCTGGCTGGAAAGGTTGGGGGCTGAACTGACCTGCCACCAGTTGAGGTCCTCCTGGTTAAAGATCTGCAGAATGTCTCCGCTGCTGAAGCTTAGCCCTGCCTCCTTACAGGGAATCAGGTTATCATGAGAAGGGTCGTAGTCAAAGTGACACTTTACAAAGGCCTAAAAGAAAAGGGAAATGTCCAAGTTAAACCAAATAAATACACATTTAATGGGAAAAAAATTGGCTTTGTAACATGGTAGAATTGTATTCTCCGGCTGTGGTGTAAGTGAAGTGTGGTAGATGGATTGTGCGAGTAAGTGTCCATTGCTATGACACAGCCTTGCCCACTTAAAGCCTAGTCCATCTCTCAGCTCACTTTCCCGACATCTCAAGGCTCCAGGATTCAGCTCATAAACCAAACCCTGTATCCCAACCCCCACTGACAGGACAAGGAGTCTGAGAGACAGACGGAGAGAGAGGGAGAGGGATAGACAGAGGGAGAGACACAGAAATAAAGAGAGACAGCGCCAAAATCTGTAGCCATGGCAACCATCCCCTCCCCCCTTGCACTTGACGCCTTTTCTCGTACTGAACTGATGCATGAGCATAAAAAAAAAGCCTGCCAGCCCTTACTGTACTGTGTGTGTGTGTGTCTCATTCCCCTCTAAGGACATGATGGTGGAATACACACACACACACACACGCACACACACACGCACACACACGCACACATACACACGCACACACACGCACACACACACACACACTATCACAGTCTCCATCGGCCAACGGGAGCTGTCAGTTGAGTTTAGCTATCATACGATGGCCAAGCTCCAGGCGTGAAACATAGACAGCTGGATTACATTCAGAGAGAACTTTTGGGAACAACTCTAATCATCAGAGCTCCTCACACATAACACCCACCTACACAGCTCTTAACTGTACGAGCACCTCCAAATAACTCTTTAATATCTCAGACAGACAGCCTTTTTTGAGTGTTTAAGTAGGCACTTCGATATCCGAAGCTAATACTACACAAAAAAAAAGGAAAACTAAACACTTGTGCACTCTGCTTTCACAGAGCAAAAGTCTGAAGACGGTACACTGTAGAAATGTCATCTTACGGGAAGTCTGACTCTTTTGAATTGCATCGAGAAGCCATGACTCAGAAGAGACTCTTTTCAGTGAATAACCCAAAGAAATAGGAGGGTGTTATGTTTTCTTACATGAAGGCAATTCAAGATTATTTCTGCAAGATTGGCTGCTGCCCTCAGTTGCTGCAGGTCTAACCAGAGCAGTGGAAAAAACCAGCTGGAAATGCGAGTCTTACAACAGCTACTCTACTGTTGTCAAACACAATCATCCCAGCTCCAGTTTTGGTAGTTTACATGTTTTCATTCAATTTGACGGATTTCACTGCTCCTCTAAGTGCTGAAGGAATCCTCTCATCGCTTGGGCAAAAGAATAACATGAATACAGCGGTGCAAGTAGCTGCGTGTGGCTGTACTTAAGCACGGTGGTGCTTTGAGCTAAACGCCAACGACTGAATTTTTATGCCAATCTATGCAATAAGTTGTCGAGGCATTTCATTCAAACCCACAAATGTCATCCTTACTGGAGATGGAGGAAAAGTCAGGGGATCGCCCTAGTGAGAAGGACACATCCTCTGGGCACCATGGATATCTGTACCACATTTCATGGGAATCCATCAAACAGTGGCTCAGATATTTCAGTATGGATAAAGTGGTGGACTGACATTGCTAGCATGGCTAAAACTGAATTCTTATCCAGTGAAAAACTCATTTTTCAGCACCTGGAATTTTGGAGGTGAAATGTTTTCACACAACAGCAAAATACGCTTCGAATACATGTATAAACTATGCTAATAATCCTAGCACACAAACCCTCTCTATACCATTTCTTGTAGATTTTGTTCTAGTATATTTTGGTCTGGTGTAAGGAATTAATTTAGCACGGCTTCTTCAAGTTCGACTGTTCCTCTTCTCTTTGGCTGAGATCAATCAGTCACAGAGCCTTGTGCCCAATACTTCTCCAGCTGTATATACATCCTCTGATGTGCTCTATCCTTCCATCCTTTTGCCAATGCATCACCAGACGAGATAACCCTTCTATTTCCCCTCACTGTAAACTGGGTCATATTTTCACTGTGACTTGCCTCCTCTGGCTTTGAGAAAGCTAGTGATCATTAGCTAGCATAAAGCTACAGTATGAGAGCCACAACATCAAGTATTTTTCCGTGTGTTTTCCAGCTGTTAAAACACACTGTACTGAGCAATCTCTTACAAACATTTGATAATGCAACAAATCTGTTGAAATGTAAGACCGTGGGACCAAAGGACAAATCCAAAAAAGATAGACAATAACAGACTAACTCCAGTGTCATGAGCTGTCTATGGGATCACTATTTTTCTCTTGTTCACGGAGGCTTCCATTTTTGATCCATTATGCATATGCAGAAAATTACTCTGCATTTGGATAAGTGACAAAACTGAAATGCAGGTATTCCTATAGCCAAATAGGCAAAGTCATCTACAAAGTCCTGCTGTAGAATAAGGTATACGAGTCTTGGCACGGCATGCAAGGTTAAAGACTGCAGAGAAGATGCCAGCGAGGACAGGCAGTGGTGCTTACTGACTGATGAAAATGACAGTATCCTTTCAAACTAATCACAACCTTTTCCACATTATTCATTTAAAGAATGTGATTTCAAAAATGGATTCAACTTCTAAAGAGTGTGAGATTCAATGTGGAAATTCACAAGGAGTTGCACACAAAGAATATGAGCTATATGTGTGTCCATTGTCATGAACAGATTTTACAGGTTTAAGTCTCTTGGGGTCTTGCACACAAGTGATGGTGAGATGAAGTGCGAGACTAAAATTTTAATGTTTGTACATACATTCAAATTTTAATGTATTTGTACAAATAACATACACGAGTCATGATTGGTGGACAGGTTCATTCAAAACTCATCACTTGAGAATCGCATTTTCTTACATTGTTTTATTCTTTTCTGTTTTTATTGCATCTTTGTATTTGTTAAATTTATATTTTACTTATACATTCCTTGTCTTTTGAAAAGCACTTTGTATCTTGTCTTTGAAAAGTGTTATATAAATAAAGTACCTCTTCATATTATTATTATTTAGCAGGTTGGTATGAGTTTTAATAATCTGTGTAACTGTGTAGATATGAAGTACCCCCCCCCCCCCCCCCCGACTGACCTGTCGTGGTGTGTGTGGCTCCTGGTAGCTGGGCAGGATCTTTAGCACCACACTGCCACTGGCCTCCTTCAGCATCTCCTGGAGCACCTTGGGGTCGTTGCCCACCTCCTTGCCGTTCACCTCCTTGATGATGTCACCCACATGGAGCAGACCTTGCTGGTCAATCATGCCACCATGGAGGATCCTGGCAATCACCAGCTCGCCACTCTCAACTCGGAACGTCACTCCCTACACACACACACACACACACACACACAAACACACAGTTGCAATGCAATAATCATTTAGCTAACTACACCTGATAATATACTGTGATTGTCTTAAGCTAATTAATGTAATGACCACTAAACTGTTCCATTAAGAAGCTACTCAGGCTTAAACAAATATACACTTCAGGGTGTGTTTAGCTGTTCAACAGGTATCCAAGGTTATTACGATGAGATGTTATTGTTGCTCACTATTTTCCGTATTTAGACTCTACTTCTGCTCCCTCACCTTTCAAATTATAGATTTTGTGGCACCAGTGACTTGGTTGACTTGGTGACAGCAAACCTCAAGTTGTGTGTCTAACAAACCGGAGGCAGAGAGTTTGAGGGTATAAAATGAGACAAAAGATCCCCTGCAGAAGTTGTACAGTATGAATTAACAGCATTCCAACCTGCTGCCGATAAATCACCTTTATTTTATGCTACATGGCAGTATAAATCTGACTTATCTCTCTTTTTAACAATGCTACAAAATGATCTAATCTTACTGAGTGCATGTGCCTCTCCCAAGGCACAAATCATACTGTTTATTGTGGAGTTTACAATTTACAGGAGAAGCTTCATCCTACTTAAATGATTACAATGTGCGGTTCCTTCGCTGAGCAGACTTACCAGGTGCTCACCCGACACCTTACGGATCCCCACCATCCTGACGGCGTCTGGGGGCACAGGCTGGTTGTTGAGAGCTGCGTCCATGAAGGAACAGGGGCTGGGAGGAGGAGTCTCATAGTTTTTGGATGCCACAGAATCGTGGGTTTCCAGGAGGGACTGTGAGCAGAACGACGGGCGACAAAACCACTGATGATGACGAAGATGCCATAGTTCACAAATCAGGTGGTCTTGCTTTTGTCTGTACGGGGCTATTGTCAATACAGAAGCTACTGTAGCTCCAAATCAATTAAATCCATGCTAGCACAACATGCATCATTAAGCGTGAACATCACTTTGAAAAGTAATTAAAGGTTTAGCCTGAATGACTGTTAATTAAAGCTACAGTTTGTTGCTAGATATAGGCCCTGTTCTCCAAACCTGGAAGTGGGGTTCCTTCAGGATGCGGACCAGCTCGTCAGCTGCCGAGCTCCTCTGTGCGAGCGGGCTGAGCTCCTTCAGGATGTCCTGGACCAGCTCCACGTTGTTCTCCCTCACAGCCTCGAGCTTTGGTTCCTCAAATCGCTCATGGGCCTGGGATTTAATGAATAGAAAACAGATGGTACTTGGGGATACATCTCCCATCATAAACGCCAGGATTAACCGATTACCTGATAGCCTTGTCTCTGATTTACGGCTTCATGCCATTGTCTTTGAAAAGGAGTTTCCACTTGTGCATCTATTCAGTGAGCAGACAGGGCACCTAGCAGAGACATAATGAAATGTTTTCTGACTTCTGCAGGTCTGTTTGTTTTGATTCACTAACACAGTAAAGGGCACAGCTGCAAACAACAAAAACAGCAACATGAAACCAAGCCCCTGTCGAGAACACAGCCTGCACTCATCAATCCTGACCGAAAGATACAAAAACCAAGAGAACTAAGCTCAAACTGGAGTCAAATCTTTTGCCCCTTAGGTTTTTTTGGTGTGCTCTGTGAAGCATCAATATTTCAGAGAACATTAATTTTTGCTGCTACCAAGGACAGAAGGAGTCTCTGCTCATTGGACACGGCTTCCACACCTCTGGCACAGATATGCAATGAGCGAATTAATCCTTTCCTGTCTGGTTTTGGCTCATTTTAGATCACAGACCTGGATTTTGGTTTCTGTTATTTCTCTTATATTTTTGTGACAAAATTGTAATATTTTGCACAAAAAAGTTAAATTGAGATTTCTATACTGCAATGTGACAAAAAGCCAACAGAATGCTATTATATATCAACAGGTTTTCCAAACCATTATAACGAAACCATTTACAGTAGCACTATCTGCAGCTGCACAACAAGTGATTTTGTATTTGTATTTGAAGATCCACATCGTCAGGCGATTCCCGCAGAGGATTTGTCTGGTGGGACTCACTACTACTCTGGCAGCCATGATGTTTGTTTGTTGAGGAAGAGAGGAAGGACCCCTGCTGACAACACACACACACACACACACACACACACACACACACACACACACACACACACACAAACAGATACACAACAGATAGTCACAAATGCCTGCATGTACACACTTCAACGCACAAATCCTCATGGTCCTTTGGTACACATACACTGCACTTACAGGGACACAGGCACAGCACACAGACACACACACACACACACTGAGAAAGTTATTTGCACATGATTAAACAGTCACACAGGGAGCTCTTCAGCCCTGTTCAGAGATACAGCAGCAGGATTTTGCACATTTGGTGTTTTGGCAGAATTCTTTGTAACCTGATGGAGCGAGCTGTCGGTGACTGGCCCTTGGGCGACTTGCCAGCATGGACACTTTGCTATATTATTACACTGTTTTCAGAGCCGTGGACATGGCCTACAAAAGGCATGTGTTTGTTTTGACACTAATTTGTTGGTTATATTAGAAAATGACTAAGATGAGCATGTGTTGTAGCGTCCTATTTTGCATTAGATAGTGTATCTGCAAGCAGCAGTCTCAGGTTGTTGATATGTAGTCTATCTTTGATGCCAATTATTCAACAATTAGTCTGCCAACTACCGAGATTTTTTGGCTTTCAAAATTCCCTATCCATTGTAACACCAGTACTACTAACCTTCCTCTTCTCCATCTAGACTTTTTAACTACAAAGGCTAATGAGGACTGCTGTTCTCAAGGCAAAATGTGAATGACAGAGCAGTGCTATAATTATATTTTCCTTCTCCTTTAGATATTTCTGATGAATTATTCTGGTTTAGGAAGCTAGCCTTCTCTTCTCCTTTGCCAAAATGCAACACAGCTTGATGTGATTACAAGCCACTGTAGCTCAGCGGCTTATTTTTGTTTATCAGTGTAGCTCCCACTGGTCATCAAAAGTGGCTGATAAAGTTCATTAATTATTGTAACTTTTGAAATAAAAAAAACACATTCTTCATCTTGTTTAATTATTATTTGTCTGTGTTGTAGATTTAATTTCAAATAAATAAAAGTTTTAGATTTTTTAATAAATTTACAAAGAATTATCAAAACATGTTTTCACTTTGTTATTCTGGGTTGTTAAAGGCAAAAATGGCAATTTAATTCATATCTACAACAAAATAAAATGTGGAAAAAGTGAATTCATGAGCAATAAAATGCATCTTTACTTAAATTTATATACTCAAAGGTTTTGCTGCTGCAGCTTACTTGGTTTGACCTAGGTTAAGATCGATATTACTGTGTAACTGTCATCACAGAATAAGGTCACTAAACTTATAAATCTTCTCTACTTGAGCCATTATCTTTGAATTGCCACTTGTTGTCATGGTTAAACATAAAGAGAGAGAAAGTTAAAACAGGCTCTTTTGTACATGTAAGAGACAGTGTATACAGCATGTGTTCCTAATGAAACAGCAAACAGTAACATTATCATATATATTAACAACAATTTTCTTTCTCTCTCTCTGAATCAGACTCTTAGCACCACATTTGTCACAGTTTTAAGCGTGCTTCATCCTTTCGTTCATTCAGTCCAGTTGTTTGTAGTTGCATGTTATAATTTTGCAGACATTTCAGACGCTGCCTCTCCAACCTGCCTGTCCTCCCCGCCAGCAGCGTCACCTGTCCTGCTCCGCCTCCCTGCTCCCTATTCCCTCACTAGCTCCCTATACACCGACCTGTTTCCGCTTGCTTTCTGCCAGATTGTGTTTGTTTCCAGTGCTCCTGGTGCCCCTTTCTGACAACTGTGACAAGATTAGATGAGATGTACTACTGAATGAAAACAGAAAGCTTTCATGTCTGATTTCTGTTTCTGCACTTTCAGCTAAATGTCAATAGCTCACGGGAAACTGGACGATAATTGTCAGGATTTGACCGCTCGGCACATAGTAGCTAAACTGTTTTGCACAAGCTGTTTTGTTTAACACTAGAATTTATTGTTTATGAGGCCAAATGGCACTGTTCTTCAAAGATCTTGGAGTCTCATTTAGAGTCCAACTAAGAAGAAATGTGATGGTTAGCTAGGGTCAAAAGCACAGGGTACATAGCTGTCCTCGATGCCACAATGACCCTGAATGCTCAGTTAGATAGAGCCAGTTATTGAGTCTGTGCCACAGTCATAACTGATAATAACTGAGCACTGCGGAAGCCCTTTTTTGCATGATGATAGCTCCTGTTGTCAGTATCTGCTCATTGTTGCTCTAATCATCATTGAGATTCATTAAAGAATTGTGGGTTGTGCTGATTGCATCATTCTGCAGTAAGTGTGGTGCAATCAGCACAATTCACTGAAGTCCCCAGGCAATGTGAACAAATGTATGGACCCTTAGTGTGTCCCCCTATCCCTCTGTTAGCGTGTCCTTTCCTCTACCAGCACAATAAATTATAGCTTGTTGAGTGTTGATAGATCCATGAGGGGTCAAGTGAAACTGCCGTTCTTTTTTTATATCATAATCCTTCAGTGAAGCATCTTTTCTCACAGCTTGCATCAGCACATTAATCTTTTATGAGAATGCTCATCAATATACCGGTACCACCATCAACCCCCTCAGACATACGCTACAGTGCAAACAAACACCAGTGTCACACTCTTGCATGCTAGCACGCACACATGCATATGCAGTTTTCTGCAGAGGAAAAATCCTTCAGTTCTGTGTGAAAAAGAAACCAAAAACAGAGGAAGACATAGAGGGAGAGAGAAGGAGAAATGAGGACAGAGAGACGCAGAAGAGGCTCTGTTTTCAGCAATATGGCAGGCTGTTGATGCAGTAGTCCCCTTTGTTCCCTGTGGGTAGTCCATCTTCAAATTTCCTGAACAGAACTGCTTTTGAATTACTGAACGATCCTGCTTTCTACCTCCGGCTCTGTCTGAGTCGGAGAGGAAGCCCACAGACCAATGCATCTCCCTGGACATAGAAACCTCATGGCCACAAGCAGCTTCCACATCGGTGCAGTTTTTAGTTAGACTGCAGCAGAATATACTGAAAGGACATACAAGACAATACAAAGAAAATACGACAAGTGGAACACAGACGGAACGAAACAAGAAGGCTCGCAGAGAGATTATAAAACAACATAAATAGTCTCTCAGAAATGTTGTGACATTATTTATAACTGGTGAGCAAGGTAAAATAACATGCATAGATGAAGCCAGGTGGGTCAGAGTCCCTATGAATGCAGGGTAATATGACACCATGCCGAGAAATTCTTTCAAATCTATCACATTGAGTTTGGTCAGATACAGTCTTTCCATTTGCATAATAGACTGCAAACACCCCATCTAACTGTCCAGGCTTGAATGAATGATTTTGGCATATGGGAGCCACTTTTATCTAATGTAATATTTGCAAAGAATCTGACTATGCAATGTTAAAAAAACAAATGTGGCTATCCATACTAATGACTGCTGTCAGCATAAAGGAAAAGAAAAAGAATGACTTTCAGTATATGATGTGAATTGTATCGGTACTTTTTTCCTTGCATACTTTTGCAGTGCACAGCAGTGTACTTTCGCTTTCTCTGCCTGTTGCATTTTTAAAAAGGCATGTGATACTGTGGTCTTGGGCGAGAAGTGAAGGGGGGAAGACTTCGACAGGAGAGAAAGAACATGAGATGTGGTTGGATGAGACTCTGAAAGAGCTTAGCAGCGGCAGAGAATCTTTTCACTCTTCTCCCTTCACTTCAAAAAGCTGCACTCCGTAACAATGACATCCCTCTCCTCCATGTAAATATCAAGAACTAGCTGGGATTGGTTTCATAAAAGGGAGTTTACATGCGGAGAAGTGAGGTATTTTATTTAAATGTCTGCTTCTACTCAGAAAGTGTACGTTTGAAGTGGTTCTGGGAATAGGCTGGAGTCTCATAGAGCCTTCAGCATATGGGAAACAAACATGCACCATCTGGGCGCTGATGGTTCAAGTTATTCAGCAAAAAGCAATCTGATCCACAGGCTTGTCTTGTTTACATTTGAATGGCTGAAAACTTACATGGATTTTGGGGTCAAAGTTCAGATACTAGCTTCACTGAGAAGTTGTGGTGAGACAAGAAACAAACAGCTGATTGGAACCGACTTAAATCAGCTGTATGAAAGAATATTCAAATATTACAACAGTGCTGTTTGCACATATGTTTTGGTTAAAGTTTTTGGGGCCAGTCAGAACAACAAAAGATGAGTGCCAGCCACGTCTGAGTTTTCTTGGATAAAGTTATGAAGTCCTTGGAAGAATGTCCCTCGTTTGCTTCCACCCAGGACGCTTCAATCCAAAGTCTGGGCGACCGGCCTGAAGAATTCTGTACAAATGCTACATGGATTTGGAAATTGATCTTGTTCATTCTTACAGATATATACATGTACATGTGCAGTATATCAAGTACACTTTTGCTGAACCACAAGATGCATCTGGTTCTATATGTCCTCATCTGCCATGTTGCTTTGTAAAGCTCCCAATGAACAGGTTTTTGTTGCCATATCAAAATCTGCGGCCACTTCCCTCACTAGCTTGTACTTTTGTTTTCTTCACAGTGACATTTCCTTCAAGAACACCTGTATATACTGTATATACTACTGTGTATACTGTTTGAGTTTGTCTCTTAGAGCAAGACAGCTGTGGTCATCTTAAATCCATGTCGATTACAATGAATACCAATGATGATAACATTTCACAGTGGAAAAAACACAAACCATATCCTGTAACATGATGCGGAGAGAAACCCCCTGAACTATGGAGAATGTGGAAGTGAGTTGTTTAGTTGAAGCATTCAAACAGGTTTTTGGAATAAATTAATAAATAAATAAGTGTAAAACTTAATGACTTCTGTCTTCTTCACTGAACACAATAGCTGACACTCCACCTGAACCTGTCAACTTGACAAGCTTCCCAAAGATAACTGTGCAGCTCATCGACTGCTATTTCAATCTTTTTGCTCTGATCGGCAAAAATATTGCATTGCCTTGTTAAAATGACTGACAGGTGGGAAAATGCTAGTAATTCAATAACAAGATATTGTTCAGCTTGATATTGCTATACGCCAAACACAGTACTAAAATAATTTCCTTTCATGTTTGTATCAAATGCCAATCCTGTTCAATATTTTTAGGGACATATTCAATAGAGCCCTCAATAAACAATCCATTCATCCTGTGCCATCACAGAAACCCTCTGCGTTCACCAAGTTACAAGCGCCAGCAGCAGTTCAAGAGCCACAGGTGTGTATTATATGGGTTTAAGTTCATACAACATTGTCAACAACATGAGCAGCTCTCTGTTGTTAGTAAAAATATGCCCATCATCATCTACCGTATCTGCTTTCCCTGCAACTTGGAGAGACGAGGAGGTGAGCATCATTTCATGGCAGGGGAGCCGCCGTTTGCCTCTTTACATCTGGGTTTTCATCTGATTTTTGCTGCCTGTGTAGCATGACACTGAGTGAAAATGAAATACCAGATGCTTCTTTCATTTGCATTTTCAACTCATGAGAAAACAATGAAGCAAGACCATTAAAATGGTAATGTGATTGCACTTGATGAATTTAATCTGTCTTTTTTTGGGATAATTTAAATTTTAAATGTAATAACAGCTGTGAATTTTAAGTTTCCACTTTGGAGCATCATTTTAATAAATCTTCTCATAATGCATGCGAAACTCTATGAAAATATTATGATTTGTTCTGCATTACACGTCACTGTTAAATTTTAATGTTATGGCTTATGTACAAAATGCAAGACTGCATTGCCAATTTAAAAATACTTTTAAAGTTGCATGCATCAAATAAATTTTGCAGTGAATATATTACTGGCATCCAAATGAGTATAACTAGCCTGTGTTCCTGCCGTCTAACTGTAATTTATTTACATTAAAATTTAAGTCCTTTATCATTGAGTCATCCGTTTGAGCGCCCATCCCTGAACACAGACCAATTAAAAGCTTTCGGTGTCCTATATTGGATGGCACACACACACACACACACACACACACACACACACACTACTCCATCATACATTTAATAGTGTACAGCATAAAGTTGTTCTCACCACAGGGCTCTCCATGATGCCTTTGAGGAAGATGAGGTCCAGGTCATTGGCAGTTGTAGAGCTCGTGCTGTCACTCAGTGTGTCCAGGGCCTGATGCATGGCTACGCACGCACACACACACACACACACACACACAGAGAAAGAGAAGAAATAAGAGAAAGAAAAGAGTTTATTTCACTCCTCCCCCTCCCTATTCTACAGTTACTCATGGGAAATAGATCACCTGAAAGAAAGAAGAGAGAGAGAGCGAGAGAGAGAGAGAGAGAGAGAGAGAGAGAGAGAGAGAGGGCACATTTAGAGTAGTTCACACTACATGGCTGAACGAGAGGAGGCTGAAGGAAAAGCCAGCAGGAGAGAGGAAGAGGGAGAGGGGATGGGAGCTGCCTCACATCTTTTCCCAAGCAATTTCACCTCTGTCAGTCACCCTTCTCTTAAGTCTGTCAGAGGCGACAGTATCTTTCTCCTACAACTCCCAACTTCCTCTCTCTCCCCCTCCTACGCACACGTTCATACACACAAGCCCATTCCGCCTGAACAACAACAACATTTTCCGAAGTTGCTGAGAGGAAAAACATTTTTACCATTTTATGTGTGACTTTTTTGTGTGCTAATCAATTTGTCGGCTTGTACCAAAGTACATTTCAGAGGCTGGCCAGGTGCGACTATGGCACAAGCTGATGCATTATTTTTTCTTCTTCTCCTGGTTCATGCAGGAGCCTTGATGATAAGCCTTAAAAAGGAAATACATGCACACACATACCATTATCTCAAAGATGTGTATCAAACTTCTAAATCACACATATCACTCAATGAGATGACCAATCAAATAGCAGATGCAAGATGATATCAACAATTTAAGCAAAGGTCAATGAAGGTTCGGTCTAGCTTCAAAGCATCTTCAGCTTTGAATGTGACGCATCATGGTACCAAACACATTGACGTCACCCACCAGCAGGCATGAATTACAGCAGATGTAACTGTCAGAGGAGTGGGCATTTTTACTCGCAGGGAACATTTGTCTGTTGTAATTTATTCAACAGACACCGAGGCCTTTGTTTCCAAAGCTAAAAATACAACACTGGCTTTTACTCCTCACAAAGGAAGCAGACTGGTGGTCCACCACACTTCCTGCACAACCCACTTCATAGGTCTTATGCCCTTATAAGGACATAATAGAGCATTAAGAGGGGATTGGTCCAATTAGAAGGCTGCTAGTTCATTTTTTCTGAGAGTACTCTGTCCCAAATGCTTTCTATAGACTCGCTTTAACCTTGTTTTAAACATGTAGCACCTCCGCAAACAACAGGATGAAGTATAATCTGGATATATAGTGTGCGTAATAAAATAAGACTGTCCCGCTGCAATCCGCAATAAAAATGGAGGGGCTACTCACAGCTGTAAAAAGTAAATGAAAATATTGCGGATGGTTGTATGAGAGCTCAGGCAAGCTAATAAATCCAAGAAAATATTTTCTTTGGAATAGGGTAATATTTAATTAATGCATTAGTGGCAGTGCCTCTGTTGTATTGTTTTCCGTTAGTGGTATAATGTACATAGACTTCTTCTACTATATACTAGTGGATAAACATAGCTTGTGTATACTTTAAAGTATTATTTTAGATCATGACTCATACTGCACTGTACTAAGCACACTCCACTACATGCAATATTTACAGTAGCTCTGTGGAACCATGTAGTCTTATGTTCCAACAAGAACTTCTGTCTTCTTCCTAATGAGCTGATTTAGTGAGCTAGCGAGCTAGCATATTTACAAATGCATCCCATATGCACAGTTACAGGAAAAATGAGATCAATGGCTGGGTCCAGGTACATTAATTACGATGGTTTTAAACTGAGCAATGCAACAAAAGCCAACAATGAACAAGAGTCTACAGCCATGCTAACAGTTCTGTGAGGCTACTCTTAGCCACAGTGGTGCCATGATCTTAATGTTAACACCAGCATGGCAACATGCTCCCAATGACAATTCTAACATGCTGATGTTTATAAAATATAATATTTAACACATTTACCATCTAAGTTTAGAGTATTAACATGCTAACATTTGCTAATTAGCACTAAACCTAATGTACAGTTGAGGCAGATGTGAATGTTATTATTTTTCCACGGTGCACAAAACCTACAGGGATAATTTGAATTTTGACCAGATGATGGTGCTAAAGGAAAAGCTAAGGAATCCCCAAATTGATTGAAATACATCCTTAGCATGAATGTCTGTACACATTTTAATAGCAAATCCCCCCCAACAGTTGTTAAGACATGTCACTAATCAAAACAAGAATATCAAACTGCTGGTCAGACAATCACCAAAGTCATTCAGATTCATCCTCTAGGGACTATGAATGTCTGCACTGAACAGTCTATAGCTTGTACAAAATGTCATGGCAATACACACAACAGCTACGGAGCTATTTCAGCCTCGACCAAAGCGGTGGGCCAACTGATCGACTGACATTACAATCCATCAAACCATGACACTAACATGACTAAAAAAACAAACAAACAAACAAACAAACAAACAATAAACAGAAATCAGACAATATAAAGTTTTCAGTGATCCACAGAAAATCACCGACTGGAAGAATTAAAATTTTCCTTTGAAAAAAGGGACGTACTATTTGGCAAAATGAATAAGTCTCTCAGAGTATCATGATTCTATTAAGTGGTTTCACTGATGCACAGCCTGAAGCTGCGCTGTTCACAATACACAACAAAATTACTTTGTGGACTCAAACAATATCAATAACTCCAACAGAAAATGTTCTCTAATCTCCTTACAATTATCCCCTTTTAATCACCAAACTCACTGTTTCAACTTGATATCCAATAGGCTGGACTGAAAGCTCGGGTAAGGAAAGAGAATCTGATAAAAACGTGTCCACTGAAGCTGAGTATTTGAACAGTATGCATTTCTGTGTGCAGCTCAGGTCTGTCAAGAACCCGGCAGATTTATGTTTCTGTTGCTCAGCATTGTGCTGTGGGAGGTTTTTTTTAAGGTGCGGAATAATGAGGTAATAGATATTTTGAGAATGAGTAGAGAACTATTTTTGGTCTACTGTGGTGTTTTGGAAGTATTTCAACATGTACATACTTACTATACATCCATGTACAAACAGTCAGAAAGACAGGACACTATCCTCATCTTGGCTTCGACTCAGGAAAAAAGATGAAAAGATAGAAAGCTATAACGGCAAGAAGGCAAGAGGAAGATGACCTCAGTGATTACACAGTCCATCCGCTCTCTCTCTGAATAATTTGACAAGTAAATTAAATAAATAATTGCACAAGTCTTCCGCAGTGAAGTCTTGTTTTTCTTCTATTTTCCCGCTAACACAAGCTCTGCTCCATCAGGACTGTTGCCAGATTTGCGCCTGGCAGAGAGTATCAGACCAGCAGGCTCGGCTTACAGGTCCTGCATAATTCTGTTTAATCACAACAACTGTATGCCAGTGTTGTTGCCACATCGGCACTTTTCCCGATGCCAACTCTCTGATTCACCGTGTGTGTGCAGTTAGATTTTTTTTTTCTCTTCTTCTCAGTGTTTCCCTTATTTTCAAAGTTGTGTACCTTTTTTGGATTCTTCTCACATGCTCATGCTGTCCTAATACATTTACATATGTCACTTATCATTTTCTCTTTTCTCCTTTCACTCCAGCCCCAGTCTGACCTAACAATCCTCACGAAATTGATTTCTCCACAGCTTCCTTGACTTCTACTGTTTCCCCACAGTGTATCAAGGATGTTAAACAAAAACATCAGGGGAAAGAGATGTGCTTCACTTGTATTTAGACTTCTGGAAATAAAGAGAAATCAAAAGAAGGTGTGAAAAGAACTGGAGAATAATACCAATTTTTCCAGTGCTGAGTGCCGGGGGTCGTTCTATTATTCATTGAGATTATTAAAAATCCAACTTGTCCTCTTTCTCGGGTCTTTCTTCTCTGCCTTTCTTCTCTGCACATATAGCTAAATAGGGTTGCTTCCCTAATATTCCTTGGCATGCATCAAAGCAAAGACAACAGAGGATTGGCTATGCAGGTCAAAAGTTCACACAGGAGGAGGTCTGAACCGTATTCATTTCTTTCTTTTCAAACTGCAACTTTCTTTTGAAAATAACTTCCTCTTTAGCATTCAGGTGGAGTATTTCATCTTGTAAACTGCTGCTGTCACAGCCATCCTCCCTTGCATAAACCTGCATAAACTTCCAATAAAGCAGCACAGCCAGGACCAAACTACTTTTTTTTTTTATATCACTAACAGCATTTATCTTTCTACTGCTCGTCTCATATCAGCTCAAAAGTTGCATGTAGACATTTGCGTAATAATATACTCAGGTTTTTTTCATCCTCTCGCCTTTACAGATGAGAACTCAGGTGGAAGTCATTTCTCGCTTCAGTGAATCTAAATTCCCCGTGCTATACACTGTAACTTGATACCATTACAGAACTCCATTTAACAGGTGAGCGCTTAAGAGCACAAGAAAGGAACTCAGATGTAGACAGACTGAACCAGCAACATGTACGTCATGTACAGAACTTAGCCTTCCAGGGAAATGTTATAAAATTTTAAGCTCTTTTCATATTTGAATAGATGTGTGTTTACTGGCATAAGGAGAAAACGGCATCCCAAGAGACTAAGAGGGTGCATACCAAAGTTAACAACTAAGAGCACTTACATTTAAGGAGGCCAATAAACGTGGTAATGATTCATTTAGTTTTAATACCACTTTAGAGAAACCCTTCAGGTGAAAAACTACTTTCTCAGCAATGTGTTCTTCAGGTAAACTTTATAATAATAATGCACTGCGGTGGCTGTCTGCATCACCTCTCAACACTCTTTCCACAATAACAGCTTCTTTCCCAGGGTGACAGCACAGGACATGTAATCACAAGGAAACCAAATTAAAGGTGCTTTTGTCTGTTAAAGTCTCATCCGAGAAACCGTTCACCTCCAAGGAGAGTTACAATTAAACTCAATGTCATGGAGGCAGCTGAACAACCTGGGCTGTTATTGTTTGTGGTTAGAGCGCAGTGGGGGAACATCAACCTCTTAGCCAGCACTTAGTGAAGGTTGTTCTGTTGCTATGGCACGGCGGTTAGGGAAATAGAGAGAGGATGGGGGGGTGGGGGGTGGACAAGGAGACGTGGGAGATTCAGTTGTGTTGGTCCTGTTTCCATGCTGAATCCTCAAGGGGTCTTGTACACAGAGGAGTACAGTGTGCAGCTGACTCTTTCCACTCCCAGCTTCCGGGTCTTAATATCAGTCCGGTCGGCTGGAATTTACTGAGATAAACTACTCGTCTTAAAATGCAGACACGTGAAATGCTCCGCCACGGAAGAATCATACTGTGTGAAAGAGGCACTATCAGCAACAGGTAATGGATGGACCCTGTAGCAGCACAGTGGATATTAGTTACTTACTTCCAAACTCAAGGGCTCAATTTCCAGATTCATAGCCGAAAGTTCACTGCTGCGACTTCATCTTTATCTTTAGCTGAACTGTTTCAACTGCTATTAGTCATCTCACGGTTTGGTGAGCACAGCAAACAACTTATTTCTTAATGATTCTCAAGCACAAAACAATCAATATAGACAAAGTATCATTAAGTGTCAATGCATTGTGATGTGTAATATATACAGTAGAGTACAATAATAAATCTTTGCTTCTTACTATGACCTCATGTGTGTTAACTGATCAATCCTGATGAAGAATCCCTTTTCCCCTGTGGAAGACCGTTTGCCCTGCGTGTGTTTGACATGGCTCCTGCACTGATGAAGGTAAATTAATTGGGAATATGCAACTTTAAAAGGTTGAAGAAGTTCCATTGATGTTAGTTTTGCATCCTGCATCTTTATTCTTGTGGAAGTCTGCCTCGACTCTAAATATACATGACCTGAAGACAAATTTTCACCCCAGAACCAAAACCTCCATCAATTTGGCACCTAATCTTAAATCAGTAATTATAAACTCCAGATTTCCAAAGCCTGGATGAATGGATAAACAGGACAACATCGGCACCATGAGACAAACCCAACTGTTGAGTGCAGCTTAAAACATTGGCAGCACGTTTCATTGGAAAAACTTCAAGAAAACAGATGAATAGCAGCATTAATACTAATAAAACCTCTAAAAGATGATTACCTTGGCCGTCTTAATCACACAGCTTTGATTAATTTGGTGCTGCATTAAAAGGCACCTCTCACCTAAACATGACAAAACTGTTTAGTCAGAAGTATCTGATCTCGCTACTACTACAAAAAATTATATAGACAGAATTACACTTCAAAAGGACAGCAGCAAAGGTGATGATGAATCAGGGCACTTAAGGTCAATGTTAAGCTTTTCAGTGTGTAGTACCTCCACAGTAATACCACCTGCCTTGTTCTGTGAAAACACCGACGGATAAGTGAGCAGTCTTCTCCACAGCGATATTCTTATTCTTTCTTGGATACACCGTTGAAAGTCGCCGCAGCCTTATTTCCCTGTCACTCTATTAAAATGACGGAAAACCGCGTGATGAGGATGACACTGAAACTATTTCAAATTGCCAAAGCCACCTCTGTATAATAAAATACTCATGGGCCTCGACAGACATTATTGAATACTTTAAGGTTTCTCTTAGATTTGATTCTGCTCCCTGCTCTCCAGCAAAACATAATTACTATCAGTCCCTCAGGTAGTGAAAGATGAACGTATAAGACACCGGTGGTGAAGTGGATTGGATTGGATTAGATCATTTATGACTGAAGTATATGATTAATTTGTCCTTATACTCCCATATTATTGATTCTTCCTGCCTTAATGCCCTAGCAGAGTACGATCAGTTATTCAGACAACACTGAGCATCTAGAAAACAACTGAAATGTGAACGCTGCTCTGGACTACAGGCGGTCAGCTCAGCATAATTAAGTCAACATCCTCCTCAAGGAGCCTCGCAGAAAAGCCGAGCTGGCTCATGACAAGTTAAGAGGATGTTGTGTGAAACGTGTGTGGGCAAAACCATTGTGTAATGTACTTTTGTGTTCAATGTTTCTGTGTGTGTGTGTGTGTGTATAAAAAAAACCTGCATTCTGTGGGAATTGACAAACTACAGCCCCCCACACCCCCACAGGGGTTTCCACTTGTGCTCACGTTGAGTTTGAGTGAGTCTATGCTAGAAATCATATGAGGCCATCAAAGTCTTTGCACTAATAGGAAAGATAAATATGTCATTTCCTGGGTTATCTGGTGCAACAAAGCTAACAGAAGAATGAGGGAGATGTCAGTCAACTAGCATCTGTACACACCCACAGAGTCCTGAGAGAACATCTAGCCGACAGTAACCAGCAAAGATAACTGAAATCACTTGTGTGGGTGAACCATGAAGGGCTAAGTAGGGTTGCCACGGTAGTCGATGTTACCGGTGTTCAGGCACAAACTGATGAAATACCTCGCCCACCGGCCTCACTGTCTTTTTTTCTTTCTTTTTTTTTTTTTTTAAATAGACATAAAACCCATTTGGTTCAATTTTGCATATCAGCAGCAGTTTGTCAAATAACAAACGCTCAAAATACTCATTATTCATACTTATTCGGACGCTACAATCATAAACTGAAGGTGTCTACTCCGTGCAGCAGCAGAGCAGAGGTGCAGAGCAGAGTCGCATCACATAGTAGCAGAGTCTTATCACGTGACAAGAGGAGAGTTGACTGACAAGAAATTGGCGGATGATTTGGTGCACAAGCGAAGAAGCGAAAAGCGGCTATTTGGCAATATTTCGGATTTAACCCCAATGGCAAAAGGGAACCTGATAACATCAGTGAAGCAATCTCTAAACTTTGCCAGATGAAGGTGGCAGCATGTGGAGGTAACACTCCTAATCTACAGATACTGAACCGACACGTCTTCTTCGTCATTTTGTCTATTAACCCAGTGGGGAAAGTTCCACACCCTGGCATCTCTAGTTCTTAGGACATAGTTTCGTTTCAGTAGAGGGCGGGACACAACTGACACTTTGTTTTGTCACTGAAGTCATGTTGAGATGTCACAGCAGAAAGGACGAATGAAATTAATGGTGGCTGAATCCCATTTAGCCACTTCAGGGTCCTGGTATCGTCACACTGCCATGATCTTGCAAGGAACAGACTATTCTGAAATTATGTTATCCATAATGCTCGATTAAAAAAATAGAAATTCTACAGAAATCTCTGCGTTATTAAAGCACTAACCCTATAATCACATTCTGTTTCCTGGATAGAGATTTGATACTTTATTTTTACAGTGTACAGTGTTCTGTCTTTTCCTGTCTTTTATTCTTATCTTTTATTGACAGAGATTGATTTGAGAGAGAGAGAGCATGAACTGTAAATAAAAACAACAACGTGACAGGACTTCTCTGCTCTGAGTAGTAGACAATCGTCCTCTCAGGCTACGTACAGCCACAACCACCTACACCAGGAAGTTTTGGTAGCCTGTAGCAGCCTGTAAAGCTTAAGTGCTGAGAGTGTATGCCTGTACACTGTTGACTATTTACTTCATTAGTTTATTAGTTCGGTTGTTAGTGGACCTACTCCAGGTGTAGAGGGAAGTTTTTCTACTAATCTATCAAATCACTGAAATAAAGCCGTGTAGCAGCCATTTCCTGGATATTATTTTGAAGTACACATGGAAATATCTTTTTTGATTGGGTTAATAACGATCAGAGTTTATCCTTTAGTTTTTTATGTTTCACAAGAACAAAATCCGTTATATTCTGCTTCTGTCTACTACAGCAGTGTGCCTGATTGTCCCGTGAGAGGCCACATTTCTGAGGGAAATACTGTAACCCTGACCACCTCTCTCTTGGGAAGCACCTCTCTCTTGGGAAGCCAATCAGCAGAATGAGGGACTTTTAAGCTGCCATTTAAGCCACCCCATCGCCATGGTGATTCTTGCTCCAAGCTGGCATGTATGGATGCGAGCGGGATCCCCTTATTAGTTGGCTGAAGGTCACCACTGGAGACAACACTCGTGATATTTGTTGACATTTTGCAAATGGACAGCAGCTCCCATTACACCTCACCTCACATGGCCACAGAGAAGGCTGAGCGAGAGATAATTTCAAGTGAAGTTTTGAGGGGAAATTAACGATGAACGAGTTTATCGACTGAACCCACTGCTGGGAGGCCAACATTTTGACTTGGACTGTACATCTGTTTTTCATGCAGCAGTTAATGAAAGAGCAAACGCAGATCGTGAGGCTGCGATATTGATGAAATAATTGCCAGTGTCAATGCGTTATCGAATACCCTCAGCCAGAACAGAATTAAATTGTCCCATTCTCTTGAAACCCAGCGATTATCTTTGACAGCCTAATCCTACCAACACACTGTACTCAATGATCCATCATCTGTGTTTGAACACTGCTTCATTAGGCCAGTAGGCACACAGAATATTCCTCTGATAGCATGGGGGTTCGATGGGAAGAGACTCTGTATTGTTCAGCATAGAGAGCATGGTGTGTGTGTGTGTGTGTGTGTGTGTGTGTGTGTGTGTGTGTGTGTGTGTGTGTGTGTGTGCGTGTGTGTAGAAGAAATGGGTGAAAGTGAGCGAGCCACAGAATTATTTGAAGGTTGTGGGTCTGACACTTTTGAGCGTGCTGTCTCTGATCAGAACACTGCTGCATATGAATGACCCCCTACTTACTCACTATGAATGTACAATGCACTGGGAGTCTTTCTTTATCCTTCTCTGTCTTTCTCAAACCCACACACACACACACACACACACACACACACGTACTCTGAACTGTTTGACAGGATGCAAATGCTTTGACAGAAAATGTGATTCATTATGGCCGTCACTGCTCTCTTGTCAAGCTACATTACAGAGGATATCATGCAACATGTTATACTGTGTGACATGCACGAGACTTGGCAATGATGCAATGACACCCTTTAAACTTGACTAATTAAACACGGCACCGTCAAACAGTCGCTTTAATTCCTCTTACCTAAAATCTAAAAAGATTGTTTTGTGTGTTCAACTGGGCACGCATCCGATAGGTCAAAGCACTCCTGTGATACGATGTGAGCAAATCACAGTACATAAATAGATATGGACACACACTCAGAACATATTAGTCTGTAGTATGCAACTCTATGCAATATTAATGAACCCCATCAATTATGAATTGGATGTATGGTACTTCCCACTCCATGCCGTGTGAGCAAACATTCTTTGTGCATTATCATTCAATGCAACAACGACACACTTGCTTTTACTTGCTCTTTTACTGATATCTTATCTTTCTGCTTTCTGTGCTTAGCTCAATGCATTCCTCTGTGTCTCACTCTCTATTGCTCTCAATTTGACAATCAGGCTTCACATTGTGGATTAAATAGAAGAAAAAGTGGCACGACTCCACTGTGTTTATAATGTCCTTTAGTGAATATTTAGAAGCACCTTGCTGCCTTTTTACGTCTCCCTTCCTGCCTTTGTACTCTGTTGCCTCAGATTCCTGTACATCACATGCTGCCCTGGGTCCTAATCTGTCTCTGCCCATCTTCATCACACTCTGGAGGTTTGAACCATTGCATCGAAAGCAGGTGCAATGCGAATTTAAAACACCGGCTAGACCCTGGACCGCCAACATGTGCATTTTAAGTGATTCTACCTTAGATATCAGCGTCTGTCCGGTGTATCTTCCCTAACCTGTAACAAAACACAGAGCAAGAGAACTCATCTGTCCTCAAACCATCCTGCATCCCTCACACACCCAGAAGGCAGGGACCTGTGTTCTTACCTTCTCCCCCCAGCTTGATTTCCAGGCCCTCCAGGGAGTTGGCTGAGTCCCCCTCCTCCAGGGAGAGCCTTCCAAACAGGCTGCCAGCCATGGTGAACAACACCTCACTACAGTGCACACACTCACAGTAACACACCCAATACAGTATCTGAGGCAGACTAAGAGATCTCTCTCTCTCTCTCTCTCTCTGTCTCTCTCTCCCTATCTATCCCTGATTCTCTAGCTCTTTCCCTCCTCTCCACCTGCTCTTGACGTGAATGTGTATAAGCTATGCCTGGCTGAGCGTCTTTTCCTCTGCATGAATGAATGGAGACGAGAGAGTGTTGTGGGCATGAGCAAAAGAAGGTGGAAGGGGTGGGGGGGGTATGATGCTTTCTCTAGGAGGAGGGAGAAAAGGAGGCAGTTAGATTTTCCCTCCAGGCTTCCCTGTGGGGGTTAACGAGGGGAAAGAGCAGCAGAAGGCAGGCTTATAGGAAGGAGGATTGGTCAGGGAGGCGGTGCGGAGGGAGCTGACATGTATCTGAGTGACCCTCTACATCTGATATCACAGACACAGGTACAAACACAGCACGCCTCGCAGATGTACTGTAAGTCATGGGTGCTTATTGGGAAATTTACATTTGTGCTTTCTGCTCATAACTCGAGGAAAAGTATGTCTGAGCTTCTTCGCTGACGGGAGTTGAAATATATCTTATTGTTTCCAATCAAAACTGACCCTTCTGTAACCTGTCTCCCAGCCTGCACAGACAATAGGCTTGTTGAAAAGGCTGCTTTTCAAATTAAAGGAAAAAAAGACATGAATTGGTTTGGAGAAACAATTTACTGTGTTACTAAAAACGCAAGTTATCCAGCCTCAGCCCTCAGCTAGTGTACAGATCAAGAGTGACTGAAAGCCCATTACAAAAAAGAAACTACACACACATTTTAACTCTCCGTGGAACTGCTTTTCCCCCGCTATCCGACAGCTGACTGCCGCAATTTATTACAGCACGGTAAAATACTCTAAAGCTTCTACTATAGAGGTCTAGATTTGGCCCTCTGTTAAGAAATATACTGAGTCTTAATTTTCCAATAATCTGGCCATGGTTTTTCAATCTTCTATGTCTCTGGATCAAGTGTACTTAGCACTAAGTGAAGAGGAAATGCACGGAACAAGTGCCAGGTTAGAATTGAATAATAATAGGCACCTTTTTTTGGCACTGAAACAAGAAAATATAATTCTACTGTTGTCAAAATATCACCGTTTTAACTTTCACATAAATGCCAAGGTTTACACCTGAAAGGTAACTTTGATATGATGCCAACAGGAGACCATCTCATTGAGATCATCCCGCACTGGCGACACTGTGATGCCAAATTTGACTTGGATTCCAGCAATTCCATCAAAACACAAGGGTGTAATCCGTTTCTTTCTTATTTTAGGCAAAAATAGTTGGATATTTTCACCGTGGGGCCAGTTTTATCAACCAGTTTGCACAGCCTGGGATTTACTGCATTAACAGAACACTGTTTGGAGAGGGAGCCATGTTTTCAGTCATTGGAGTTTGTTAAATTTTGCATAGACTAGTGTGAAGTGCCAGACTGAATGTCTTTACAACATCTTTCCTTTAAATTTTTTCTTTCCCAGTAGCACTGGAGTTGCGCCAAATTGTCTCCTGACATGAAAAATACGATTAAATTCTAATCCATCTGATCGAAAAACACCAGCCTTCTTTAAATAAACATCCATATGTTTAAAAAAAAAAAAAAAAAAGTTGAACTGGGTAAGAAAAGCTATTACTGTAATTGACTAACTATGACGCATAAAGGCATTCAATGCTGATCACAAATCACTTAACCCTGATTATCCATCAATCCGTAATAAAAGACTCACTTAATGCCTCCAAAGAAAAATGTTAACGTGTATGTGCGTGCGTGCACTCGCACCGATTCCTTTTTACTACTGGCCACTAATGCAGACTCAACGTGCATGTGTGCATGAGTGAGGGACTGCGAAGGATACAACGGCAAATCCTCTGAGGCATGACTGATCTAAGACTGGAGTTTTAGCGCTCTATTAGCCAGCTCATTAAGTCACATTAGAACTCGGGAGATGAGATACATGTCCTGAGTGCTGGAATAACCACCAACCGTTCAGTATCTCCTCCCTCTTCTCTCTCTTGATATCTCTTTCTCTCTCTCTCTCTTGCTAACACACACACACACACACACACACACACACACACACACACACATGAACACACACACACACACACACACACACACAGATGATCATAGCGAGACCAAGCCACTTACCAGAGTCAGAGCTGGATGTTGCCACGGGCATTTTAAAAATTGGTTCCTCCCAGTATCCTCCACAAAACGTGTTAAGTCAACTGCAATGAAAGAGAGTGCAAAAAAAGAGTGAAGGGAGTTGCAGTGAAAACATTAATGAAGCACTGAATGTGAATTTGAATGCAAAAACCCCTCGGTTGTCAGACCACTGAGGCAGAATTAAGGCTGAAACAAGGGAAGGAGGGTTGAGTTGTGTTGTGAGGTTGAAGTCTGTCACGTTCAATACAACAAATCCTTTTCTGTAATAATCAGAGCCTGTGGATATTCCCAATTTTTCTAACCAGGCTCCCACACACGACAACTGGTATCTAACATTATTAATGCCTAAAAATAGAATAAGCAGTTGCTCTGGTAACACCCAAACAGTCATCATGTCCATCAGGAATACTATTGGCAACAGTTGGAAAGACAGAGAGAGCGGGTGAGTGAGTGAGTGGGCAGGCCAGCTAACATTAGCTTAGTGAGGATCTCTGTTGATTCTAATTGATCCATTTAACATGAGGCAGCAGGAAAAAAGCAACAAGCATCGCAGACAAAAGAGTGGGAGACTAAGCATCTGTTGTCCTGAGATCCAAAAATGGCTTCTCAGGTGAAGTGGAATCTGGGAAAGACACACAGTGAATAGCAATTAGGAGCTAAGGAGGGAGTGCCGGGAACACGAGCAGAACAGGCAATCAATGGTCATGAGGGTGAAGAGAGACAGAATGAAGAAAATATAAGAGGGATGAGGAAGAAAACTGTCAGGCAGGAAGGCTGTGGCTGTGGGGAAACATAAGGGTTGTGTGTGTGTGTGTGTGTGTGTGTGTGTGTGTGTGTGTGTGTGTGTGTGTGTGTGTGTGTGTGTGTGATTGGAGAGAGGGGGGGCAAGAGAGAAGGAGAGAGATCAAACAAGAACAATGGTGAGGAAGAAAGGAGTGCAGCTGATGAGGGAGAGACTGTGGTATCCAAGGATGCTAATTCCTGGTTGCCATGACAATAGCGATCCATGATGGAACCAGTGCCGTGGTGACCAAAACCCAGCAATGTCACCACAGGGTCACTGTGTGTGCGCATGTGTGCACTATGTCAACATATAAATCCTATTTCAGCCTCCTCATCACCATCGATCAGATTTGTGGTGATGAAGAATCTTCACAAAGTGCTCCAGCGTTTGAGGAATTACACTGAAAACAGGGGAACAATCAGTGATATTACAAATGACTGCTACACTCTAAATGTTTCCTGTCTGGCTTCCAATGTTATATATTTAATAAACGGATTAAATGAATTTCTTCCTTCAAAAGGAATCACATTTCTCTTTTACTACTGAGCAGCCAACATTTCTAAAATGACTTTACTGGGTGACATTTTTTATTTAGAAAGCTTCTTTTATCACTAACTTCTTTTCTAGCTTCTTCCAGCCCAGTCCTATGTAATTCTAATAATTTTATTCTCTGCATACAGATCAAAATATTCCCAAATCCTATTTGTTCAGATGTTTGCAGGTCTGCAATTTTGTGTCTAAGCACTTCATCAGTGCATCCCTAGGCACCAGTTAAAATATTCATCTTATAAACCATTAAGTGGGAACCCACTGGAGAAGGGCATATTTCAGTTATAATCTAAACATATTGATCCACCAAACTGGGACAATGGTATTACTGCCTTTCATACCTCCATCCAAATGCAGGTTGGAAAAATTCATTTCAGACTTCATTACGCTAATGACCGCTCAGCTTTAAATTCATCCCTTTGTAAATCTGTTTTTCGTCAACCAATAATCCTTGCAATAACCTGGTTTATTCTGCCATATGTTTTGATCCTTTTGGGCTTCTATATTTAACTCCCTCCCTTTGTCTTATATAATAAATCTATTTATCCTAACCCACGGACATGTCATATCATATTTGGAATAGTAACACCTGAACTCAGCGTAACTGGCTCAGAGAAACGCTGTCACATTGTGCTTTTTCCTTGTATTCATTTTTGGTTAAGTGTAGGCAACTTCATTATGTTTTTGAGGTCAGTCAAAGGTTCAGTTTTTTGTTCTTCATTTTCAAGCTGAAGCTGGTTTAATTTCACTATACATGATGGAACGACGTGTTTACTTGTTCAACAGCTGTAACTGAACTGCTGCTACTGGTGTGACACTGAAGCACATTCTTAGATGCTGAAGGACCAAGTGCTTTCACAAAAACTCTGATCTATGTGGATCAGGACCTTAATACCACTTACCAGTCCGCCAGGCTTATCCGTGGCATCCTGTGTTTGCACTGTGAAATGAGTTTGTTAAAAGTATGCGGAGACCACACGGCAGCTAAGAAGTCAAAGCCGATTGCAGCAGGACTTGGCGACGCTGGGCTGGGCTGACACACTTGAGGCTGGGGGGGGCAAGATCCTCTCTGCTCTTTGCCTCTGCCACTGTCCTTGGCTCCTATTTTATATTCTCGATGGGGTAAAATTAGCCAAGAGCTAGTGATGGTGCAGTCATCACCAGTGGTGGCATTTTCTTGGTATTTTCTGGCAGAAAAGCATGGACATCTCACAAGAAGTGCAACCAGTAATCAAACTCTACAAACAAGGATTAAACAAGTACTCCTGTAAATACTTCTAAGACTACTATTGTAGTTGATGAGGTCATGTCAATGAGGTGAAAACTGGTATTTTCACACAAATTGTCTTTCTGCTGCAGATGGAAAAGATGCTGCTGCTGTGGGTCAGTGTGTCTCCACAGTAATATTGTGTATATGTAAACTGTCTCATAGTGATTTTTTCCCTCTGTCTTTATTAGTCAAAAAACACACACGTGCAGTCACACACACACACTCACCCAATTCCCCATCTTTCTCAGTGAATTGCAGGAACAGACCAGCTCGATAGCACAGCTGCCATGACATCACATTCGCAGACCTGCTATCATCTCTTCACTGTCAATCTATTAAAACAAGAGGCCAGCTGGGTGTGTGCTTTTGGGGGGGGTGTGGTTTTTGCGTATGCACATTGATCTACAATTATATATTTTAGACATTTTTTTTGAAGCCATATATCCCTTTCCAGTGAGTTCAAATTCCTGCATCACCCAAGTCTTACATAAACTAATAACGAGGGCAAAGGTCGAGGTTTTGGTGCTTTACAAACATCCCTGAAATTCAAGAGAAAAAGTGCTCCCACCTTTTTATTTTATTTTATTTTTTTATTGAGATTGGATGGTCTTTTTCCACTATTCATTGAGGATTGTGACTTATTTAATTCAAATTACTTTTCCTTTGCTCTTGAAGATTTTTGCCCTCTGTCACTCTGACATGAAACCAATGCACTGTGGTAAATTACTTTCACAAATATTTCTCTATCAGCAAAGATCCCCAGCAACGGTTGAGTGAAATATCTATTTCTTCAATGTAATGCTTGCAGACATATCAAAAATACAACTGCAAATAAAGCCTCCGTTCGAACATGCAATTTAAAAAAAAAAAAAAGCATCTTCCACCACATTTTGGCCTACAGCAATGAAACAAGTGGTGGCCCAGGTGTTAGTATGCCAAGTGTAAAATGCCTTGAGCTGTTCCCAGTGAGGCTGCATTAAAATCTGTCAACATGCTTACACACACACACACACACACACACACACACACACACACACACACACACACACACACACACACACACACACACACACACACACACACACACACACGTACATACATACATACATACATGCACCAACGACCAAACAAGCCCTAATCCACACATGCAGCCTGGCGTCAGGCCTAAAAATAGCCCTGTGCTCCCACAGGTTCAGCTCCTCTCATTACTTTACAAGGGAAAACTGTCGTATCCAAGACAACCATGAGCAGCTCTTCGCCTTTTTCCCCGGCGCTTTGCCATGGCAACAAGGGAAAATGCGTAAAATAATAATAAGTTGGAGCTAAAATTGGATCTATTAAAAGGTTTGAGCTATACTTCAACACAGAGCTGCTCTTTATCTGAGGAAATGATTTTCTATCAGCATCATAGTTGAAAAAAAGACTGCAGCATTCACACAACAGACAGGGAATCAATTCTGACAGAACTCACAAGCCAAAACTAAATGCTTTAACAGCAATTTCAGAGACGAGGTCTAATGAAATTGAGCAATATTTCAACTGTGATTTCAAAACTGTTGTTTTAATACATATAAACTTTACAGCTGACACTAATCACGTTGTTTCTGCGCTGATTCACAGGG
The DNA here is from genome assembly GCF_021018895.1 of Seriola aureovittata. NCBI lineage: Eukaryota > Metazoa > Chordata > Actinopteri > Carangiformes > Carangidae > Seriola > Seriola aureovittata. Next base: position 6,626,453 of record NC_079384.1, read on the forward strand.
AGTTACTAAAGAAAATTAACAGTTTCCTCAGAAAGACAGACAATCCTGTCAGAGTTTATACTTTTCTTACAAAACTATTGGAGTGTCACTTCAGAGGCTTCGTGGAAACTATCATAAGAGCTTCTTTTGAGTATCTGCCCTAAAGTATCTTGAAGAAAGCACTAGTATGTTTATGCTTCCCTGTTGTCAGACTAAACTTTCTCAAAAGACAGTATTAAAGCAATTCATTCAATCTTGCATCACGCCCAAGTCACTACAAATGCCACAAAAAATCTAAAGTCTGTGTCAAAGTCCTTTGAAGGAGAGTATAAATTCAAAAGCGGTTTAAAGTAGTCAGTGCTGAATGTTTGAGCGATTTCAAAAATCAAGGTGTACACAAACTGTGTAACTGCGTGGAAAAGAACATTTGATGTATTTTTCCTTGGTGCATATTGAGCATAAAGTTACTATGAAGCTTCATCTTAACATGCCAAGAAAAATCTAATCATGAATGATTAACCATCAGCTAACAGCATGGGGACTCATTAGCCAACTCAGAAACATGAACAACTCAGAGATTCTCAAACAGTTAGAAAAGTAAGAACTACGTTTTTATTTTTTTTTGTCAGCGTGACACAAGATTGACCACTATCAATAGATAAAACCTGAAAACAAGACATCCAATAAATGCTGTTCATCTTAGTGTTGTGAGTCTTCCTTTCCCCTCAGCCCCATACAGATTAGTGTAATTAGAATTAAATGTCATGTACATACCACTGAGAGGCTAAAGGAGTCAGGCAAAGTGCTGAGAGCCACCCGGGGAACATTTACAATCACCACCCTACCTGGACTTCATTAAAGGTCCCCGCTCCTTTCATTTTTTTGAGGAAGCAGCCATGATGGAATAGACTAAATGAATGACACTGTCTCAATGTCACTCAAATCTCTCTTGACACATCCTCTGGTGGTTACAGCCCAAATATTACAGAGAAAATCTCCACTTTTAGTGCAAGATGGTTACACTGGCTTGCCCATGTATTTGGCTGATACTGGCTTTTATTAAAGATCAGACATTTCAGTGAGTCTGGTGTAAAGATATTGAATGTCAGCCCAATATAATTGCTCTCAGCAATAAATACATACAAGACTAAGAGTTTATAGCAATGCTATCAGCTCTGTGAGGCTATATGTTGGCTTTAAGCTATATGGTAATGTCAGCATGCTAACATGCTCTTAATGACAATGTTAACATGCGGCTGAGGTAATGATGACCATATTCAACCTCTAACATTTGTCGAATAGCATTAAACAAACTACACAAGTAAATCTGAGGCTGATGGAAATGCGGATTTTAACCTGATGGTACTGAAAGATAAAAAAAATAAATCACAGGATCACCAAAGTGAATGTAAATTATCAAAAACTGTCTGGACATTTTGCTCTAAACGACAGAAGTCAACCTCATGGTGGCTCGACAGGAAAAGTCAGGGAACCTTCCAAGTCAGATGTCACTGTCCTCTGGGGAATATGAATGTCTGTGCAAGATTTTGTGCCAATCCATCATGTAGATGTTGAAATATTTCACTTTGAAAAGTGAACATTTGGTACATGAAAGGTCAAGAGAATCACCAAAGCCATTAGGACACTCTGTTCATCAAAGCAATCCATCCAGTATTTCTGTCAAGATATTCCAGTCTGGACTGACAGACTCTGCCATCCCTAGACATTGCAAAGCAAACAATATTAAAAATAAGATTAAAAATCCACATATACAAATACAGTAATGAAAATGAAATAATTCAGTTCTCACAGCACAGCCCCTGTACATGGAGACCTGTGCCGACCGGGGGTGAGGTGGCAGGTGTGAGAGTAAATGAGCAGGTCATTTTTTTTGATCGACACCGAAGAGGTTGGGAAAAAGATGCTGAGACTACGTGAACTGCCACTGATTAATCTCCCTGTGGAATCGAGTGTGGATGGGCTCTGCTTCTGGAGCCTTTCACTCTGCCAGCTACAGTTGATTAGAATTCCTGTTTGATGCAGTAATTTATCATTCAGTCCATCAAAGCAGTAAAACTGAACAGTGTCACGGTCAGGCACCATTGAAGGTGTTCTTATGAAGACTATTCTGTTTGTGACATCAAATAACCAGGATGACATCTGACTTCTTCTGTATAATAAGATTTGGGCGAGGATCAGGGGTCACACAGGGATAGCTCTTTGAATTTTTCTGAATTAATGACCAATGTTAAAGGATTTGTATTAATTTAATGTCATGTATACATTACTCTGAGGCTCAGATATGTCACGGTCACATTGTCTACACTACCATGCTGCCATTTTTTTTCTGATTCGATCCAATTTCATGTCTCGTACAAAATGAATTCCAGTCTTCCTGAAAAACTTTAGAGCATTTAGAGCAGAGAGCATATTTTTAAACGTCTAAGGAGTCTGATTTCAAGCAGAGTTCTTAAATCGTTAAAGAAGTGCTTAGACTATGGTTCTGTCGAAGTAGAACCAGACCTGCTGATCTTGTAGCCAATCCCCAAAGCTGTCAAAAGCAGGGAAATTTATGGTAAACCTCCCACTTCCAAAACAGAAACTGATAAGACGGCTGAAGTTTCTTTAATCCCAGTCAAAAACTCTTAAAAAATGAGACCTATCTGTGGTGTCATATGAAAATCCAGCAGGGGGGATTTTCATTTTGATATAAGTAACTATACATTACGCATATTTTAGGCAAACTGCACTAAATGCTCATGATAATATGAGCTTTGATTTCAAAAGACTGCTCCAAAACAACAATATCATTCTCAATTCCTTTGTGCAACAGATGCTTTACAGATCAGTCATGTAAAGACCTGTATAGACTAGATGGACTCTTCATATAGAACAATGTTTAAAAAACATTTTAATTTATGCTTTCATTATCATTCCTGGCTGCTCTTTTGTCTAGGGCACAATCTTTACAAGGTTTTTATTCATACTGAATTGACAACATAAATTCCCAACCACGCACACATACACAAACATTTTAAGTTTGAAAAAGCTAAAGCTTAATTTTGTAATTTATGAAATAAATGTACATGTAAACTGACGTTCTGTTAATAACCCTCAAATCTTCCCTTTCTCTTCCCTGCACACAACTGGATAGTGTCTCTACTATCACTTGAGATACATTAACTCTTGCTGATAGAGGTCATTTGAATAATTCCTCCACAGTGATCAACAGTCCTCACAGTGTGACTCTTGTTTCAGTAAATGCAGCCGTGACCATTTCTAACATAAAAGACAACAAACTGAAAATCAAGTTAAACAGATGGATGTCCAATTGAATCAATATCAACAGAAACCCAAATATTTATTCATTTATTAATATTTCTGTCATTTAGATAAAATTTTCAGGGAACAATAACTAATGTAGATCTTGGCAAGATCAAAAAAAAAAAACCTCTCACCTTATGGACAATTTTAAGGTGATAATATCCCGTCGTGCATCAGTGGCTGGGTAAGAAATATGGTACAGTGTATAAGGACCTGGAAAAATAACATGCCTTTAAAATAGTGAACCATTACAACAATTATTGAAGATAGAGTGATGTTTGGATTCGTGCTCTGAGTGAATAACTGGGTCGTGCTTATATATAAATGAAACTGTATTCCCTGCCAGTGGCAGTTATTGAGAAATAATTAGTTTGTTTCCTTATATATGATTCTCATTTTAGATTTTGTATATAGCCGTCAGTGTGCACACACACACACACACACACACACACACGCGCACACATATATACATACATGTTCGTCTCTATGTGTGTGTGTTTGTCCACATGTGCTCTAACATCTGTGCACGTTTTGATTGGGCATGCGCAATGGCAAAGAACAGGTGCGTGACGTGCATCCACTCATTGTTATCAACATTATTATTTGATTCAATTTCCCTCGTTCAGGCTGTGGTAATTCTTAGTTAAGCTGTCATCGATACTGTAGTTGTGTTTTACCTGTGGTCGCTGTACAGGTGCAAATAGCCTGGGGTCAATTAAGCTAGCTTAACAAAAAAAATGACATGTAGCTACTGATTGAGGAACAAATAAGGCGCACGAGACCGTGGAAGGGGGAATTGCGTAGCTCTCTCGTGCCCAATGTGCTTCGATAAAAATGGTCCACGAGGTTTGACAATAAGTGGATTTCAGCGTTAATTATGCGGGTAATTAGACTTCATCTGTTCGGGAGGTCTTACTTAGAAGATATGAAATAACTGCCTGCGTGTAGCCTTCCAGTAGCCACCTGGCGAGTGGGGAAGGTGGACTACATCTCTGGCAAGGCTTTGATTGAAAAACGGCATATTCGTTATCTACTAACATCAAACTGAACAGCACGTTTTCTCCGTGAAAAATAAGAACAGCGAAAGGTTGAAAGCGCTCACCTGTCCGGTTACCTTCGTCTGAGATGCAGCAAGAGGGTTTGAGATATCTCCACTGGTCGAGTTGCAGTTGTTGAAGCACGGCAGGTCTTGTTTAATGTATGCAGTCACTTTCACAACACTGAAGCCAACGGCAACCCACACAAACTGCTATCTTTAACCTAAAACGGCTCGCCTGCCCTCACAAATAGCATCCATTGATTAGAACCTATATTGGCTGCTCGGTTCGCTCTGATCCGGTTTTTCCAAAGGACGCCCAGGACGGTTTTGTGATAACAAACGCGTCTTTCGGTGTAGTACCCCTGTCTGAAGTTGAAGCCTGTCCGCTGCCGTCGATATGAACCCATACAAGACCAGCAATAGGATAGACTAACTTGAAAGTGCACGTTTCCTGGTGATATAGCGGCATCTAGTGGCAACAAGAGCAAGTGCAGTCTGTAAAAAGAAGGAATACCAAAGCATGTGTGTGTCTGTTTAATACTTTTATTTCATTCAAGTCTTCATTGTAAAGTAATTGATTTTGATACAAATTATTTACATTTTTGGCCAACTAACAAATAGACGTATGGAGAGGAGCAGATAAACAGAGGGGGGAGAGAGAGAGAGAGACAGAGAGAGAGAGAGAAAGATTTGCATGCACATTAACAAATTGAATACGCAGTCACAAAGTCCAGTGCAGGTTGTCTTCAGTGTTTTTCATTGTTGCTTAATCAAAGGATCAGGGAAGGGTTAATGTTGGAGTGTTTTACCACTGATCGTTGTAGTCCGAGCTGAAAGAGAAGAGAAAAGGCTGTTTAATTAAATGAAATTTACACTTGATGCATCAGAATACAGTTTCAAGAAATAGTAGTGAGTAAGTGAACCCTTCAGAATTACCTCCATTTATGTATAAACTTAGTTACAATTATGAACAAACATAATCTATTTTACCTCATGACACATAAAATCATTGTATTGTTCTTGTCCATACTGAAAAAAAACATTCAAACATCCACAGTGTAGGCTGGAGAAAATATATGGAACCCTTGGCTAATAACATCAACAAAACCTACTTGGAGTCGGGAGTTATCAAAGATGGAGTCCAGTCAATGAAACTAGATTGGAGATGTTGGTTAGAGCTACTTTTGTATAAGAAGAATCTGCTGATGTGAACTATGCATCGCCAAAAAAAGAGATCTCAGATGACTTACGATCGAGAAGTGCTGATTTGCATAAAGCTGAAAAGGTTACAGAGTCATCTCAAAGAGTTTAGAGATTCAACAGTCCACAGTCTAACAATCTGTCTATAAATAGAAATTATTTAATTCCGTGACTACTCTCCCAAAAATAGGGCGTCCAGCTAAGATAACTTCAAAAGCACAGAGCAGAATGCACAGTAATGTCAGAGTAACAGCTAAAGGCTTAAAGGAATCACTGGAGCTGGTTAATATATGGTGTATGGTGGCTGTCCACATGAACATCAAAGTTATTCTACCACTGGATGACTTCAAACAAAGAAAGTCCACCTGCTGGAGTCAGAGCCCAAACGTTAACCTTAACGGAGCAGAGCCGCTCACACAAGAAATCCTAAGAATATGTCTGAGGTTAAGCAGCTCCGTACGGAAGGATGGTCCAATGTTCCTCCTGAACATTGTGCAGGCCTGATTAGCAGCTACAGGAAGTGTTTGTTGGAGGCTATTACTACCGAAGGAGATAACCACCAGCACTGTATGTTCAATAAAGATGCAAAAGATCATAGCTGTTTGTGTGATATTAGCTTAGGGACACCGTCTTTGTCTACATTAACGACTTAGATGAAGATAAGATCACAATTTATGAGCAATCATTCATCAGAAAACCAGGTTTTTGCAAATGATTCAGGTCCTTTTTTTCTCTTCAGATCACCTGCTCAGCTGTCAAAGTATGTGATCGTGACATTGTGACAATGTCATGGGCCAAGAGCAAAGAATATTAACAAGGAACTAAACAACAGCAACGTGATCCTTCTGCAGAAAGGATTAAAGCAATTAAAGCATAATGCTGCACCAACAGGTTTGTTTCTTAAAGATTTTAGATACGGGTGGGTGCAGCCAGATGTATAGCCTCATATATGGCAGGATGCATTAAGCAGAAATGTTTATGCACTATTGTAGATGGCAGTGATAATGTGTTATTTCAATTCAGACTGTTTGCTAACAGGAGATGAAATATTGGTCCATTTTATGTTGGTCTTGTCTCATTAATCATCTTCTTGATTAATTAATAATAACAAACTGATTAATTTTTGTTAATGGATTTGTCTTTCAGAGGCCAACTGTATTTTAAGAATGTTTTTTTCTATCTGTTTCTCTCACCGTGGTTCAGTGTCTTGGCTTGAATCAGCTCCGAACAGCAGCCACGCCACCGCCTGCTCCGGGGTCGACCTCTTCCCATACCTGGAGAAAACCAAACACCAGCATGTAATGACTGCCACTCAACATTAATATGAGATTCTCATTCATGTGAAAGCGCCTCTCTGCTGCACATCCACAGTCACTCACTCAGCATTTCACTGGGTGCTCCTGTGACCCCACCAGCCTTGTTATGAATTTCAACTACAGGACATCTTATTTCAAGACTCATCCAGCTCTGAACAAGGCAAGTTAACTCCACAAAACCCTGTGGAGCTTTAATCAGTGCCACTTCTCTGCTCAATCTCTGCAGTCCAGTCAAAAAAAAGAATAACGCTGTGCATTGCAAAATCAATGCCTGGCCACTAAGGGAGTAAACCTTCCTTTGTTTGAGATGTGGGGGGCTGCACTGGGTGTCACACAGTCCTTTGAGTCTAATGACAGATCCAGCCTCTTTAATTACAGAGCAGGACGGTTAATGATGAGACTATACTCCACTTCCATCACAGGAAAACTGTACACCCACAAGTTTCTCCAAATGGAGCAACAGAATTCAACACAACAGTTATTTGACAAAGCTATCTTGTCAAAACGGAAATCTTTGTGATATTTTAAGTATGACGGATTAGAAAACAGTACAAACTTAAAAACCAAGAAATGTACTTATAGGTTCAAATAATCTGTGCTACATTTCAAAAGCCAAGATGTGTAATACATCTACAACCATGTATGTATTAAATACTGTGTTATGATCCAGTTGATTCACCTACTATGAATCAAAAGGAAATTATTAGGATGTCTGGTGTTGCTTTATGTCTGTTACAGACATGGGGTCACAACAGAGCTGTTAGCTTCTCCCTGGTCTAAACATTATATACCCATCAGAGGAACAACAGCAAGGCTTTGTAACTTAAGTATAATGACCCAAGGGTGCTCCTTGGCTTTCTAAAGAAAGGATGAACTCTTAACTAGTATCTGAAAGGGTTTTATTTGGGATGAAAAACAGGCCTAGTGTGAGTGAGTTCATGCACTGGGAGAGAGCTCGATCCTCCTTGTGGCTATCTCTGCCAAATTGTCCCTGAGCCAGACTTAATCCCTCACATCAAGGGAGGTGGACTATCTGTCTGACCCCACCAGAGGATGAAAAGTTACCAAAGAAATGCATGTTTTCAGCATCTATTAGTCCCTCTATCTCTCCTTTTTTTTCCCCAGGTCATATATGTTGATTTGAGAGTTAATTACTCTCAGAACTTGGATGTGAATCTGTATAGCTTTCTAACTCTAGTTCGTTTTATTAAAGTCTAAATTGAAAGCGCGCACACACGCACACGCGCACACACACACACGCACACGCACACACATTTGTAACTTGGTTTGGTAAAGCGGACTCACCTCTGTCTGGTGATGAGGTTAACATAATGCCTGACAGCCGCGTGGTATTTGGCCCAGTCCTCCGGTGAGGCGTTGCCCCCGGGGCTCTCTGGTTTGGGAGGGTAAGCGTCCGCAAAGCTGCTCAAACACACGAGGAGGCAGAAGACGAGCGCTGCAAGCATCATCCACGATCTCAACATGTTGGCCATCTGAGGAGAGGGAGAGATGCCATGGTAAAATGTCATTTTGTTCTTGTTTCTTATCTTCAAACTAACTTTGTGTTTACGGTTCTGCTCCATTTCACATAAATAGCCTACCTTAACGCACAAAATGTCTTTAAAGTATTTCAAATATTATATTAAAAAAACCCACATTATTTCATGAATAAATAACATGCAAAAAAAAAAATCTTTCTAGGATGCGGTTAAAAAATCAAGATGCAGCAAAGTATCAGAAAAGTAAGAGGACCTACTTTTTGACAGTTGTCTCTTGGTGTAGTCACCCCGGTGTTGCCCCTTGTCTCGCTGCTCTCCCTTCGGTTCACAGGGTTATATAGTGTGGGACGGATACCTGATGCGCACCGAGTAACACTTAACCACACCCCTCGCTCTTTCCTCCGGCACCATCCTTCACGGGGTCACTTATCTCTGCCAAAGCTGGAGGACACACTCACAGCTGAACCTGACTTCCTGGGTAGCTGAAGGTTATTTTGTTGAGTATAAACATTGCAAAAAAAACTTATTTCCCCGAGTCTTTCAAAAAAATAAAATAAAAATGAAGTATTGTTGTGTTGGTGTGAGGAAAACATGCCAACAGGCTGCTCGTTCAGCACCACGAACAGCGCAATAAACCCCCCCCCCCCAGCACCAGCCTCAGCCCACTGAGTTTCATGTCTACACTTGGGAAACAATCCTGTATTTATGTACATTAAAGTCACAATAACAACTGGCTTATTGAGCCGACCAGCCTTCTACCTTGAAATGGCTCAAGCTGGAGCGGAGAAACCACAACACACCAACCATCAGAAAATAACACAACTGGCCCTTTACACTTGAAACAAAGGCACAGCCCTTCAGAAACCATAGTGTGGCGGCACATGGAGAGAGATGGGAGGACTGACCCTGCTATCACACACTATCATAGTCTGAAGCTGTAGTCTGATCATTTCTTCTGTCACCAGACATTTTCTCATGATATCTGCATTTTGTCGAGAATATTCAAACATGGCAATCTGTCTGTTTTTACTATAACTTTCATTTACATTGCATCACATTTACTCATTTGGCAGACGCTCACAAGTAATCTGTGCACGAGTAGATAATGAACAAACACATTAATCTTCAGGTAGATACACAGTGTATGGGAGGGGAAATACCTGTCAAGCATGTCCCTGTAAATAAGGGAAGTAAGTCATTTCTGTCCAAGTTTGTTGAAAATATATAATTTTCACAATATTAGCTTGATATTTGTGACTTGAATATAAGACATCAACTTCAAAAAGTTTATATAAATCTAGAAAATGTACGTGATCAGCTGTATCAGGTTTCCATACAAAATGCTATTATTGAGCTTTATTGAGCTCAGCATTCTCCAGTTTTACAGAAATGTAAAATGATTATTGCATTTTAGGTGCATTTGCTATTTGATATATTCATGACAGTGACACCAACATGAATTCCAGGCAGGATAATTAGTTTTTTTTTTAATTAATTAGTTAGGGGGCATTTCTTGCAGTACGCAGGCGGTTGTAATCAGAGTCCTGCAATTGTTTTATTGACTCTAGTTTAATCTGTGCATGGGTGATTAATGAACAAACACATTAATCTGCAGGTAGATACACAGAGTATGCGATAGGAAATAACCGCCACCAAAATTACATTCCAAAATATATAAAAAACTGTTTTATAATTTTTGAAAACAAAATATTTGTGAAGGACTGGACGAATGCACATTAATTAAAGTTGATTCATTAATATGACAGATATCCCCCTCAGGGATGATGTCGCCTAACTCGTCTGATCATTAGCCCAGACACCTTTAGCCTTCTATCCAATCATCATTCCTGCATACATTATTCATGTGGTGATAAAGGCTTTAATACGGTCTGGAGGTAGAGGTCATAGGCTACAGTGTCCACAGATCAATATTGCTATTCTGTTTCACACGCTCACATGGAAATAGCATCATCAGCAGCATGCGTCAGGGAAAGTCATTTTCAGCATAGTGATTCTCCTCTGATTGGATGAAATGATTCACTGAGGCGTTTGTGGATCAAATATCACTTTTTTTTTTTAACCCTTACATGCTGCCTTTCCAAATTCATGTAACCACAGAGTCTTTGAGGGGGTGGGGGGGTTGGACCAACGACGCTGTTATGACACGAGGACACACTCGCACAAAGACGTTGTGTACACAAATACCTTTCAGGTCTCAAGTGCTGAGGCTGAGTCTAATGTAATCGGCCACATTTATGACCGGTGCTGCAGCAAATGTTTGTCTTGGATCTTCACGGTCTACTGTTCGGTTCATGACGCCTGAAGTCGTCCCTCATCCCACAGTGTAGGTGCAGTCATCTCTCTGGGACTGTGTGCACACGTTAAGGGGTTTGTTTGCAAGCAGGGCGGAGATGTGCAGATGATTTGTGCCGTCTTCAAAACTGTAATGAATCTTTTAATGGCCAAATGCATCCCATTTTCTCCTACCACTGCAGAGCCACAGTGGATAATCCTGCCATTAACAAGCGTTTGCCTCAGTTTTGAAACTGCGTGCTCTAGATGTTACTTCAGAAGCTATTTCCTGCCCTGATGTGAATGAAATTGCAGGGACTAATTGAAACTCATTTTCAATATCAAAGACTTTGTGAAATACATTTATTTGAGGAAGCCAGACATGGTTGTGTAATTTCTCAGCATGTGGTTCTTAACCATGTAGCCACAATAATAAAGGCTTTTTGACTTCTGTACATGGGGAAATTCATCCCATATATGAGTTAAACTCTATGTATCCTATATATAATGTATACGTGAGAAACCTAGCTGCTGTTTTATTCTGCAGCCGATAAAATTGCAGCAAAGAACCGGCGTATCTAAAAAGTTTAGATGTTTTGTTCAGTAACCGTATTTGCAAAAGTATGAGGAAAGTCAATATGACATTGGTTCTCTGAGATTTACTGATGCAGTTGCTTTCCTTTAATTTCATTTGTGGACATTTTAGCATTTACTGATGGACCTCTACTGTAAACATGGGGGGAAGAAACATGACAGGGATACGCAACGATGGTCCCTAGCCAAAATCAAAAAGTGAATGTTGCAATAACAGTTTACTATATGGTACGCATGTTAACCACTGGTTTACATGGATACTTCAATAGCTCACTCTCAAGAGAATGCATTATTATCTTGAAGGTACATGAATAGCAACATATTGTTCAGCTAGAGAGCACACACCTAAAAGGAATGATAATATTGTACAGGCTCACTGTTAGGTCATGCACAAATCAAAGAAACTGTCCCGTTGCCATCCAACATAACACCACAGTACATGTTGTCCTGCCGGGCTCCCTGGGGACGCCGGTGTGCTGTTTATGGATTCATAAAAAACAGTTGGTTTTCCTTTGTCTGTCCCTAAACCCTTGTCAAAAACTTGATTTAGGCATAAATCCCAACTGACAGCCTCGGTAGAGCGGCCTCTGCTGCTGTTGACAATAAACAAGCAGTAAAAGTTTATATGACCACATAAAGGCTGTAAGTGGATTGTGGTATTACACATTGATTGCACTGACCATTTCTGAGCAATTATTGTACCATAATTCAAACTGATATTGAGGGGCAATTAGTGCAGAGTTGTTTTTTTTCACCCAGTGGCATCCAAATTGGAGCAAAACGACAAAACACAACCTAAATTGGAAAATCGTAGCTTTTAACAATTCGATGAGTCGAAAAAAGGGGGGCAGTAGCTAAAAGTGATTAAATAATGAATAAATCTCCCATTCATGGGTGCTATCTGTTGTTATCACCCATTTCCACCAGCTAACGGTGGCTACCCTAAACATTTAGTTAAATCTACTCCAGTCATCAACCTCTCTGCGTTCACTCGACTGGCAATAAAAGTCAATGGCAAGAAACAATAGTATGCACAAGACAAACTCATTAGCTTGCTCCAGTGTTTGTGGGTAAACACTGAGAAAGTAACAGCCCCCAGATAAGGGAAAGGGCAGACAGTTAAGGTTTGCACAGTCCAATAAACCCCAGCTAATGCTCTCCAGAAGAGCAGTTTGGGCTCCTACTGTGGGGAAAAGTGTTTGAGTTGCCATCAAGGACAAGGTAATAGGACCAGTAGGAGACCAGTGATTTTTAAAACTTTTTCTCTCATCTTATTCGGTTTTACCAACTTTTCCAACTGATGCTGGTGCTAATGATGTCTGCGACTTTGTTAGGTAAGACGTGGGCAATTTGCAGTACTTTTGTAGCTGAGAACGATAACTTGAACAAATCATGATGGTGGAAATCTACTTACTGCAGGCATCTACCTGTTCACCTCAAATGTAGCTCTAAAAGCTTTTTCTCCTGAAGTTCTGCCTTCACTTTACATAGTAAAACCACCTCCGTTTCCATTTGCATCACACATGCTGCCTAGTCCAAATATGAAAGGAAGATTACACACACACACACACACACACACACACACACACACACACAAAAGTCCATTCTGGTGTGAGAGCAATCTCCCGGGAGAATGTCTGACTCCTTCCTGCCATCACAGACAGAAAGGGGGAAATGATTATGCGTTTTTATTTAGCCTTATCTCCAGAGTGGGGGAGCCACTAATATGAACAGAGTGCTTTTCAGGCAGACAGGTCTGTTTGCACAGCTTAAGAGACAAAATGGGGGGTTGATGGCTGCCCACCACCACGGTGCGATAAGTCATGAGCATATAAATGGCTACTGAGTTTCAGTCACTATACAGCACTATACATGACTCGTAAGCAAACAGAAATATATTTCCTTAAAATTTTTCATGTTTTTTGTTGGGCACAAACACAAACACAAACACACACACACACACACACACACACAATCAGGAAATCCGCGTCTTCATAACCAGCAGAGTAAACGCTAGGTGCACAAGTCAGGGCTTCTCGTTTGCTCATTTGGTTTTTACCAAACAGAGACGCCTCATGTGATTCTCTTACCCCAAGAGGCCTGAAGCTAAACTCTGCCAACAGCAGCATCACTTTGGCCATTTGTCTTTCCTGGAAAGCAGAGCTGACCAATTATGGCAATATCCCACCGACTGATGTGTTTATGAGTGAGCTGGCGATGGCACCCTCAGGTAACTCAGATGGATGACGAGACAGGTGTTAGAGGGCTCGGGAGAGGTTGATGATTTGATCAAGAGCATGTTCTCAAAGTCACATAAAATGAGGGAAGTCCGTGTGCTGTTTATGTATTGAAATGATCCTAGGAAAATCTGTAAGGGCAAGATGAAGTCAGTATCTTACTCACTTGCCCTCCATATTCTAGGCATCAGACCATGACTAGAAGGGCCGTAAACTTGCAGCGTGGAACTACAAAACTCTATGACGTCGTACTAGATGTGACTCAATGCATTCATGCGTCACAGTGACGTGGAAAGACGACGCAAATAGCCGATACTGCCAGCAAGCTGTGGAGATTTCAGGTCTCTCTTCCCAGTGGACGCCAATTACACAAAACATGTAATTGGTTTTATTTCTCCCTCTTATGTCCTGGGATGTCTTGGGATCTGTAGGTCCATCAGACACAGCACCCACTAGAATCAATTTTTATAGCAATTACAGCAAATGAGCTACATGTATTGAAGGGGTTGGTCATCAATACCTGATGAAACTATCTCCCATGTGCTGCTGTGCATCTTTACAAAGATTTCACAATGGATTGTTTCTCGACAAAGGGAACTTTGAGGAAAACAGCTTCTTATCAGATGATGTTTGTTGCTGTCGTTTTTGTTTTTGGCCAACAGCAAACACACCCCCCAGTTCTCATATCAATCACTTTGACTGTCTGGCTTCAAGGTGTGTGAGACACAGGCCATATATCAGAGGCTCCTTTGGAAAACAAGGGCTGGTGATATTGGAGTGGCCTGGAGGGTCAATGAAAGAGATAAACCTATGAAAAGCACACACACAAATGAGAACAGTCAGTTTCAGCCAAGGAAAACAACCAAACAAGACTGAGTGTACAGGCAGGCCGAGAGATAAGCCAATAACATGGCTGAAATCAATTTTGACAATATTCAAGTGGTTCAAATGTCAGTCGGCATCATTTGCTTTTCTCATAATAGTCAAATTTGTCCATTTTGGGCCAAAATTAACTTTTATAAGAAACAGTGTTGCTCATTAGATTTGACGACCAACCTTGGCCAAGTTACTAAATCTATTTTCTGATTATTACCAAAAATACACTGTGATTTCTGCTGGATCTTTAATTTCATGGCCACAGCAAACATCCCACCAGTGATGTGAACCAGCATCAAGCCGTCTCAAAACGTCTCCATCAGCACAGCCATCGCCATCTTCCACATCCCCATCTAACCTGCTGGCCATCTGCATCTCCCTTTAAAAGTGAGATGAATGATGTTAATCAGCACATGGGAGCTGTGCGCATCCCTCAGCTCCTGCTTGTCCTGCTGTAATAAAGCAATCTGCCTGCTTGAGTAATTACTCTCATCTGTCTCAGTCCTATGAGCGAAGACCCGACTGGATAAAAGCTCCACACCACGGCCCCTTTCTGGCAGGACACGACACAAGCTGAACCAAAGCATTTAAACCATCCCTGACACTGCGCTTTATAAAGAAAATATGACAGAACAGATGCAGAATAAATGTACATACGGTCCTGACTAATCGCAGCTACTGTTTATAGAATGAGGCAGTGTTTGACAAAGCTTTTTTTTTTTTTTTTTTTTTTATTTCATTTGAAGACAACAGACGCCATGCCACTGAAGTTTCCCTTCACAGCTTCATGATTTAAGAGCACTAGTTTTAAACAGAAAAGTACTAAAACCAAGCCACATGTCAAACATAAATGTAAGCTTCTGAAACAAAGTCACAAGTATAAAATATACAGTACACATGAAAACATAAACAAAAAGTCCATATACACAGTATTATAATGGGTGGCTGGTATATATAAAGTCATGAAAGTAATGCTCTTTCATGTCCAACTCTCAAAGGTTCATTCAAGTGGCAGTAATCGCATCTTTTACTGAAAACCCCAAATTCTTAGATTTAACTGCAACATTTGGGAAATGGCCCCGTTTTAAGCGCTTCCTGTTTCTCTCTCTAACAGTGTCTCTACCATCTTAGGTAAGAAGGCTTCCAGGAAATGAAAAAAGTCCTGAAAAACTCCCGTCTTGTCGCTGGTTGGCTCCAACTTGAGCACTGCCCTTGTGCTTTCAGTCCCACCCACCATCTGGGGCTGAACCTTGAACTCCAGGGGCTCCTTGAGCTCTGGCTCTTTCTCAATGATGTGAGCTGTGACCTGGGACTCCATCTCCATACAGCTGCCCTCTGGCCTCGAGTCCGTATCTTTGATCAGCTCCCTTCTCACTTTCCTCCTGCCAGCCCACACTATGTGCTTTTGCACACAGATCCACTGAGGGAAATCAGACTTCCCCCTTCTCGCCAGTCTTTGCTTTTTGCTTTGAGGAGACACAGAAGCATCGCTGCCAGAAGACAGCCGCCTCTTGGCACCAACTGCGACAGTACCCAGAGAGCTGGCTTCATTTTGGGATTCAACACTGTCACAGCTGTCATTCAGTGATGTGTTGAGGGAAGCTGAGTTGGTTTCCATTTCCTCTGCAGTATGGACAGCTGAACCCTCACCAAAGACGGCATCTGTGGAGAGAGTGAGGCGACACCGGAGAACCCTTTTGAGCACTCCCTCTACAGCCGAACAAACCTTCTGAAACCACACCAGCCGGAAACCGTCTCCCGCCATGTGCAGCTGATTACGCAGCCCTTCAGGGAGCGATGCTGATTTGAAGGGGATGCTGATGGTCAGTTGCTCTGTTTTGGTATGTGGGACATCTCCATGGGGGGTGAATAAGCGCACCAGCCCCCATGACTTCCCCTTGGTGGATTTGCGCTGGTACTGTAGGCTGCGGCAATACTTCTCAGCCTCCTGGCACTCCCTTTGGAAGCAGCGGTGTGAGCGTTCATTCAGGTTTCCAGCTACATTGTGGGAGAGTTCAAAGGGGTCCAAGAGATTCAGGGGGCCCAGTTTGGGACTGTGGTGAGGGGTCTTGGTGGGTTGTTCCTCTTGCATGGCTTCCTCCTCTTTATTCTTGCTGAGGAAATCAGTGATTGGGAGTGCACGTCCCTCCCGGACAGATATGACACTACTGGCGAAATCAAATTTAGCATAGAAGGAGAAGAAGCCAGATAGCAGGGTGCCTAGACAGAGAAAACACAGATGCACAGAAAGAGTGTCCTTATGTACTGGTGATGTTGGCAGTTCATTCAAGAGTTAGAAATTTATGAAGAAGCTAAGTCACATATGTCACAGGAAATCTCTGAAAAACAAATCACACACTTTTCCTTTTTAACATTACTCTCACTTACAGAGGTCCTGTGTGTTCTTGCTGGGGGGCACAGCAATGGGCTGACTGGGGAAGGTGCAGTCCCAGCCCTCAATCACACACTCTTCCTCTTCGCCTGCAAGGATGTTAACAAAGAGAAGTAAAGAAAGCATCTGATTGACATGCCAGCAAAACAGACCAATTAACTTGCTAAAACAGTTTTATTGTTCAGGACTCTCTGACTTATCTATACTACACAAGTAATTTGAACTTGTCCTAAATAAACCCTTCTGTTAAACAATTGAATATTTGGATGGCAGACCTGATACATGCAGACATAATGTGCATCCAATTAAAACTCTCTGCAGCCTAAATTACCCTTTTTGCTTGCATCTATTCTCACAGTAAAACAATTCAACAGCAAGGTAACCCCCTTTTTGTTGATTGAGACCGCTTAGCAAAACTATCAGGGAAGTTAAATTGTACAGTAATGCAGAGCAACAGGGAACAGACCGTGGTGATTATCAGAGCAATGCAGCACTTACAGGCCATGTCTTTGAGTTGGTCCACTGTGAGGAGGACAGGAGGCTCACAGTTTTGCAGGTAGAAGATGATCAGCAATGTCAGAGCGTAGTTGTTGAGAAGGGAACCCGCACCACTGGGATTACCTACACGCAACAAGCAGAATGTGTGTGTAACAGGAGGATACCATAATTACAGCAAGGCCATGAATGTGTATATCCACAGGATGTAATCAACAGATGAAAGTAGGGATTGGTACTGAAACCAGGTATTAAACGGGCCCTGGGCCCTACATTTTTTAAGACCATAGTATCAATAGGATCTGACGTTACTGGTTCTGCTCTCAGTGTTGGAGAAATTAAGAAAAGAGATTTCCTATTTGTTATTGCTACATAAAAGTTCTCTCACACATTTTATCTCACCAACTCCGTTTCTGCATTTTCACTACTCACAATGCGGAAGAAAGGCTTCTCTCTCCAAGGCTCTTTATTTGTGAGCGGCAGGGACAGCTCTGTCTCACACACTGAAGCACCGTGCAGCACACACACACACACTGCAGTTATTAGTGACAATAGCTGAGAGAATTAGGTGTAGTTAAGTCCTTACAGACGGAGAAATGTAAAGTGTTCGATCGCCTGGCACATACTTCATCCATTTTAAATCACTCAGCAGGTGCACATTTAGTGATTTGGTACTGCACTATATAAATACCATGTAAAAGTCCTGTCCTAAATCACTGTGTATTACATTTGTTTTACATTTTCATCATTTCAAAATCAGTCTATAGCAGTGACTTGTTCAAAACAATGCTGTTGAGGTTTGTTACTCAAGAATGTAAATTGAGTACATGGTGAGAAAATACAGCAATGTTAATTCTCTTCTTAATTTGTTTTTTTCTCTTACAAAATAACAAAAAAGTACCAAAAAAAGTACCATTAAAGTACCGGACTGATGTGTAAAAAGTAATAGTACCATTAAAATCTTAACGATACCCATCCTGAGATGAAAGCAGTAACATCTGTTGGGGGCTTTTGCAGCTTGAGTTTGGTTCTCATGCTGAAGGGAAATGCCAATGCTGAGTGAATAACTAAGCTGGTTATTCACATACAGTCACATCTGTTGAGATCTCGATATACGCCCCAGGAGTAAAAGGTAATGAGTGTGTTCTTCAGTGAACATCCCTCTCACTGAGATTTGATTTTATATCAGGAGGATCTGCCTGTACCATTACAACACAGCGGCTGTGCTCGTGCTGCCTTTATCTTACCACAGCTTCCGTAACAAGGCTCTAAAGGCATAGCAGATCAGTGTGTCCAAGCAGATCCCAACATGATCACATGGGAAAGTGAAGTTCTAGTGACATCTGTTGACCAAAAACTGAAATAACTACCTAAAGACACTAATTTTTAGTTTAAAAAATTATATCTGTTTTTATTACGTTCAGAATGCTCATTAATTGATGTTGTAAGCACTACGGTGCAAGTGTTTTTATTTTACCAGCCAGTTGTTTCTGCTTAGCCCAGTAGCGGATGGTGTACACCAAAGGTCTCAGCCTGTCCTCCATCCCTGAACACAGCTGGAGGAAGCGGGTGTTCCTGACTGCTAGTCTAGTACGGGACACAGAAAAAAAGGAAAACCATACATTAACTGCTTAGTGTACAAGATAAAACATTTCTCATCACCTCTGAGGTCTGTCAGTAGTAAACGGCATTGAGGAATAATCAACTGACCTGTTGTTAACGGTGATGTCCCCCTGCAGGTTAAGCTCACGGTGATCGAACTTGACCACTGGGAGACGAGCGCTGCTGACTACATTGACTTTGTGCACACTGGGGACACAGCGCTTCAGGATCGCTGCCACAAGGTCCAGGATCTCTGCCGGAGAGGCTGTGGACAAGTCAATATCAGACAGGATGGAGTCCTCAGAGCGGCCATCATCCGACATGCCCTCTCCTGCCTGAAAAAGATGGTAGAGATAAAGAAGGATAATTCAATGCACAGAAGGTTCCTGTTGAGTTAGATTATCTAATATTTTAGTTATATTGTCTGGGTTCAAACTTTATTTTTGGTGACAAAACTGAGGTACAAAAAAATGTATTTATATTAAAAAAAATAATAATTGGGGCGTCGTGTAGCGTAGTGGTCTAAGCAGGCGCCCCATGTGTTGAGGCTACAGTCCTCGCTGCAGTTGGCCCCGGTTCGAATCCCGCATCGGACGGCCTTTCGCTGCATGTCATTCCCCCTCTCTGCCTCCCTGTTTCCTGTCTCTCTCCACTATACTATCAAAAATAATAATTCAGACCTGTTCTGTGGTGGACTTGGCACGGGCCTGGAACACTTTGGTATTGTCCAGGTCCAGGAAGAGGTCTAAGTCACAGGAGTGGATGCCAAAATTGTTGACAGATGAACCAAACGGCAGAATCTGGCTGTCTGCAAAACATCCAAACATAACATAAAAAGTTAGACAACCAATCTATGACAATCTTTTGCACGATTATCATTATGAACGAAGATTTCAGAAACGGAGTCTTTGTTTAAAAAGGTCACCTGGAAAGAACTCTATGAAAACCTCTTGCAGGAGTTGAACCAGCAAGCCTCGTGAATTCTTTTCGTTTTCTCCCAGTTGGAAACGCTCAACAATGTGCTGCATCTGTGCCTCCACCTGGAGAGGAACAAAGGACAACACCACAGAGCTTACTTAAACAAGCCGTCTTGATAACATACATACGTGTTATAATGAGCTGGTATATTCTCATTGACTAAAACAGACTAAACAGAGTCCAAATACACAATAAACTAACTGTGTTTGATTAATATTTTTCTGTGTTTAGTATGCAGGGCATAAATTATAGTTAATATGGTATAAACTGCATATTTATTTTATGTGAAACTACACAATTAATGGTTACTACATGATATACTGTAGTGTGGAACTACATTGAATCTAAAAGGCTCCTAGCATCCTCTAAAGTCTACAATGCTCCTTTCAACCAAGTGTATTCACTATTCTTACAGACCCACATTTTCACTGGCATAAGCCACACTTTATATCTGATAACAGGGTACTTACAGATGTCAGCTCACACAGCTCAGGTTTGAGACGGTCAAGAGCTTGTTGGAGGTTCTGGAAGTCACTCTTTTTCTTGGGAATCAATTTGAAGTCCTTCTTTTCTCGGGGTTTGACACGCAGCTTCAGGCCCTTCATCTGATGCTCAACACAGGACAGCGTCGCCTGTATACTCTCAGTCTCACTGAACTGCACGATGGCGTACACACCCTGTGAGCGCACAGTGACACATCACAGTCAGAAGAGAAGAAGAAGAAGAAGAAACTGACCATCAGTGCTCTTGACATGTACACAATCTGTAAAGACTGAGGCTATGGACATCATTTAAAATAAGCTGTATCTGATAGTGAACAGCTGTCTGACCTTGTCTTTATCCATGATAACATCTGAGACTGGCCCAAACTGCTGGAAGTACTCTGTTATGTCAGTCTGAGAGATGACAGGTTTGATGCCACTAACAAACACACTATGCTCCTCCTGGGTCTTCCTGGTAGCCCGCACGGTGCTCAACGTCTTGTGTTTCCGCCCTTTGACATGCTGCTCCAGACTTGGCACTGTTGGAAATGATAATATGAGCAATGCTGAATGAGAAAAAAAACCCTCAAGACACACCATAGTTTAAAAGATTAAAATATATAGTACCGCGAATACATGCGATTACACCAGCTGGTGTGAACATTTAGTATAGTTGGCAAGTTTATAAAATACATTAAAACTCTTCTTCTACTATAACATTAGCTAATCGCTCTAACAACGCATGGCATTAACGTCATACTGTAGCGTTCAAGGACAAACGAGGAAGATAACGTAAGTTTTTGATGTGGCGGGAACGTCGTATTTTTAAGTTGGGTTTTTGACCGCCTGCCTGGAAAAAAGTTGCATCAAAAGTTACTTCAACTGACTCGCATTTGGCTAAGTTAGCTTAAGATCACTTACTGTTGGGTAAACCGACATTGCACAGGGTGCAGTGAAACCCCCTCGGTGTCGTTTTTATGTCACTGTCTGTTTCCATGATGGAGAGAAATAAAATATAACGACAACACAGGAAATAAATCAACAAGCAAAGTCCTCAGCGAAGTTTAAGGCCGAACATCGTCCATGCGCCTCTCAAATCTCCCTCCAGCGTCGATTCTTCGTTTGTTTCCAGTCCGTCCACAAAACCTGTCCGGGTTGCTTTACTGTTTTATCAGAGTTCCCGTTGATCTATTTTTTAATGGATTAAAATGTTTCGTGCTAAACAATACACTGTAGTAAACATTTTGCAATACTGAATGATGGAGACTCAAACATAAATAAATAATATACTTAATAATAAACTTCATATGCGCAGGTCCCACTCTAAGTCCGTTTCCCATTACAATATGTTTCTGTATTCCTCTTGGCTCAATTTTTGACTAGTTGCGTTTTCTTTTGAACCCCGTTATTTATTTTTCAATTTACACTTTCATGTCTGCCTCACCCTTTTGCATGCCCCCACGTATAAAATGTATAAATGTACTAAGAACAAAAAAAGTTATTTTTTGCCTCTTATAAAATCAGACCTACACCAACACTAAGTAGCACTAGAGCAAATGTAATGACACTGATGGTCTCACCTTATGTAACTGACAGAAAATTGAAAATGATCGAGCAGTCACCAGAGAACACTACCTGCACCTACAATAGGCTACATATAAGCTCGAGGTGCCGATATATTTTTGATGCCTTTCAAGCCATGTTTGATTAATCATCCCAGTTATTTTAACACCACATGCAAATGCACTGAATAACAGAAAAAGACTGACAAATTCAGACCAATTTTTTTTCCATTGTACAAAAAAATTTAATAACCACTTTTTTCCCCCACCATGAAAATATTTGGAAGAATAAAAAATCAGATCAGTAATGAATAACATACAACTTGTCACAAAACAAATGGTTAAAACCAGATTCCCTGCAGCCATGGAAAACAAACAACAAGCAGTGCTTCATTTTTCGTCTATAAAACTACTTTCTAAAATGCCTTACAATCTAAAACATGACAATTACAAAGGGTTTGAAGGAAAAAATAGATGTGATTAAGAATATACAGTATACAAATGCTCTTATTTCTTTGCTGTTCTTCCTCTTCTGGGTTTTGGCTGTGTCTCAGCTTCAGCACCTTTCTTTACTTTGCTTGAGGACTCTGTGTCATCAGTGACCTTTGCCCCTCGCCTGGCTCTCTTGATGGGCTGAGCTTCAACAACTTCATCTGAGAGATCCTTCTCTTCAGTTTTGCTCGCAGCCTTTGACACATTTTTGCTTTCAGGTTCAACTTGGTCTCCAAGTTTTGACCTCCTGCCTCGAACAGCTTTTACAGGTGTTTCTTTTGGAATCTGAAAGACTTCTGGTTCTGCTTTCCACTTGACAGATCTTTTGGACTTTTTTGTGTCTTCCACAACAGCATTGCTTAAATCTTCAGAGGGATTTGCCTGGTCACAACTCAAAGCGGATTCATCTGTTGTGGGCTTTGCTGCTGCCCGTCGTCCCCTTTTAGGTGGCTCTACTGAGGTTGGAACAGACTCTGAAACCTGGACCGTGGACTCTGGATTGGTCTCCTCAAGGGGAAGAGCAGCACCCCGACGTGCTCTCTTGGCTGGAATGGCATTTGAAACATCATTTTTCACAGTTTTCACCCCCCTCGCTCTGCTAGGTTTAATGACTGGAACATCTGGTTCAGTGGTTTTCTTCTCTTCAGCCTCCACCTCACGGTCAGGTTTTCCCTCTGGTACTTCGATGGTGGCGTCAACATCTTCAGTGACTTGTTTTCCTCTCCTAACCCGTTTGGGTTTGTCTGTGGAGCTGACAGCAGGGACCTCAGTGGACTCAACAGGGATTTCACTCTCAGTGTCTTTTTGTGCTTTTCGCCCTCCTCTCCTGGGTTTTGCAGCCACACTAACCTGTTCACTCATCTTCAGTGGTTCATCAACAGGTGCAGCTTCAGCCTCCTTGGGGACAACCATTTCAGCAGTTTGGATTTCATCTTCTCTTGGTTCTACGTTGTCTTGCTCAGCCTTTCTTGTTCTCCTTGATTTTTTAACCGGCTCCTGGGATTTAAGAGTCTCAGCTGAGGTAGCCTTGCCATCATTCTCTTGCTTTTCTGCTTCCTGTTTAGCATTTCTTCCCCTCTTCGCCCTGACTGGAGGCTGAGACTGCTGCTTGGTCTCCTCAGTGACAACTGTGTCTTCTGCAACCTCATTTTGTTCAACATCAGTTTTTGTCTTTCTCCCTCTTCTGGGTTTTCCCACAGTGGGGACAGGCAGTTGAGGATCTGCCATAAGCTGCTCCTCACTCACGACTTCACTTTTCTCTGGCTCTGGTTGAGGTGGCTCAACAGGTGTTTGTTTAGATTTTCTCCCTCGAACGGGCTTCAGGTCAGCTTCCTCTACAGGGGACGCAGAAACATTTTCTTCTTGGCTGGTTTGGTCACTCACAGCTTCAGTAGAAATCTCAGTCATTGGTTGCGTTTCAGGATTAGTATCACTGGTGCTTTCTTTAGACTTTGTGTTTCTGGTTCTTGTTGTTTGCCTAACAGCAGGTGGTGCAGTAGCTTCAGTTTTCTTCCCTCTTCTTCCTCTGACTGGAGCAGGGACAACAGGATCTTCAGAATCGATTGCTGCTTCCTGTTTATCTTCAGCTGTTTTAGCTTCCGCCATTTTTGCCCTTCGGCCTCTAACAGATTTCTTCTGAACGACAGATGCATCTGTGTCTGTGACCAATGCAGGTAGACTCTCAGTTACAGGTGCCTGGGAAACAGTCTCCATGGCAATGGATTTAGTTTCATTATTTTCACTGGGCACCACCTCCTGCTGGTCACTGCAGACTTCATTTGTATCTAAAATCATGGGAGAAAACATTGGAGGAATGTTATTTTTGAGTGTTTCTGCATTTAACTATCAAATAACAACTGCAATAATAACAAATACAGTACATCAGTCAGAATTGTTTTTTCCAGTGAAAATCTATGGCAAAGCTGATACACAGAAAAATGTCGTTAAAGCACAGAGCAGCTGCTTTAATCAACACTTGTGTTTATAGCCAACTCAAACGCCATGTCTTGCTTTGGTAAAATGAGACATACAATTGTTAACAAGGAATGGAAAATTGATCAATTTCTTTCACTTTTACACATGTATGGGGTCAGAAATAGGAAAGCAGAAAACAAACAAGAAAGATGACATACCTTTTGCCACGTCTGCTTGGGGAACATCGTCACAAGGCACATCTGAGACCGACTGTTCAGATTCTTGTTTAGCTTTTCTTGTTCTCTTGGGCTTGGAAACAGCCTTCTCCTGGGGTGCTGCACTGTCATTTGCTTTGTGGTCGACATCAAGTGGAGGGATGTTATCGCTCTCAACTTCTGGCACCATTTCTGTTTCACAGGCAACTTCTTTTACCATTTCAACTTGATCTTCGGAAGCTTTTTTGGCATTTCTTCCTCTTTTAGGCTTAAGGGCAACTTCAGAAGACTGAGGGGCACTTTCTTCTAATGTGAGCTTAACATCCTTGCCTCTGTTTCTTGTCGTTTGTCTCACAGTGGATGGAGCTGGGGCTTCAGTTTTCTTCCCTCTTCTTCCTCTGACTGGAGCTGGGGCAACAGGATCTTCAGAATGCTCCGGTGCCTCTTGTTTATCCTCAGCTGCCTCAGGTTTCACTGTTTTTGCTCTTCGGCCTCGAACAGATTTCTTCTCATGGTCTGGAGTTGCAGCATTCATCTCCAACTCTGTGACTTTGCCAGTAGCAGTCTCCACTTCTGGTTGTTGTTCTTCAGATAAAGTCTCATCTACTGCATCCACTTTGGGTTGTTCCACAGGTAGGCTCTCATCTACAGCTGCCTGAGAGATAGTTTCCATGGCATCTGATGATTCATTATTATCATGTCCACTTGGCACCTCCTCAATGTGGTTATGAACGAGAGCTTCATTTGCATCCGTTTCTAAAATAAGACACAAAAAGGGGGGAAAAGCGTCTGAAATACTTGTATAGTATATTTTGTGTTCATGTGTGACATTTAATTCATGTGGTAGTTCTTTTACACAGAACCGTTTTGGACTTCCATTACTCAGCTCCAGAAAACACAATTCACAAAATCCATGTTTTCAGTTTCTGTATGACATTATCTCATAAGTAATTTTAACATAACAAACCAATTAAAAAAGGGAGAAATATTAGCAAAGTTACCTTTTGCCATATCAACTTGGGGAACATTGTCGATCACATCAGACGCCGTATCATCTTGTGGCTCCCCACAGGCAAAGTCTAGTTCTATATAAAAGGAACAGAGGAAAAGAAAAGAAAAAAATATAATCAGCTGATCAGTGTATTGCAGCTTATATAACCACTCTAATATAATTTATTGCTTATCTAACATTATTCTTATTACACTCAACCAACTGACCTTTTGCTATGTCCACACAGCGATCCGGAGGTGCTGGATGATCTTCAACCTGTAAAAAATAAACAAACATTTTAGACAATTGGCCCTCACTGTGAAATAAAGCAAGCAAACAATGCAAGACAACACCAGGCTGGGATTAGTGAAATTGAGGCTACATTAATTGTTCATTTTAGCTCCCACAAAAATGAATTAAATGATGAAAAATGAAACGAGCCTAAATGTTTAGACACATATTACATCAATGAAATGATAAATTGCAAAGACAATTTGCTCAGCAGTGTGTTTACTGGACTCTCATGAAAGCCCAAAATCTTTGTTTCCATTATTCAATCAAATGACTTCCTGTAACATAAAAGTCTCACTCATCAACTATCCCAATAAAAAGCTTTTTACTAGATTCAGTCATTGATTTGGTCTGCCTTTTCATACATGAATCCCAACTGTTCATATTGGTGATCACACTATCTGCCAACTGCTGTAAGTTTCTTTCTCTTAAATACTTCATTCAGGCAAATCCTTCCAATAAAATAACAAAAAGGTTGATATAAGTGTCTCCATCATTACCTCATCTGTTTTCAGTGGTCTGGGAGAATCAGTCAGTACCTCCTCCATGAGCTCTTGGAGTCCCTCAAAGTCTTCCACTGGAGCATTACCCCTCAGCCTGGGTGACTTCATGAGTGCTTTGATGCCAAAGTTCTCTTCAACAGGTTCAGCTTTCTCTCTGGGAGTTTTCATGAGCCTCTTCACACCAACCATATCTTCGACTGGAGCACTTTTTTCTTTGGGCGTCTTCATTATTCTCTTGACATCTGTGAGACACACCAATGGGGAGCTCTTCACATTTGGAGTCTTCATGTCTGTCATTTCAGATAGGTCTTCAGATTCTTGCATGTGTGCTGGTATCTTCTGAAGTTCCTCGATACCATCCAGACTCACATCACCAGCCTCTAGAGCTCTGGGAGTCTGCGGACATTTTCCTTGAAGGTCTTCAAGAGGTTCAGGCTCCTGTTGTGGGGTCTTAAAAATTCTCTTCACTCCAGTGAGGCACTCTTGTTGTTCAGGCTTCTGTTTGGGAGTCGCCAGAAGCTTTCCTCTGATGTCTTCTACAGGTTCAGCCTTCTGTCTTGGAGTCTTCATGATTCTCTTAACTCCAGTGAGGCATTCCTGTTGTTCCACTTTCTGCTTAGGAGTTTTCAAAATCTTCCCTCTCAGATCCTCAAGTGGCTCAGCCTTCTGCCGTGGTGTCTTCATGATCCTCTTCACTCCAGTGAGACTCTCCGGTTGTTCTGGCTTCTGTTTGGGAGTTGTTACATGGGTTGTCCACACATCTGTGCACTGCTGTTCAGTAGATTCAGAGTGTATCTCCAAGGCTGGGATCTCGCTGATGAAGCTAGAGTCTTGATCTCCATTAAGGAGGCGTTGTACTGCTTCACTGTTGTACATTTCGCCTTTCACTGTAGATGCCACACTCAGTGGAGACACCATCATTTCGCCTGTGAAACACACCACATTTCATTAGTTCATGCTGTGGTAAAAACCAAACTGGTCTAATGTAACACCCCTGTTAGTCTTAGTGATTATACAGAATAACGAAATGAGTTATTGTCTAATGCGCATACAAGTTCAGGGCCCACATGGATTTACAAAACACACAAAATAGCAATGCAGTGGTTACATGTCTGTTGAACATGGAGATTAACCTCTTAAATTACTTTACCAAAAAAACAAAAAACTTTGTCCCATGGTCTAAAATAAAATTAGCCATGCAAAAGCTTCTCTTCCTGAAACACAGCTCAAAAACTTCTTATAATCATTACAGGAGAACTCATCAGAAATCAAGAACCTTTTACTAAATAGTGCATTTCTTTAATCATAAGTAATAAAAATCAGAATAGATGTCCTCTTCAGTCTCACCTAAATTACAAGGCACTACTCTTTAGGGAGACCAGTAAACCTGTTTGTTTCTGTAGCTAATAATAATGCACATGAATGTAATTGTGGACAGACACCTTTAACATTTGGTTAAAGTCTGCTTCACATAAGGCAACAATATCCTCGCACACTTTACCTGGCTCCTCTGGTGTGTTTAAAACTGATGGTTCTACCACAGACAGAACTCCCACTGGCGTCTCGGTGGCACTGTTGTCTTTGATGACAGATTTCCTCCTCCTTTCATTTACAGGGGTTTTAAACATTTCAGAAATGCCTGAAAACACAAGTTACAACATTAGCAAGCGTAGTAAAGAACAAAGCCCAAAGGTTTCCATTTGTTAGGACAGAAAAGTGTTAATACCACTCAAGTCTTCATCCATTTTCATGTTCTTCTTGAAGAGAGCAGTATTGGTGACCACTCTTGGTGCAGCACCAGTTGGATGTACAACCTTTTGTTTGTGAGCTCTGCCCACAACAATGGTAACAGGTGAATTTGCATGTCCAGTGCTGACATAGCCCTTCAGTTTTCGTGCAGGGGTCTAAGAGATGGTGAAAGATATGGTCATTGCAGTTTTCAATGGTAACCTTGCAAACATCACAGCAAGATATAAACCCATAACTGACATGCAGTATGAGCAAACACTTAAGGAAAGTTAACACACATTTAACTTAGTTAAAAACGTCCTGTATTAATAAACAAAATTATTTTTTCTAAACAGTGTAGTTAATAAGGTCACACTCAGCAAAAAAAACAAATATAGTAGAAGTCCTTTTTTTATAATAAGTCTAACAAGTTCTGGTAGTTGCAAAGCTAGAAAACGTGATTATGTAAATATATATTGTTACAGTATCTTACGTTACCTGTGGTTTGGACACAGTCTTCTTCGCAGTCTTTTTGGGGACGATTATTTTAGCTGGAGCAGCCACTTGAGCCTTAGTTTGACCAAATTTCACGACATCCACCCAGGTATCTCTGACTGAAAGGAGAAAGAAAAAACCCCTGAAAACTCCTTTTTCTTCAACAGTCCAACGGGATTATCAGTTTGCGGTTTAAAAAACAGCCCTGATGATTAAATAAGCCAACCCGTATGATAAAACTTGAATGGTAAATGTAATAGTTGAGTGGCTTTCAAGTCAATGAATTGCTCTTCACACAGAGACATACACAAATGACAACATTGACAGTTGACATCATTTGAAATTGATAAAGGTTTCTATTGTTGATAAAATGTTAAAAACAAAGACAAGATTTCTAGTGTAAAAGCTACATTATAAATTTCAGGATCTAACATACCTTTGATAGATGCACGTGAAATGCCACTTCTGCGCATCACTTTTACAGCACTCCTGGATATACTTGGAGTCTTGCGTGAGGTGCTCTTCATGCTCTTTCTCCTCAGAGGTATTTTAGGGGTAACGGTGACTAAAGGCATCTTGTTAGTAACAACATCTTCTGCAACTGGAGATGGAGTGCTGATGCGTGACACAGAGAAGCGCCCTGTGGAGGTACAGACCCCTGAGTTACAGGGGGTTTTGGCTGGTGTTGCACAAACAATGGGAGCAATTTCCTTAGGGGAAGGACTTGACACTGCCAGGGCTGACCTCTTCTTGCCACTGGGAGTTTCTTTGTAAGAAACCTGACCTGGGGTTGAAGACTTCAATTGAGATTTAGCGAGAGACCTTCCCGTTGTAGGAGACGGCGTCTTGGATTTTGGTGACTTCTTTTCAGCAGATGCTGTCTTAGGAGACGGGGTTCTGGACTTTGGTGACTTTGTTCCAGGAGATGCTGCCTTTGGAGACGAGGACTTGGATTTTGGTGTTTTCTTTCCAGGAGATGCCGCCTTCGGAGACGGGGACCTGGATTTTGGTGATTTCTTTCCAGGTGATGCTGCCTTGGGAGACGGGGACTTAGATTTCGGTGATTTCTTTCCAGGCGTTGGGGTCTTAGGAGAAGCATTCTTGGCACTTGGTGACTTTTTAGGTGATGGAGTCCTCTTTTTTGCAGGACTTCTTTGCACATTTGGGCTATCTTCAAACTCCTATGTAAAACAAGATACATTTTAAATAAAATTATATGGGTTAGAGCAATAATATTGTTGATGTCCTGATACTCTAGTCATCATCTTTGTTAGTCTTACCTTTAGGAAGCCAATGACTGATGCTCTTCTAAGGAGGGACAGTTTGGGTTGAGACAGACACAAGCTTCTTCGCGGAGTGGCCCCCTTGCGTAATGGAGAGTCAGGAGGCAGTCGTTTGTCAAATAACTCTGGGCTCAGGGCACCTCCAAAGGAAACACGTTTCTTCTTCATTCGTGATGTGGGCAAGTCGGCTGCAAGTTCTCCACTTTTGCGTTTTTTTGGCAAGTCTTTCACTAAAAAATAAATTGTCACTGATCAATCTACCAAACATATCTTAAACAAACAATGCTTCAATAATTACAGTAATTTGATTAAAATGATAAACAGTGTTTATTACCTTTTTCAGTTTTGCCCGAGTTCCTTGGTGATGCCTTTTGTAGCTGCTTTGTCTTGGGAGATGGCATTGCTGGCTCTTCTTGTTCCTTTGTCACGGAGGCTTTGACTGGTGTGGCCTCCTTGCTCCGTCTTCTCAATGGTGACTTTGATGTTTGAGCAGAGACTTGATCAATAACCTCAGATGCAGTATACCTCTGGGGGCTGACACGGTTTCTCTTCTGAGGTAAAGTGGCTTCAGACGTGGCTGGATGTTCAGGTGCTGCAGGTTCTGCCATCTCAGAAGGAACCTGGAAGGACTTCCTCTGCTTCTTAACAGACTTTGGGGTCCCATTACTAATACTTACAACTTCCCCCTTGATTTCATCAGCTCCAGGAAAGACTTTAGCATCATCCTTCTTAGGAATGATCATGTCTTCTGTGGAAATGACAGGTTTCCCATCATTTTTTTGGACGGAACCAGGTTTTGGAGTGCAAAACCTTGAGGCAGGTGTTTGAAGCAGACTGGCAGAAGATTTCCGAGGGGTCTTGACATCCAGAGACTTTTTGATCATTTGATACAGATCGTTGAAAGGGGAATTGGTCTTGTTTTGCAGCAGGCTGCTATCCTCCTTGGATTCCACCTCCACAGTTTTCTCCAGGGATTGCTGGAAGTTGTCATTAGTTCCATCTTTCAAAAGAAAAGATTTTAAGCACCAAATCCCCATCAACAGGACAGATTACCTAAAAACATATATGCCGTTCACTCTTGAATGCGTACTATTTTTCCATGTAATTTCTTTGTTTAAGTGATTCAACAATAGCTTCAACAACAAATCCACAGATATCGTGTTCAAATATAGCACTCTCAAATTGCTAATTTAGAATAACCACTAAGTACCATCTCACCTGTGAAGACTTCAGAGTTCCTCTTTTCTCCTGTTTCAGCAGTGACAATGTCTACTACTTGCTGAGCTTGAAGAACCTAGGCAAAAGACACCATCATTAACACATTTATAAAATAATAAAAATTCACTAGGAGCATAGGCAAATTCAAGGTGCTGTGATGGCTGCAAATTTGGAGTGATAAAAGCTGAATAAAACTTAAATTACTTTGAGGGTTTCACTTTTGCCTCCTGCAGAAGACCTCTTCTTTGGTGTGGGTGCTGGAGGGTACTCAAACCTAAAATGACAAAGTGCAACAGAATGTAAGTTGTGCTTGTATAAGTCATGAAAATGGTTAGCGCCAGGACACTGGGGCTGTGCAATTTAGATTTCACCTTGTATATCTGTTTTTAAAACACATTCTGTCTATTTTAAATTTAATGCCCCATTTGATGTGCACATAACAGAATAGGCAAGTATGTGGAGAGAAGAAACAACACGTGGTGTGTGTGTGTGGGACCTTGAGACATAACTGTATAACTTGTATTTGCTGTGCATCTTGGGAGGAAGGTTTTCTCATGACTCCTCGAGAGACAGCTGTTGAGATTTGCAACGGTCCAACAATCCATGCATTTGAGAGTCATATTACTAAACGGCTAATGCTACACTACAAGTCATTTTGTGAGTTTGTATGAAAGACAAAAGTCTCAACAGTAACAAGAATGGTAAAATTTTTCTTCATATCCACTGACCACCCCACCAAAAAAACCTAAGGAGGTCATACCTGAAAGAACGGTCAATAATTGTTATCACATCTCCATGCTTCAAACGCTCAGACTGCTGCAGAGCTTCTCCGTTGACACGGGTTGGATTCACTGAGCTCAAATTTGTCAAAATGACCTGGAAGAGACAAACATAAAAATCACTTCAAACACAGTCTGAAAAGCAAAATATGTCTTTTACTTATATCCAGGTCAAGATCCCCTGCTGTCAATTCACAAGTGATTTAAGTAAAAAGATAATTTAACATCTACAAAATTAACATTGTAATGATCAAAATATGAAGACATTGAGTGACTATTCAATCACAATTGGTCATTATACCAGATATCCTGTGGTCATGTTCAGTATATGTTGCTTTACCTCTTTATTTTCATTCAAGTCAATTCTGCAGTGCTCCTTGGAGACTTGAGGAAGCTGAATACGAATATCACAGTCAGGCTTCCTGTAAGATCACAACAAAAAAAGACACTTAGCAACATGTTATGGGAATGTCACCATATTTTCCTGTAACTGATGTGTGGTCATAAGAAGTGAATGAAATATTCCAAGGTCTGAAAGTAAGGTGACATTATGAACTGGAGGTTTGAATTTACAGTATGGAGTCTTTTGCACTTAATGCAAGACCAGGAAAAGACGTGTATTTTAGATTCTGACGTCAGCACCTGATGGCACGCCTCCAAACCAAAAGGGTTTTTACTGCACTTCTATCAACCCAACATGGGGCCACACAAAGTAAATGTTGACTCCAACGTAAGGAGTGCAGGCATCGTCTGTTGTACTCAACGGAAATTTATTGATGTAAAACTACTGCAATTTCTGAAATATGAAAACATAAACTAGTTTCTTTGTATTTAATTGAACTCACCTTCCAAATAAGCATGTTGCAGTAAGAGGAAACTCAGTCCCATCTCCTCCACTCCTCTTAATCACGACTACTTTGCCATGTAATGGCATTTTCGTAACGTTACCTAGGAACGTCAGAAAACCAGTGTCAAAACTAGCTAAACATCAGTTAACAACGTGCTAATATTTTGGGCAACTCTATGTTCTAACGTTGATGTAATTCGACGTTACTTTGGCAGGTCAAATCAGCAGGTCGCTGTTACTGTAAGTTAAAACACACTACTCAATTATGCGACATCCCACGTGCAATACCGCCTCGATAGTAACGTTATTATCGTATCATATATACATGTCAACGTAGAAATTAAATAGAATTAAGTGACATTAGCAACTCTACATTGTAACAAAATACATCTGTCAGTGAAACATGACGCTAATTGCTAAAACTTGTCGGCAAGGCTGCACGACGGATTGAAGAGCATACACTATAAGCCTTGTAGCATTACCTGTAAGTCCGTTCAAAGAGATGTCAACTTCCTATCCATAAACATCGACCGGGATGTGGCGAAGGCGAATTTGACTAAAATATCATATTATACTAAATGTACCACTGATATCATACCATACCCTACGAGGTACGTCGACGAATGGCTAACGTATGCTACCCTGAACAGCAGTGCCTTGTCGTCTCTCGCCTCTTCCACAGAGGAACTGTAGTATCACTCCGCCAAACTACACATACACAGTAACCCCGCGAGATAATCGTATTAATTTGTGTTTTGGGAAACAATGTATGTATTATCTTGTGCTGCAAGGTTTGTAAAGAACTATTTAGCTGTCTGAATCAAATATAACTTGCATTCATATAATAGGGACTACTTTGTTTACGAATTTGGCGGAACAATCACGATTCGGTAAAGGGACGGTGATTTGAAAATGTTTGAAATTCCGCGCGAAGGATTGTGATTGGTTGAAACGTCACAGTCTCGGTAAGAGGGCGGGGCATAGCAGTAGTAGTAATAGCAGTAGCGTGCAGAGAGCCATATGGCTCTGTTAGAATGTCTTCTTCCAGATATATATGTGTATATATATATATATATATATATATATATATATATATATATATATATATATATACATATATATAATTTGGAAACAAAATGAGAATTATTCTTACAATTATCATCCATATATATACATATATACATATACATATATATATGTGTATATATATATATATATATATATATGTATATATATATATATGTATGTATATGGATGATAATTGTAAGAATAATTCTCATTTTGTTTCCAAATTCTGTAAGATTTCCAAAAGACTCCAGTTGAATGGGTTTCACAGGATAAGGCAGTATTTAGTAGCCATTATTTGTAGTACCCTTCTTATTGTATATAATCATAATAGACCTTCTTCACTCAAGACATTTCAATGTTTCATTGCAAAGGTGTGTATATACATACACACACACACACATATATATATATATATATATATATACATACACATATATATATATATATATATATATATATGTATGTATATATATATACACACACATATATAGTTATATCATTTCCTCCAATACATTGTGTTCATATTTTTAATGTGAGTCTGTGGAGGATTTGCTAAATAGCGACCCCTGCCGTCACAAGTGCCAATTACAGGATAATTGCAATTGCTAAAACATAATGTTACACCAGCACAAGTAGAGAAGACTCAAATTTAGCAAACACGCTCTTTAAGGTCAGTTATACAGCAATATATCCAAACCTTGCTAACATTAACTAACAATGAACTTGGTCTAACCAATCCAAAGGGGCTGCAGCTGAGACCACCGACTTGAGCATGCGTGTAACTGCTTATGAGTTCAACTTTTAAGAGAAAGACTGTGTTACTTCTTATTCATAACGTACAAACGTACAAAGTTTTTCAATTGTTGATTTTGATTAAGGCCATTGTCATGAAGATTCTTGGTCTGGTATATATCTAGTGGCTGACGGCAAATATTCAACGTTGAATTTAAATATGATCAGTGAATTGTGGACCTAGGAACTGTTGGTATCAGTCTCTTCGATGCTATGCTCTTGCAAGAGAAAATGGGTTCTGATGTTCCCAGGAAAGTTATTGACGGCCTTCTGATCAGATTTGTCTTCTTTCTATGGATATGACCTATAAAACCCTACTAAGGACACCCCTGTAGCAGAGAATGAAAAGAAGGACACACGTGAACAACACAAACACATTTAATAATTATTAAATGTTGGTTTTATTTTTTATCTTTTTTTGTTGTTTTTTTGTTTTGTTTTTTTTTCAAAGTCGCTTGATAATCTTGACAAATTGCAACATATTCCATACTTCTCAAACTGACGGTGTGTCTGTTGCTATTCCAGATTAGCTGTGGAGGGAAAAGTTGTGCGCCGTTCTGGACAGGTTAAGTCCTAAATGATGAAAGCAGCTTTGACCGTACAAATAAAAAGAACACATGAACGACTCAGAGAGACTCCACACTGGCATCCTATGTCGTAAAGTTGCGGGATCAGTGTCTCTGCACAAGTCCTGGTCTGCCAGGCTGAACAAAAGTGAGTGATTGAAGAAAAATTCAGGGGCTCAGTAGCAGAAGTGTGTGTGTGCATCTGTGATTGAAGGGTTAAGGGGTGCAGCACAGAACATATACAAAGAACAGGCCAAGCACAAAAAATGATTCCTTCCTGAGACATTGGCGTGTGTACAGTAAAGATGGTCTAAGATGACGTGTGCTAACGGTGAAGGCGTTTTGGCGTAAAGTGAGTCACAGGGTGCGAGGTTTCTCTGGATCCGGCAAAAAGTCACATATCGGTTTCTACCACAGGGAGATTTGTGAGGACTTAGTTGACAAACATCACATTTGGGACCTTCACTTGCCTGACCACTGAAAGAGTAGAGGGACAATCTAGTCTTTTCCCATCCACTACAGATTATTGATCCATTCAGAGACTACTGAGAATCACTTGTGTTTAATACAGTGTGTATGTACACCATTCTTCACATTTTAACTCTCTTTGAAGCTGGGCTGCTGTAGCTCACTTGAATCTGGCAGGCTACAGGTGGCGTCTAGCTCACCATTTTCAGAAACACCATCTCTTTCTGCTACATGGCCAAAAAGCTATGCCCCGACTGGAGTGCTACTTTGTTATCTACTGAAGGTAAAAACATGTTTTAAAAGTGAAGGGGGCAACGGTTGAAATTGGTTGTGAAAGCCACATCCTGAACAGCCAGTGATTGGTTAAGGGTCTGTCCAGTATTTAGTAAGACACAAAACATGAAAGAACTTCCTTCAGTAAAATGTGCTCAAAATGTTTTTTCTTGAATCACAAACCTATGAACAAAACACATAAAAGGTATTCTTAAAAAAAAAAAAAAAAAAAAAAATCAGGTGAAGCCTAAAACTCTTCATAGTTTTAAAGAAATGAATACAGCTTATATACACAAACTCAAAGGCTACTTAAAATACACCTTAATAATGAATCTTCATTAATTTGATTTCTTGAAAGGACCTGTGACCATATCATACAACCGAGTTCATACAATCATTTTTTCCATTTTCTTGGAAGCAAAAAAAGAAAAGAAAAGAAAAAAAAAAAAGGAAAACAAATCCAACCTGGAATAGTAGGTGATATTCATTGCGACTTGTTTTCTGTGCACATTTGTTTGTATGTGTGGACTGGAGAGAAATTTCAATATCTTTTGCTTTTTGTTAACTAGAAGGATGTACAAATGTGATAAAACTGAAACAATCTCTCTCAATACTCTTGATGGGTATGAAAAGATTCAAACAGTGAAGCAGTACAACAATTTCTAATCTCAGAAAACATGTCCTCATTTCAACCTGCCATTCTGTTCTGGACATGTCAATCACAATAGTTCCTTAACTTTTCTATATATATTTATATATCTTTTTGTACGAAATCCTGTTTTTTGAAGTTGGAAAAAGAGAAAAGACCCAA
Source organism: Seriola aureovittata (assembly GCF_021018895.1). Classification (NCBI taxonomy): domain Eukaryota; kingdom Metazoa; phylum Chordata; class Actinopteri; order Carangiformes; family Carangidae; genus Seriola; species Seriola aureovittata. The sequence continues at coordinate 6,663,054 of NC_079384.1, forward strand.
AGTCTATGAGGAGGGGGGGTCCAAAGCTTGCAGTCTGCCTCAGAGTACAACAAAAAAAGTGTCTGGTGTTTGTCAAGTCAGTCTGTATGCATTGTCCTTGTCCATATATTTGTCCCACGATGCTCCACCCAATCTCAGTTCCATTCAAAACTGGTCTCCACTGCATCCAGATTTGTTTCCATCAGTCTTTTGGAGAAAGGTGGAGAGGGGAGGAGCAGCAGTGGAGAAGGGAGTGGAGGGAGAAGGAGGAGGAGTCATCAGCAGTGTTTACGGTGTGGTCTCTCGGAGGCATCCTGTTGTCCCGGCCTGCCCCGGCCTTACCTCCCCTCACGTCAGGACAGTGCTTCAGAGTGAGGGAAAGCAGATCAGGAGGTGGGGATTTGTGTCATAGGAGAGGAGGAGGTTGGCTCTGCCAGTCTCCAGTGTTCAGCAGTCAGAGTCTAGGTCCCTCCTCCTCCACCCCTCCCCTTCAGAACATCGAGCGAGGAGACTGAGAGCGTTGTGAGGAAAAATAAAAAGTGGGCCGCTACTACGGCGATTGTGTGGCTGGACTGCTTTGGGCAGAGCTGGGGGACAGACTGGGGCTGCAGCTGCCTGGGGGGGCGCCACTTGGCCGGCCGCCTGCAGCACCACTTTCCAGACCTTCTGAGTTCTCCAGCATCTCCTGGATGAGAGGGGGCATGGAGCCGGGGATCTCCATCTTCAGGGTGATGACACGCTCAGCTCCTGTAGAGGGGGTTGGACAGAGACAAGGAAACATAAGCTACCAAAGTTCTGACAAAACACATTTTGGATATCACTTAATTATTTCTCCTGTACTCCATTTTAACATGTGAAATGGAAAAAAAGCAAGAAAAGCGTTACATTTTTAAACACATATAAAATGTCAAGATTATCAAAGTTATCACCAACGTCTCAACCAAACTGATTAACTTATATTTCTGTCTTAATTGACAGATAACCACTAGTGTACACCACAGACCTTTAGCACTGATGCTTCTCAGATCAGTGATCTTCATCAGCATCTTGGGGAACATGTGCGGTTTGTGGGGCCTCCTCTTCCTCACGTAAATCTTCAGCGCCTCCAGAAGGGGCTCCTGCAGGACATCCACCTTCTCTGCCTCCTCCAAGTCCTGACGATCTGTGGATTAACACAGTTACAGAAAAAAAACATGTCAATGCTCTCCTACTGTCCTGATTATAGTTGGCCACTAGGTGGTGCTCAATGAAAGAGCACAGCATTGCCAGCCTACTCCTTCTTCATCCATAGGCAGGGGTGTCACTCAGTCTTAGTATAGGGGTCATAGACAATGAGAATGGGAAATAGATTTTAAAGGGGCTTGTCGTACCTCCACACAGCAAACAGATGGCACTGAGCAGCCCTGTCTCTGCATCGTCCATCTCCAGAGGAAGGAGCTGGTTGGCGAAGGCAAAAACCAGGTCGGTGAGGGGACCAAAGCCTGCGTTGTGCATCTGGGTTCGGTTTAGCGTGAGTCCATCTGAGAAAGTCATGGTGTCTTGCTCTGGTGTGTAGCGTGTACAGATCCGCAGTATCTGTGGACAGCAGAGGCAGAACAGGTGGTTCAGCGTTTAACTGGGCAGTTGGTTAGAAATGTTGAACCTCTCGTCTTCTCCTTTTTAAAAAATCTGGGTGTTTGGTGAAATTTTGTGGAAACAAAGCTAGGGCTGTTGTTCTTACCAGGATGTCCAGACAGGCGGCTTTGAGCAGAGTGATCTGGTCGGCAATAGTGAGCGTTGTGAAGCCGGGCAGCTGCTTAGCAAACTCCACCGTCTTTATGATACACTTGGTGGAGAGTTCACTAAACTTGTCCCACAGGTCTACGTCCAAGGACACGCGTCGTTCTGAGCTGTTAGTCTGTAGGGAGGGGAAGAGGTGGCAGCAGTTTAGACATTTGCAGGTGACGGTAATTTACAGGTAACAAAGGTGAACAAATGAAGGGACACACAGACTGTTAGTGTCACGTTACTGACCGTAGTGTATTTGCCCAGCTGGCAGAGAGAGGGGAAAGTATCCTGGTGAGCCTTGCGAACCCTGTCGATCATCTGCTCTGTGTCGGGGCTCAGCACATAGCTCTCCGTGCACTCCTGTTTCTTCTCATCCTTTTTCTTCTTGTTCCGGTCGTTCCTCACCGCTACAGGAAGACAAGGATTGGTATGGTGAAAAGTAACACCTACGCTTGTATTTTACCTCCAAACAGAATCATTCACACTTTATATCTCAGTTTAAAAAAAAACAAAAAAAAACATGTCATACAGTTTGCAAATGTTTTGGTAACGACTGCTTGAAAGGGTGTTGCAACCTGGATACTATATGTCCTGCATTGGCACCGTCTGACACCACCTCAAGGTAAACTGAGATCAAGATCAAAGGCAAAGTCATGAGCAGGACAGGATGTTCCTTCTGTGGCGAACAGCAGCAGCGGCCACAGCTTCACTTCTCTTATCTGATGCTATAACATAAATGTTTTCAGACAGCTCCATTGATGAGGGCTATGCTAATGGAAAGGGGGGGGGGGTGGACCTTGAAATAATCCGATGTCATTTCCCTCTGGGCGATCTGGCTGAGAATAGTCTGCTCACCCCAAATGACAAAAAACGCTAGGCAGGGTGCTTAGCATTGGAATCCCATTACAGGCCCGATCCATTTCTCCCAGCACATCCACACTGGGGTGCAGTTTAGCTATTACTTGGGTTGTGTATGTGTGTGTTGAGGGTGGGGGTGGGTTGGGTGAGATGGGGTGCTACTTGATAAATAGTGGTGGGGGATGGAGCTATCCATAAGGCTGACAAATTGCCACAGCTTTCATTAGGGGTCCCGGCTAATCTAATAACATAATATGACAAATATCCTGCCTCTAATGGTTTTAAAAGGGCTCGGCTGCTCAGCCCATACCGGAAAAAACCTTGCAGCTTTCTCTCTCTCTCTGTCACACATTTCTCCCCCTCTCTTGGTTATACAACACGCTCTCGCTTTCCTTGTTTGCTCCGTTCTCACCAATGCACGCAATCTCTCCTTTCCAAAATTGTATTGCTTTTGCTTTAAATCATCCCTCTTTCCTAATGCCATCTCTATCATTTCTCCAATCTCTACCTCCCCTCGGGGTACCTGAATTTCCCCTAGCCACTGACCTAACATCAGATTTTCCTTGTCTTAATCCTAACCTTGACCATTAAGGGCCAGAGCGCTCAGGCTGATGGGAGATCAGTGTCTGTGACAGAGGGGCCTGGCCCGGGGCCAAGCAGGGATGCACTACTCGGTGCTGCTGCTCATTCATCAGCCCACAGACAGGCCTCCCTGCCTGGGAGAACATGAAGGGAAGGAGGAAGGCGGGGGCTGGAAGTCTGATGCTGCACTATGTTACTGCTAAGCACTGCTCGCCTCAACAAGAAATGAAGGAGACCCTGCTGTGCAGACAGAGCAAGGCAATGTATTATTTGCCAGCATTTTATTGGTACTCAAGTGGCAGGCTAATGTAACCATAGTCACCAATACACATGTGGACAGAGCAGTAAAATGAGAAAACCGACACATCAAAAACAGCATATTATAAACACCATTTCAGCGAAAACGAGCAAATCAGTACAAAGCTTTCCACCTCCATTTGCTTTAATGAGCTAATTATGACTCTGTAGTGAAGGAGCATCCTTTTAAACAACCACCAGCTTTTGAGGCCAGTTGTATAAAACTGTAGTAAGCTGCTGAGCATATCTGGGCCAGCCCTGCTTATGGCGCTGATTGGGAATCTGTGTCCTTTCTGCCACGACGGGAGGGGCGGAGAGCTAAAAAACAATCGATGTCCAATTAATTCACAAATAAAAGTGGGGCATCCCTAGCGCCCAGACATTGCCCGCGCTGACAAATTGGCAGCACAATCATAAGCCGCACAACACAATTTAATGAAGTCATTAAAGAACTATTAGGCACGACTGGCGATCTGTCATGGCGAATTGCCACATGCAATAACTTGAGGAGGAGGGGGGACTGTAGCAGGGGAGCTGAAATGAAAGAAATACTGCCTTGCTTTTTTTTTTTTCCCTCTTATTGTGTGTGTATGTGTGGACACAAATGTGCGTTTTGATGTTCCTGTGGGTGTTAACTTCAAGCAATGCATCTTTCAAAATGTATTATGAAAATATGAATGCTAATGGGGGAACTTGCATCCTGAATTGTTTGTGGTTACATGTCCATTGCATAAAAATGATTTACAAGAGCTGGTGTGTAACGTGTACAGAATACTGACACACACACACACACACACACACACACACACACACACACACACACACACACACACACACACACACACACACACACACACACAGCCATCACTCAATCATTTGTCCGTATAGTGGATTTCAGCTGCAACGTGCAGTTAATAGACAATTTCTGTTAGTGCCTCAGTGTGTATGTATTTGTGTATGAGTGTATGAGTGTGTGTGTGTGTGTGTGTGTGTGTGTGTGTGTGTGTGTGTGTGTGTTTGTGTACAAGACAGAGAGGTAGGCAGACAGGGATAATTCGTGTGAGGAAAATTAAAGCACTGGCAGCTCGTCCATCACACAGATTAAATTCAATGGAAAGATAAAAATGTCAATGTCCCCCCCCCTCCCCCGCTCCTGCTGCTCGCAGCGCAGAGCCACCGTCGACAGTGATGAAACTTTCTCCCTCCCTCTGTCCTCCAGCCTCTTTCACCCCCCCCCCCCCCGAGTTCAATACACTTCCCTCTCACAGCCTTCATCTTGCTCTGCTATCCTGCCTCTCTGGCTGATGTTATCCTCTCCTCACCCTGTTCTCCATCATTCTTTGCTACATCTTATTTTACTTTTATTACTTTTTCTATCTCTGAATAACACCGTCCTCGAGGAACACGTGGGCGATGGTTTTGAGAGCTTGGCAAAAAAAATGGGGAGGGGATGATAAAGGGAGGCAAGTACTGAGGGGTGGCAGCTGCTCTGAATTGTAACATAAAAACATTGTGGAGTATTGTGTAACTGAACCATATGATCATCCCAAAAGTACAAAAAAAAAAAAAAAACTAAAAGGAAGAAGTGTCAGGGAATTAACTCTCTGCTCTAACAGACATGCTTTAAATGCAGCTTCATATGTGCATACTGCAACTTCTGCTTCTCATTTTTGTCTCACATACGTTAGAGTGTACTGGGCCAGTGTTCCCAGTGTCCCAGCTTATAACCCTTTACAACAAACTAAAGCTAACTTGCAATCTCTTGTGAGAATGTACATTTTTCTATGAGCTAGCAAAGAGCTGAGCAAAGAATGATTTTTGACTTCCCATATTTTTTTTAATTTTTTGAATAGTGTAGAGGCATGAGGAAGTGAAACTATGCACAGCTCAGTGAGTAAAAAGCAAAGTCAAGAGTTGAAATGTGTGTCTGACTGCTTTCTGCAGCAGAATTGTTTACTTCTTTCTAACTTGTAAATCACCTCATGACCCCTTGGAGAGATCTCGACCCCCATGCTGCGAACCACTGTACTATGCTAAGTGTGCACGCATGAGTGAGCCAATGCTTCCAAACATTATTCAAACATTTCACTTTATTTGTAGATAAGCATTCATGGTATGCTATTCTTAATTTTAGCCATGATCTTGGTCGTCTTTAGCCACACACTGTCAGGTTAATAATAATGTGGCTCTAGTCTACACTACCGGCCTTTCCTTGCAACCCTCCACTTGCTCCCAACATACTTGCCCCCCCCCTTCTGATGCCATCTTGCTTGGCATTGCCACCTGGCAGCAGGCCTGGCGCTGTCATCTGGAGCTGTCTGCCGGCAGACGCAAGGTCACCCAGACGTCCCCTCAATGCTAGCAGGGGGGGGGTCCACCGTCTGTGTGTGTGTCTGACAGAGAGCGCATGGTGTTTAAGTGGAGCTGTCCAATTGTTTTTCTGTTAAAGCGTTCTTTTTATTCATACTAGTTTGTGTCAGTCACCTTGTATGTGCATAATTTGAGTGTGTGTGCATGAAATTACGCACAAGTATGCATTTGTGTGTGTGTGTGTGTGTGTAAGAGGCAGGGAGACTCCCTGCTGGGCCCAGATGGCCGGCCTCTCCTTCCTCACCAGTCCAGACTACTTTCACTGGCCAAAGTCACTGCTGAGGACACAAGAGTAGCAATCTGCACACTCTGCACAAAATGACCGCAATCGGAAAAAGGCAGAACTATTAAAACCAAAACCAGCTGAGCAAAGGTGGGTCGAAATCTAGCCAATAATAAAATTTCCAGCTTGGAATCCTGTCAAAAACCCGTTTATGCCAATTTTTTGCTCACGCAGTACTACCTCGTCACCACTAGATGGCTCTCCAACTCCAGTCTATCCCCCTATTGTATGCTGGGTTGAAACTATGTGTGTGAGAGTGCGTAAAAGAGCCGGCTGCTGTGATCCTTCTAACCATGATTAATGGCCCCATTCAAAGGTAAGGAGCTCGGAGGATAACTTCTTTTACTGTAAACCACAGTGCTGTGGCATGGGGAGCGCTCCCTGCACCGCAAAGATGAGGTAAATAGCGCTGGGAAGACGGGAAGTGGAAAGGGACGGAGCAATGGAGGCTGAGTGCATGTGTGTGTTTTAACAGACGTGAGCCTGTGAGAGGAGGAGAGGTGCTACACTTTCTGTCCACAAATGTATATTACTAATATATTTCCTATTACTGAGTATTTAACAGTATTTATGGGTCCAACTGTATCCTATACACACAAGTGAGTGTTTGTCTGTGTGTGTAAGAGAGTGTGTCACGTGATCAGGCTGAGGTAGAAACCCTGTTGGCCTCTGAGTTCTCTGTGGTCACACCTCTACCAATTACTTTATCAAGTCTGACTGCCTGTGCGTATGTGTGTGCGCATGTGTGTGCGTATGTGTGTGCGTGTATGTGTGTGTGTGCGTGAGTGTGTATGTTCACACAGCCCCTGGGGTGCAATGATGGGAGCAGACGCCTGCTCTTTCACTCTCGGCAGGTGAGAACATATTCATCACAGAGGCCTGCCAAGCCTGGCGACTCCCTGACTGTTACTGCCAGTCTGCATCACGGCTGCCCTTTGTCTCGCTTTTACAGCGGATATTTTCTTCAAAGTAAAACTACAAGAATCAGCTCAAAGGGTAACAGCTAATAGGGAATAGTAACAGCTTTGATTTCACTCTGACTTTGTTATGATAAACACCAAAGGTCAGAGAATTTTCTCATTAAAAGAAACTGATGGGATCTGATCGGATACCATATAAACACTAAGTGCAGTCATCAACTAATGACAACATAAGTGTGTACGAGCTGGAATCACTGCCAAACTGATGTGCTTGCATCAATAGTGAACAGTTATGCAATGTCAGCAGTGGAAAAAATGTCAACAAATGCTTCAACTTAAGACTTTCTGCAGGGGTCACAATCACGCTAACCCCTCTGGGATTAAACAACTATGATGAAATCTGTGCTTTGCCCTAAGAGCCCTGTGGGAGCAGGGCTTTCTGGGTAATTTGGTTTTTATACTTACACTCCTTGGACATCCCCACTTCCAGGCACTTCTGCAGCCGACAGTACTGGCAGCGGTTGCGGGTGACTTTGTTGATGATACAGTTCTTCTCCCGGTGACAAGTGTACACCATGTTCTTCTGGATGCTTCTCCGAAAGAAGCCCTGCGTGACAGAAAGACGGAGACGAGGGCGATGAGGAGACGGGACAGGTTTTGGAGGAGGGTTGGGCGGTAAGAGAGGAGCAAGGGAAACCGGACGGTCTAAGCAAATCGAGCAACAAATTACTAAGCAAATACAGTTGTGCTGTTTGCTCTAGTGAAGCCACCTGTCATATGGTTATCTGCCAACACTGCTGCTTTTATTACATGTTTCGGTTGCCTGTTGCTAATATCTTGCCCATGTTTACAGTGTCCTCTTTCACCCAGTTCCCAACAAAACAACTTGCAAGGTTAAAACATATGAAATTAAAAGGAGGCCATGCAGAATGGCCATATGCAGCTGCAATTAAAAGGCAATGAATTAAGTCCTTAAAGGGCTTAACCCTTGACACAATCTGGACAGAGACTAATAGTCATTTCATGAGGGTGCCACCTGTTCGTTTACACAACACAAAAATGCTTTTCGAGGTGATTCAGGTCTGAAGGTTTTTGGGGCAAAAGGCACAGGGTGACTGGGTGCCACGTAAGCATGGCCTTGTTTACACAGCCGGAAATAAGCATATGTAGATCCAGGCCAAGCGCATAATATTAGAAAGAGAGCCGATTGGCTGGAAATGATGTGGAAGAAACAAAAAGGAATCCCTCTTTACCCGTGTTCCCCTTTTCAGTCTAACGGGATCAAAACAAATCAGAGAATGGATTTAAAAATGTTGTCCAAGCGTACGAGGCGGGCGAATTATAATGAGCTCATCTTCGGTCACTGGGCAGAAATGGGAGATCTTTGGGGAGACAAAATATGTTTCGATTGCGCAAAAGCGAGACATAGAAACGGATCAAAACACGCCTCCCACATGAAACACACATCCCTCAGTAATAATTCAGATCCTCCCCTTATGAACTTTAACAGCCGCTCTAACTGCCAAAAATAAGATAACAATATTGGGTCATAAATTAAGTGACGACAAAAGTCTACAACAAGATAGCTAAGCCTTAAATAAGAAACCACAGCTGGGGTTTATGATATGAAGGAGAAAACTGACCCTGTCTTTTCACCAAAATTACCTTTAAAAACCTTTGCCTTTAAAACCATCTCCCATTATGATTTTCAGATTTTGAATAATGATAACATAAAAAACGTGCGTTGGAACGAAAAAGCCATCTAAATGCTCCCCATGTGTTACACAGAGTAAAAAACGACAAACCTCTTGGAAAAATCCATGCATCACAACTTATATTCTCCTTATTCCACTCAACCCCAATAAAATCAATGTTAACCTCTGTGCCCTTATTGCTTAAACATGCCTTGTGTGTCAAAAAGATAAAAAGAGGTTAATGCAAATCAGCCACAACTGAGTGAGCACTCAGCAAGCACGGCTCGGGACAAATGTAATACAGGTCAATGTCAGTATTGATGTGACGCAGTGGGACATGGGTTATGTGTTGTTGGGTAGCAGGGTGGGTGGGGTCAGCTACAGCTAAAGGGAGGTGGGGTGGAGTGTGGTGTGGTGTGGTGTGGTGTGGTGTGGTGTGGTATGGCGGGGTTGCTGCCAGGGAGCCCCATCCCATGCCGAAGGATTAGCTTTGCTAGCCGACAGATGGCTGGTGGACCTAAGCCCGCAATTTGTCCTTCCCGGATCACCAGCCTCTTCTCGTGTCTCCCGTGCGCCACCACAGAGTGGAAGTGATTCAGCCTTCTGATGTACTACGAAGAGGAAGTGTGTATTCTTTGTCATGTATCAGTTTAAGCAAGGTCCAACCAGCGTGCGTGATGGGACTGATTACACATGAAGAGGAAGTGTTTCAGGCCGTAGAAGGTCACCTCATCTAACCTTTGTCCTGACTTCATTTGCTCTCCACCCTGTTGTCACATAAAATATATTATTATTAATGTTGAGAAACAGCAGATCCCTGCAAACTGCTATCTCCCGCACAACTAAGTGGAGAGAACAAGACTTAGGTTGACATTAATTCTAGCAGCTGATGCTGAGGGATAAAGTCTGTGGTCTTTGTGTGTGCCTGTGTGTGCGTGTATCATGTCCTCTTTGATCCGATGGTGCCCTGACCCTGACCCTAGTGTCACCAGGGGATTGGCCCACTCCCTCCTGACATCGTGAGTCTCAGGTGCCCTCTCACAGGACCTCCTGATTGGCTGTTCCTTCTGGCTCGTGGGCCAGTTGATTGTTCCTACGCCCCCTCCCCTACCACCCTTCTTTTAGGAGTCATTGCTTCCTGCGGCCCTTAAGCCTCTTTTTGTATCACCGCTTAATCCACCCGGCGACAAGAGCCCTCAGCGGGCCTGTCAGCCACCCTGCAGTGTTCAGAAGAGATGAGAGCCGCAAGAAGAGGGAGAGGGAGGGAGGGATGAAAAAGAGGAGCGAACGGTTACAGCACATACATGATTGCATGCACCATGTGCTCTTCAATTCACAGCTGTCTACCTGCCGATCGTTATGAGCCTCATGCATATATGAGTGCGTGCGTGAATTCTGCTTTGCTTGTGTGCGAGAAAATGCTTCATTAAGAGGGAAATAGGGGAGGGGGTCTGGGGTTATGGAGTTCACAGGGAAGCACAGGAATCCTCTCTTACGTGACTTTCACACTGTGCCCAGATTAAGAGTGCGTTCCCAGCCTCCTACTGTGCATGTTGTGTCGATGTGTGTGTGCCTGTGCCCCTGCCGCTATTACTAAGCAGCTACTGCTACAGCCCACAAATTAGTAAAGACGGATGCTTTGTGAGAGGGCCATCTGAAAAACGCTGCAAATAGAGGACATTCATGCAAAAAGTGGTGGATAGGGACTTTGGAAAAACGGTCGCTTCTCTCCCATTGCAGCGGATACCAGGAGGAGAGATCGCCTGCCGCGTGCTGCCTTGCCTTCAAGATAAAAACATAAACATGAGGGGGTGGGCATGCAAATTTAATGTTTAGGGGGTAATATCTGCAGGGGAAAAAGAAGTGCAATGCCGTTGAGTATGTGCGGGCGGCAGAACTAAAAACAACAAACGAATGAGCTGTCTCCAAGTAGCACAGCTCAACTTCCCCGCTCCCGTTTCCTCTGTTCGCTGCAGCCCCCAGGAAATGCCTTTGTAGTTTGGCATGCTGCAGCAAAGCAGACGCTGCTAACCCCCGACTTACCCCAGTCTCAGATGAGGCAACCATATACATTCACATGCCTGTAGTGTTGAATTATTGAGTGTGCTATGCCAAGTCATCTCCTCTGAAGTCAGAGATACGGAGAAGGCATCCTGAATTTTTCAAATTAGCACTGCGGCTGTTGAGGGGGGCAGACAGCCGGCTCATGGACAGACAACTGGCAGCTAGCTGTCCAACTAGGGACATCTTCATAGTTTAAGGCAACATTTCTAATGATTAGTCCTAATGAAATCCTTACTAATCAGCAGAGCAGAGTCCAGTACCGGTTATCAGGTAATTAAGATAAAGGTAATTAAGGAACAGGTGAACATTCATGGTTCGGCTATCACATGATACACTTATCACTGTGTTTCAATTGCAAATATAAAGGAGAATTTTAGATTATTCACCTTTGTTTTCACATCCGAGACAGTATACAAATATGATCATAGCTATATTGTATTGTCCTGAGTTCAAGCCTGAGACCTTTGGTCTCGTCCCAAACAGTTGCTTCACTGTTAAAACGTCCCATTCCAAGGTGCAACCACCTCCACATACACTTCAAAGCTTTTTCTTCTGTGGTTAATCAGTGTATCCGATTATTCTTTCAGTATGTTATTGAAGCGAATGTTTACCACTTTGCTCCTGTTTGTACTCTGTCTTTATACATGTGGCCTCTCATCTCTAAAAATAATCAAACTCAGCCATAATATATCCTGGAAACTAATTACATTCAGCCGAGGAGGCAGGCAGAGCTTCCTGTTGGGGTTGTGCAGAAACATTATATGAAATTAATGCCAAAGGCTGAGGGAGCTGAAATTTTTATCCTACCTGAGATGTGGTCATTTCACATTTCAGGCTGCAGCGACAGTGTTAACAACTGAAGGTGATACTTGTGTATTAAATTATTGTTTATCATTATTCTGAAATCGTTTGCACTGAACATCGTCTGTTGGCTGTTAGATTAAAACATCAGTGATCTCCCCAATGTACAAAAGCCTCAAAAAGCTAATTACAGTGTCAAATCTGGCACAATTTCTGTACTTGTCTAGTTTCTGCCTTTCCTTCTGCGTGTCACACTGTTGTGTGCGTAACATGTTGTAAATATTTCTTTTGTCTGGAACAGACCTTTGGGATGAAAACAAATTAAAATTTACTGCTCATGACTTGGGGTTTTAGTTTTACAGGAATTATTACTGACAAACTAAACCACAATTTTATATGTGAACATGTTGAACCCAGAATATTTTACTTCTATTAACATTTTCATTTCAACTGTATCATCAATTATTGGTTAACCTAACATCCCTCCATTCATCGCCAGTTTGCTATAATGCATGCGACTGATTAATACTGCACAACCACTGCTTAGCCACGGAACAGACAGTAATACCTTTATACACAACCACACACCCACTCACACAATCTCATCAGGACCTGTGATTTAGCCTTATTACCTTACTTAGAACTCTATTGAGATGCTCTGATGATGGGGAGCAATTTTAAACAGAACACAATAGAAGCAGATTAGGGTTTGAAATGGCGGCAGAGTTGCTGCACACCTTCTGAGATTAAGGTCATTGCTTTTGAATACAAGATACATAAAGCAGCTAGTTTGGTAGCTGTGCACTGAACCAAACAGCAACACATTTGTTTTAAGTATATCATATGAATGATTTACGTGTGAGATGATGCACGCTTCTGACACAGGCTCTGAGATGAAATTTTAGGGCATAGTTGCATAAAAATTGCAATTTGTACCAACAGCTGGAGCCTGAGCATTGAGAAAAAGGTGGAGAACATCCTGTTGCAGGCTTAACACATACAGACAAACTCATGCAACTTGGAAGGTTTCCCACGACCAAAATCTGCTACCTGTGCCAAACTGTTTCAAAATACGAAATTGGTAAGTCTGTACAAACACTAGTTTAGAAACACCAACCAATTATGAAACTGGATTTCATTTTCTTGAACAATTCGGTGCTTCACACACTGCACAAGATTATCTTGGCAAGGAAAACCACACACCATCTTCCCCTTTCTTCATCTCTCACACACACCCATGGTTAAACTCTGTTGTATATGTACACACACGTACACGCCCAACCTCTTCTTTCTAGCTTTACTTTTATGATTTGACTAGCCTTGACAGTCAAGGATATATTTCCACAAGCCTGCATAAAATAACAGTATATAACATAGGTTGATGTGAATTTACTTCAGGCTAAGCAATTTAAAAAAGACACTTTCAACAAACTTTAAATTAAGAAAAAATATATTTTACATTCGTCATATTAAACATCCTTAGGACCCATGAAGCTGCACAGTCAGCAGCAGTGTGGTTGCAGGGGTCAGCTTTTATTTACTTTGTTAACTTTTTATAAGTCACATTCGGGGAGCAGGTTAAGTTTCATAGAGCACTCAGAGGGTTTGCGTTAAAGGGTAATGCCTTTGTATGTATGTATGTGTGTGTGTGCCAGACTCCTGCCTTTGCTGTGCTCTCCTCCCCTTTGTGCATTCTTTACTCATCCAGCCCCCCCCCCCCCCCCCCCCCCCCCCCCCCTCCTGTGCTCTGCCGCGCTGACCGTCTTTCTTTTGGTGTCAATGAGTTCAACTGTGGCCCCTGTACCCCATCCACCTAATCTGCTGCCCCTCCAACCATTACCCACTTCTTTCTCTTTCTGGCTGTTCATGCATCCCGGAGCACAGCCTGCTCTCTCGCACTCGCTATCTCAGTCCCCCGCAGTCTCTCTCATCTTTGCACGGTTTCATCTGCATTTCTACATTCCCCCCTGGGTTCCTGCCCTTGCTTACTCTTTCATACTGTTTGTTACTGCCACTGTCTCCTGCCTTCTTCGCCGTGGCTTTTTCTCTCTGCTGTACTCCTCCCCTCCCTCCCTCCCTCCCTCCCTCCCTCCCTCCACACCACTCCTATTCCTGCACATATGGAAGACCACAGTATTGGCTCCGCAGTCAATAAGTCAGAGGGTCTTGCAGGCACCTGTCGCCATCAGCAACACCCTGCCTGTCTTCATCCAACCACTCCCAACCTCCTCTGGCTACAGACAAAGCTGCTGTCAGTAGAAGAAGTGGAAATCCTATTTGGTTCATTCAAGAATGCATGATCACCACGCAAAAAAACCCAAAACAAAACACGTGGTTTCTGAAATGTGGCCATGGTGGAGATATAAGGTTTGTGCCTGGTGGTAACATTATATTAGATTCCACAGATCCCTCCCTCTCATCCCTATCCTCTTCTGAGCTTACACAACTCCGAGTGTTGGGAGCAGCGAGATAAAGAAGTGTGTGTGCTCACACGAACAGGAGACGTGTAAGCATGCGCACAGCAACTATCAACTGATAACAGAGCAGATGGGGGTTATGAGGCCTCCTCAGCACCTGTGTAACAGGGCTGTATTGATAACAGACATGTGGACACGTCAGCAAAGGTATGTGTAGCAACAACACGAGAGAAGAAAAGACCTGCACGGATGACAGAGTTTCACAAACTACGTGATACGAAGCAGATCCATCATATGTGTTATCTTTTTTTTTTTTTTTTACGATGTCTATAGATATAAGTATAAAGAGGCTGTTACAGCTTGTTCAGGTCATACTGATAATTAGGCAGCTCAATAAATCAACCAATAATATTAGAGAATGATTCTCCAATTTTGACTTATTACATTAAATTTCAGCATTAAACACTGAAAAACTAATGAAATGTTCCAAATGACGTGCAAGAGCTTTGGCTGTGAAGACGTGATTGTATTTTTTTCCAACTGCAAATCACATGATGGTTACAAGATTGACGAACATCTTGCTTTATTGGCAGATTCAGAGGAAGTCTCACCTTGCAGCCCTCGCAGGCGCTGACACCATAGTGGTACCCTGAGGACTTGTCCTGGCACACAAAGCAGGGTTTGTAGACGCGGGGCGGTGGGGGAGGTGAGGGCGGGCTTGGCACTATCTCCTCTGAGCTGGTACTCTGGGTCTCTATCGCTGCAGAGAGGAAAGAGCAACAAGAGGGGTTAGTGAACACATGTCTGTCAGATGGAGTGCTGACAGGCATGGAGCATTAATCGATATCAGTGGGATAAACTCACAACCTTGTGTGTACACAAATACACACACACACACAGATCTTAAACAACCCAGTCCAGACGGATACACTGCTGACGACATCTAATACAAATCACCAGAAGGGGAACTAACTCACTTTCTAACAATGTGTTTGGGAGAAGAAAAAAAAAAAAGCTGCAAGTGCAAGGACAACTTCTTGATCAGGCGTTTTCAGATCCGCCACAGGAAAGACAACGCGAAATGTCTTCAAAGAACAAACATTTCTCTAACACACATGCACCCAGAGATCATCAAAGCACGAATGAAAGCAGCCTTTGCTGGATACCTACTTACTGCCGAAATGTTGTCTTGTGCGTATGTGTGTTACAGCACGGAGCTGCTTTGCTAGCAGGGTTCAAAGACAGGTTTTCTCCTCTGATACAAGGCCTGGAGTTGTGCTTTTATTTATTTCTAAAAATTGTGCAGTCTTCGTAAGTACAAGTGTTCTGAAATATTAAAAGGACAAATAATCATATCATCATCACCAGTCGGGAGTACCAAATACTGCAGACAAGGCTGCGCAGAATTCTCTCTCCGCTTCTGACCATGCAACTTGTTTACCCCCCGAACCAAACGCACACACTTACCTCATTCTTAATCAATAACAGGCTGGTAAACACAGAGAGGTTGAGCACAAACAGTCTTCATGCGTTAAGGGCTAATATGACAAACCAAACACATGAGCCCTCTGTAGGCTCCCATGTTTGGTGTGCTTGTACATGATAAACAAAGTGGCCTGGGATCGTGGGGAAGTATCCTGCTGTTGCCTACATGTAATATGTATTGGACTTTGCCCTCAATATCCTGTGTGTTACAAAACAAGGCTCTTTAATCAACTATAAAAACACACATTCACAGCGCAGACCTGCACCCTGTGGCCTGTAGCTTACCAAATAAGTGTATAATCCCTGTTTGCAACTGCTGCCTTTATGAGCTTGTGAGTAAGCAGTGTATCGTTTTTTCATACTGATGCCAATAACTCTTTTTCATTTGAGAGAATAGATTAACTTGTCAAATGCACCAGCGGTTGTGATGTACTTCTGTCTACACTATATGCATGTGTGCATCTTCCCAGCCCCATTGCTCCACCCAGCATCAGCAGCTCAACAGAGGAGGGATTGGGGAGGTTGACAAGCGGCTCAGGAGCTGCCTGCAGCTCAGTGCTGGTGTGTAAATAAGCCATCTATATTTAACAGAGCCGCCTGGTTCAGTAGGACTGTAGTACAGCCGAGGACTCGCTCCACGTGACGGTGCGGCCGACAAACACTGCACTCGCAGCACACACAAGACTAATCACACTGCACACTGAGCATGGATGAAGTATTTCTTCTCTCTCGCTAACACACACACGCGCTTTCCGCTCCAATTATAGTGTCTGTGTGCGGGTCTCAGCTTGCCAATCTCCATGCGCATGCAGCAGATGGCGCAGGGGAAGATTACATTCAGAACAACTAAAATAAACCAACCTGATGCACAGATATGTTCAAGGCTTCCTTACACCAAAATCTAGCCTTTCCAAAGCCCGCCTGCTATCTCGGCCATCAGGAAAAAAACACACAGCATATCCAAGTGGGTTTCAAATGGCGGGGACGGTTAAGCTAAACAGCAATAAAGCTCACATTGCAACACCTAACAGTGACACCCAATCAGGCCTGGGATATTAAGACATTACATTTATGAGGCCCAGATGTCATATGTCACTTTCACACCAGCAGCAACCTTTTCAGTTCTCGGTGTAAACAGGCTGATGTGGGAGTGAAAAGGGTGATTCATGGTCGAGACGGAATCAGCTTTAAATATTTTTCAAAGAAAAAGCGTGACAAGCAACTTGTAACAATATGGACTGCAGCCAGGAGGGAGACACACTTATTATGAAGACATATATTGCAGTAACAACAAGGGAAATGTGAAAAAGGAGGAAGAGATACTCTTTAAATGATATAGGGAGGAAATGAAGGGAGGTGATAAAAGTGGAGAACACACAGGGAGTAAGTGACTGCATGACTATTTTCATGTTCCTCCCTCAGGTTTTTAGATTCATTTCTATTACACACATGCGTGTGCACCAAACACACACACACAAACACAAACATCTGTCAGGATTTAACTTAAAGCCTTGAAAACAATTATAAAGTTTATTAATTTCAGGCGACTTAACGGGAAAGGAGTGACTCATTTTGCGAGAACGTGTGCACAGTTTGCACAGTGTGCACAGGTGATTCTGTGCAGAGGAGCAGAATGATTCAGTCACAGGAGGACAGACTGTGGACAGTGTGAGAGTCCGCGCTTTGCTTCTCACTGCCATTTTATTGGTGTCATTACGGGTCGTCTTTGCTCATGCCACTGGGCCATGCCATCGCCACACTCATGTCAAACAAATTAAACTTAAATAGAACAGCTCTTACATAACATGGCATATTTTCTCATTAGCAAAAAAAAAAAAAAACCATTCACAGTTTTCAGCGCTCTTCTGCCTCTCTTGATGCGGACTGATTACAGCCCTGCATTATTAGTGCGACCACAGAGCTATTCATCCACATTAAAGCTGCCTTCATTAGAAACGCACAGACAAACAGATGTGCCACCCACACACATACACATGAACTTAAAAACTGCATACTGACATTTACACAGGCTAAGGGCTTTCCTTGAGCCATTAAAAAAGCCTAATCGGCCAGACACACACACACATAAACACACACACAGAATGCACAGTCTTAATGAGAGCACCCATGGAAATCTGGGACACAAGGACAAGAGTCTGTGAGGGGGCTGGCGACTGTAATTAAATACAATGGCTGGCTTCTGGAGCCCTGTCAAGCTGAGGCATGGAGCAAAACAATGGCAGGCCTGTGGACAGAGAGGCAGCGAGGCTCAGCGGAGAGACGGAGCTACTTAGCCCTTCAGCAGTCCTCACCCAGGCATTATTCAACACCAGCCTGCATCCAAACTCTGATCAACACCAACCATCACACAAGCCTGCCTATTGTGTGATCCACGAAATCATAACGCACAAACAGTGGAAGAACTGACTCACGCTAGCCTGGAGAGCTTCTCTTGATATCCTTGCAACATGTTAACACTGGAAATTTGTATATCTGGCAAGGTTTCCAGGCCGGAGACCCTTCAGTGCCTGCGAAATCCCCACGGTAACTAATACATGAACTACAGCTAGAATATCATTCTTTCAGCCAAGAGAGAGCGAGCATGAATAGACAATAACGCCCCGCTTTGCTCGGGGATACAGGCACAGGAACCCGCAGCCCTGAAAATAATGTTTAAATGAAAAACAGTAAGGAGTTACTGATAAGGAATCTATTGTACTTTGGCGAGGAGGTGAAACACAAACCACATGAACCATATGGTCATGGCAATTGTTGTTATCCAGACACAAGGCTGGATTCAAGTCTGCAGCCTGGTATGCTGTCAGACCAGTCCCAGAAGAGGGAATAAACAGCACAGGCCGTCAGGTGGAACCGGCGAAAAAACAACCCTGACACTGCACTGTGTTGAAACAGTAGAAGTCCATTTAAAGGAGGCTGTGTCTGTGTAACATCTGACCACTGACTATGGCCGAAAAATACCCTTTCAGCCAACTCTGGCACATTTACAGTAATGATGTATTAAAAGTTATTTTGCTTCTCATTCTGAATGTTCTTATTATTCATTGGCCTAAATAATGTGCGAGTTGGCAGTGAATTAACACCAGATTTATCTCAAACCACTATGTCAAAGCCCTTAGATTTAATTTACTTAGATTTCCCCTTTGATATTCACATTCACAGACAAGTATTATAAACACACCGTGTGTGTGCATGTGTGCAGCCCCCAGCTATCTTAATAGCTTAATGTAGCGTGGTGTGGTGTTCTCAAACTCAGAGCCAAAGCACCGGTGATTTAATTAAGTTCAAGTGTGAGTGGTCTGTAATGCCGCTCCTCAGATTCACTTTGCATACATCATGAGCCACAAGTGCACTTAGAGCGAGGCCGCGCCCTCACAGCCACATCCTCCATAAGCAATTACCGCATGACTAGACTTAAATGGACAAATATCCACAAGACTGAAATGAAATCTATTCTGATGATGAACTAGCCTGAGCTGTAACACTGACAAAAGATAGCCTGGCTAACATCAGCACTTCAAAGGCATCACCACCAAAAGACCACAGACCAAGACACACACACACAGACACAAGCCCACCGGCTATTATCAAGCCTCCAGACCCTGGGCTGCCTCTGCCCAGTGCTGCTGAGTAGTTCCTGAGGTTCAGCTCTAGGTTAGTCCTCTGAGATCTGATTACCTTCATCCCCACTGGTTACTGGGCCCAGCTGTGAAGCATATTAATGAGATTTCACCATCATTAGAGGGAAGCTAACTACATTAGCAGGCTGGCTGCTTGGCTGGCTGGCTGGTTTGTGGTAAAGAGAGCTGGAGAAAATGAAGGCAGAGGGGATGAAGGCGGAGAGGGAGGGCTTAGACAGTGTCTTCCACTTTGTTGAATCCTCCTCAATCACAGGCCATTGGGTCCCCCCGGCTTCTATTAGGTTATTTGGACACACTGACATGCACGTACACACACACGCGCACGCACATGCACGCATATGCTCGCCATGTGTAAGATGCAAGGAAGAACATATAGAGGTCCATTTGTCTTTCCATGCAGTGAGTGTGCAGGAGAAGAGAGTCACCAGACGGACCACCATGGCACAGGCTGCTGCATTAAGGCTCGCTTTGAAGTCTGCTTAAAATAATGAAGTGGGATGGCCAATGGAACAGCCCCAGGGATAGAGACCGCCTCGCAAAACCCTGGGAGTTGTACGCCAATGTATCATGCATGTCCATAAAAATGACCGCCAGCAACTTAAGAGCTTTTTATGTGCAGTAAAACAGACCAACAAGTGAGCGGAGAAGGGCATCACTCATGCACAGAGCTCGACTTTTGCTAAATATTCAGGCTTTATTTCTGGTTTCCATGTCAGTAATGTGGGTAAGCAACGGGGAAAAACGACATGCGCACACACACACATACGCACACACACACACACACACAGGAACGCTTTGTCAGCACTCTTCAATTACTGAAGGGGGAAATGGGACTATTTCCTTGCTTACAGGGAAATCCTGCCATTCTCTAACAAAGCGTCATAACAGCTCGCCGCTGAAAATGGATGGGGCTCCGTTCGCTGCTTTCATACTGATTACTGACAGAAAAGGCGCGCATGCCATCCGAATATGAGCCAGGGCGCGATCACACACTGGCAGGCACGTACAGACTGACAGCTATAAGGAGAGCAACAGTGGGGTGTGTTTGTGTTCAAACACAGAGTGTGAACAGTTATTGGATGGGAGAGGGGGAGGAATCCGGCGGCAGGGCAGACGGGCTTAAGTGAAAACACACACACACACACACACACACACATACATACACATACACGTATACACACACACACACGGGAAGGAGAGCCAGTGGAGGTTAACACAGGGCAGGAGACCAGACAGCATACCTTACACCTCCCATATTCACTGTAACTAAATCCAGCCCTTGCACCCCCACCTCCCGCCACTTTCCACCTTCATCTCCCCCTTATTCCTACCTGTCCCAGTTACTGAGCCTCACAGTCTTCTCCTCCTCATGCTCTCTACAACTTAAATCCCATGCAAGGTGGCATGTCACAGGAAGTCCTTTTTCACTTCTTGTCTCCCTCTGTCCATCTTTGCCAAAGCTGATTCCTATCACTTTAAGGGGCCGTGGGTTTCAGACCATTCAGACCGTTACACATCTGTATACACCAAGCTGAAACTACACAACCACTGACAATGTAAACTATCATCTTACTATACTCAAGAAATCAATTTCCTTGATGGACGGCTGGCGATGTTTATCCCCTTCCCATGACACTATTGTCAGCGATCGCCACAAACAGTTCATCTCTTATACACTTTTTAAAGCATCAAACTGCTCACCATGTCAGCCACGGCCGTTACAACGAGTGTCAGTGTCAATATCTGATTCATGTTCCACCTGAAGAACAAATCACAATGTATCACTGGTAGGATTTTAGATTCATTTATTTATTTATTTACTACTGAAGTTTGTTGTCACTGCTTCCAGTCCTATAATTCATAATATGGAACAGTACAAAAATATGTGTGTGTGTGTGTGTGTGTGTGTGTTTCAGTGAGGTTGAGTTAGGAGGATTACTGAGGATCCCCCTGCCTGGATGTGTGCTCCGCCTAAGCTGCTGCATGTCGATGTTGCAGTCCATGTCTACCTTCTCAATGTAGAGAGAGGGAAGGGGGGTGGGGGGTGGGGGGCTGAATGCTGGGAGATAAAGAGTACTATCACTAATGAGTTTCCAAGAAAAATAAAGGGAACATACTTGCAGTGTTGCACAATGACCCCATTTCAGAAAAAAAATAAATCAGTGTCTGATATGAGATATGATTTCTGACAGAATCATAATATATCGTTTAATAGACACATCTGACACCATGACACTCCTTGTGTGAAGGAGGGATGGGCATGGATCAAACTGAGCAATTAATTTGATTCTAATATAATTTTCTGTGGAAAATGACACATCTCTTCTACTTAAAAGAGCGTGTTCTGGTCTACATTTCAGAGAAATGACATATGCTGTTTTGCAACCGATGCAGAGATTCAACTTTTGCAGAGAGAGCAGAAATGAATGTGACAGCTTGAGTTCTTTAAGGACTGCGCAGTGTGTTTGAAGGCTACACTGACTCAGAAACAAAATTTTGATGGATAGCGCTCCAAATTGCAGCCAAATAACTCCCCTGTGTGGAGTGTTACGGTAAGAAAAACACACACATACGCGAGTGATAGATGAGGGTCCGAGCAGAGGCGGAAGGGCAAGGCGGTGCAGAGTAAGGAGTCTGTCTTGCCTGTTATGACGATCCCTGCTCTAAACCAGGAAGTGGTGGTGTTTGTCTTGGGCCAGAGGTGGGGAAAACACAAGGTTGTGTTTAGCAGGAGTAATTTATGGGATCTTTACATCTGGGTGAGGTTGAGGGGACTTAGGTGTAGTTGTTTGTATGAGTGTATGTGAATGTATGACACTTGAATGCATGCTTCTTTGCATGCGGCTTGACTGCTTTTGGAAACGCAACCAACAGAATTACAAATGCTTCTGCAAATGTGTGCATCTGCCTGTGTGTAGGTTATATTTGGATCCATGCTGTGTGATATGTACTGTATGTATGTGCATGATAGCCTGTGCGTGTGAACATCAGCATGTTCTTGTCTGGGCCAGGCCTGGTTTTTATCAGCCCGGCAGCCCCCACCACGTTCCCAAGCCCTTCTCTAGGGGCCCAAGATAACTTCCCTCTCTATGCTGCCAGGCCTCTGAAATAACAACACACCAGGTTTTCCTATCACTGCAGCCCCGGCAAATGGAGACGGAACTGAGAACATGTGTGGACAAACTAGAGTGTGTGTGTGGGGGGGTGGGGGGTGGGAGGAGGGGCAGCAAATAATCAAGCAGATGGCAAAGGTGAGGTCTACAGGGGGAGAGATTTTGAGCGGCAACTCCGTGCTAACCATAGTAGCTGCTCTGCGCTGCCCAACGCTAGCCTTTGGTACACTTAACTGTGAGTCTCCTTAACCACTAATAAATTTCTTAAATCTGACGAGCACTCTGGTGTTTACAGATTTAATTGAGGAGAAGAAAAAGAAAAAGAAAAAGCATCTGAAGACAGCTTTACTGCGGGAAAGAACCACAAGTTCCCTGGCAACAACGCTCCCCCTGCAACCCCGGGTAACACGGTGTAACTCTACCCAGCAGCTGTCCATGCCTGCTGACTGACAGTGGAACTATGTGAGTTGGCACTTGCTCCGGGGTGATTGGAGATATTTGGCATGAGCTGATGGTGTGGGACATGGTGGTGGGCACAAGGGGGCAAAAAGGAGGCAGCCCGTGTTGGCCAGAGGATGCCAGGATGTGAGCGGGCACAGCGGTGTGTTTCGGCAGCCTATAACACATGTCATATTAAGGGGGTGGGCACGGACACAGCAAAACGTGATATGCACTTGTAAGAGTGTGTGTGAGAATGTGAAAATGCGTGTGCAGGACTTCACTAAGGACTGTGAACTTACAGTTGTACATGGCAGGTCTATTAAGATGATGTGACAGGCTGTGGTGTCAAACGAACATGTGCCTTTCTTGTCCAGAGATAAATGTTTCAAATGCCTGTGTGTGTGTGTGTGTGTGTGTGTGTGTGTGTGTGTGTGTGTGTGTGTGTGTGTGTGCGTGTGCGTGTGTGTGTGTGTGTGTGCGCGTGCGTGCAGTGGGAGCAGCAGTGATAAGCTTCATCAACTGCAGCAGATCTACAGATGGGGAGTTTAACTCAATGGGAGATGCAAGTCCATGATTAGCAAAGCTTTTCCCACACAATCTAATCCATACAATGAATATTGGCAGTGTTTGCCCACAGTGCATTCGCCATTAAACATGAATATTGGTGTAAAACCTGATCGCATGCAAACAACAGCTGTATACTGTGAGCTGAGTGACATGACTGACCCACATTAAGAGACAGGGGGAGGGCAAGAGAGCGGAGCAGGAAGAGACGAGCTGCGAGAGGAACAGGGGCTGATAAAGAGAGAGGGGAGGAGAGAGCATCTGAGGAGAAAAAGGAGCTGAGCTGAGCTGAGCTGAGCGACAGGACTGGGGGAGGACTGTGACACGCGAGACAAACAATTCAAAAAGCAGGGCCCCCAAATAAAAGCCGAGCATGCTGGCGTGTTCGCTCCTAGACACCAGCGTTCAGAGGGAGAAGGGGAGCGAGCGTAACCACAGTGCAACCTCCCTTTGTCAACTCTTTCACAGTGAATTAATACACACTTCCTGGAGTGACTTACAGCTGTGAAACCTTATGACACATAATTCAAGATCAAGGTCGGCAGATCAAGTTATTGGATCATAAGACGAACATACACAGGAGCGAAACCACAGCCTTTCACAAACTGGTCTTTAATGTTACCACTCTGACTGTGAAAATGGCTTCATGAAACATTAAGCCTCTCTTTTACAAAGTGCCTGCATTGGTTAATTATAGAATTGTGCGTGAGTGGATGACTGTGTGCGTGCTTTTCCCTCCTGCGATAACAAACTGCACTCATGCATGCTCGGAGCCAGGAGGGTGCCAAAGCAATACTAAACCTGGGCCTACCCAATCTAGAAACTCACTGTGGTCTAACAAAAGCCTTGAAGGTTTACATTTTAGTCATCTGGCAGATGCTCTTTCCAAGAGCCACTTAGATTGAGTGCAACAGGCAAATAAGGTTCAATTCCCTCTATTCCCATAAAATCCAAGGTCAACGACATTACAAGCAACCAGTAACAAGGAGACCAAGGGTCAGAGGCCTGAAAATATCCCTGTGACCTTCAAGTAGTCGTGACAAAAGAAGTGCTGGACAAGATACAATAATGGTCTAAGAAAAGAGGATGTATTTTCAGGGCGTTGTGGTTCGGCGCAGATGATCTACATTAGTGGAGAAATCATGAACACATTGTTGCCCTCTGCATTTTCAAAAAAATCACAGGTGGAGAAATACTGGAAAATGCATTAAATTACACCATGATTCTCGTCCGCCGGCGCTGAGATGACATCCATACACATTAACCAGACCCTCTTCATCTTTAATGGGCTGAGAGCCACACACAGTGCCTCGCTGTTTGGGAGCCAAAAGGCCCTCATGAATGCTTATGCTCGAGTGTTTGCTCGAGTGTTTGCCCTTTACTCACTCTAACAGAGAGGTTATCTGCCCATTGATACTCGCTAATCCAATGTGACTGGCAGCATTCAAGACCCTCCGCATATTCAACAGTGGAGGAAGCAGGTCATAAATATGGAGGGAGCAAAGGGCTATTTGCATTAGAGGGCTGAAATGGACTTGGAGAAGCCAGGAGGAGGTGGGAAGAGAAAAGGGGGAACAAGGGATCAAGAGAAAAGGGGGAGAAAGAGAAGAGGCTCATGAGGATCTGGGGAAGAGAAGAGAGGATCACCAGGGACAGGCTTTGTCATGTTAAACTGCCTCTCTCGACCCATGTTCTCTCCCCTCCTCTCTCCCTCTCTGTGGGTAACACAATAGTCAATCACAGGGGAATAGATTACGAGGGTTTGATCTCCTCAACTTCAGAGCAGGAGCATGACACTGGAAGTGGGGGAGAGGTCGCGGGTGCAGCGTGTGCGTGACTCCACTATGTGTTCAACGATGCTAAATAATGTGCCTTCTCACCAGACCGTTTCTCTTAAAATCCAGAGCCCCATTTAGGTTTGTCACTTCACGTACTCGTCAACATGAGTTAGAGCTAATAGTTAAACTCGCTTGTAATTTACCTCTTGCCTTCAAGCCTCAGCAGGCCGACGTGCATTCCTCTACTGTACATGAAACCCATAATGACAACAGTTCCCTTCATAAATTAGTTTCGCTTTAAGTGCTAATGTCAGGTTTTGAGGTGAAAGCATATTATTGTGGATGTAAGTGGAGGTATTTGCAAGGGTGTGGACAAGAAGACAGAGCGAAGCGGGCGCTTATCCTGTCACTAGTCTGTTTAAGAGCTCAGTCATGGCAGGACTCGGGGGGGTTACTAGGTCAGCACAGAGGTTAAAATGGCCTAAAGACCCCTAGGAGACAGATGACATATTTAGAATAGACAGACGCAGAGGAAAACAAGCGAGCTGCACATTGATGAGACAGAGTCCAACAAAACGACCACTGTGACTGGCCATCGCTCATCACACATATGGACATTTATTCTTCTGATTCATCGCCCGAAACTGCCACCGACCCTCTCGACCCGGATAATGTAAAGTGGCTGAATTCCACCAAAGATGATAGCGGTAGCTTTAAACACCCTGGCCTCAACACGGCGAGGCCAGCCACTGCTCTCCTTGCTCATGCCCCCTAATGATGACTGATGACACACATTTGATTCAGCTGTCTGATGTGTAGCGTCAGGGGGCTCCTTAGTGGAAGATTTGGGCAGAGCGAGGGGAGAACGGGTGGGCGGGGAGAGGCGCACTCATTTGTCTTTAGTGTCAGCGCTAATGCAAAAAAATAAAAAAATATTTTAAAAAAAAATAGAATAAAAAGTGAGGTGCTTGTCGATAGCACCGGGAGGTTAAGTTACCTCCGTGCTTAGGAGAAATGGCTGATGAGAGCAGGCAAAGTCATCAAGGGAACGCAGTGGGATGTTACTAGAATTTAATGAAGGACATGTTTAGCTTCCTCGGGTATGATTTGTGCTTTTCCCTTCTCTCTGTCTTTGAGTGAGTGTGTGAGTGTGTGTGTGTGTGTGTGTGTGTGCCTCCGCAGACACTAATTTCCTGCATGGATCCCTGACCTTTCAATGTAGCCTGAGGGGAGCCATTTGATCATCTCTCTCTCTCTCTCTCTCTCTCTCTCTCTCTTTCTTTCTTTCTCTCTCTCTCTCTCTCTCTCTCTCTCTCTCTCACACACACACACACACACACACAAACACACACGCGCACACACACACACACACTATTTCCTGTGATATGGCTGCCCACCAGTCAGTGGACTGACTTTAGTGGGACAATGTTGATCTTCCCCCACAGTGTTAATCTAAAAAAAAAAAATTTCTTTCATAGAAAACATTTCTTATATTAAGGATACAAACATTTTTAGTTGACTATATTATCAGTCAGCTTGCTCACAGAAACAGCAGCCTGTCCAGATATATATTGGCAGACCTAAAAACATCACTGGCTTATTGATTTTGCCATGGTTGCCATTTATCACTTCATTTATACGGGCTGCAAATGATGTTTATCTTTCTCCATTTATGTGACATCAAGATTATTAGTACAGTTTTGTGCAAAGCAGCAATACAACGCTGCAAATATGACCCTGATATATAGGTAAGTACAGATACGTGAAGTCTTCAACGTTGTTTTTTTTTGTTAAAGAGATAACTACCAGAGCAGATCAGTGTATAAAGGAACACTTGGATGAAACACTGTGTTCTATGTGCAAGAGTTAAGCATGCCTCCACCCTCTGCAAAAACTAGTGTAAAAAAAGACAATATGTTTGTTTTCATGCATGTAAAAGACCATGCTTGCTGCCTATGCACACACTAGGAAGCATGCCTGCTAAAAACAGTGAGTGGAGGTAACCTGAGCTGAGCCCTCAGGTGAGCTTGGTGTTAATGCTCCCACTTCTCCCTCCTGTCCCCCTTCCCCTCTGGGGTCCAGTTAACCCCGGCTGCCCTCTGCCGACTGCTCCGTCTCTCTGCCTCGTGACTGGGGGCCTCATTATGACCCTCGGGGTGACTGGGCGCCGTTTATTGCAACCCAGTTCCACTGCAAGTAGGAACGCACGCCTCTCACAGTTAACTCTGTCCATTAAGCTAAGTGGGGCCCATCAATAATTCAACAGTTTCCAATGTATAATTCAAGGGATAAGGGGACTGTCATGAATTGCGACACACACAGGTGAGGAAAGAGAACAGTACTTTCATTACAAAGTTCACTGAAATATTACACATCTGGAAGGCAATGTGATGAGTGTGTTGCAAAGAAAGCTGGGATGGAACAACAATACTAATGTCACTGTGTAATGAATAAATAAACAGCCAGGTGCAGAAAAAAGTGGGTGAACAAGAAACTGTAGCAGCGATGGGGAGTTAAAGGAGTGTGCTGCCATGGTGACTATAAGAAAACAAACTTATAAATAGAGAGACTATCATGGAGGAGGTGTCACGCAAGTCGTGTTAGTAAGAGAATCAAGTGTTACAAGTGTGTGATAGAAGTGTGTGATAAAAAAAATAATGTGATGCAGACCGGAAGGACGGTCAGAGAAAGATGGAGTGTTTATTTTTTGCTGTAATATATCTTGATTTAGAAATCACACTAATTTGAACTGAACAGAAGCGAGAAAATTAGGGCACAGAATCAAAAGTGAGAGAAAGCAGCTTCACAGCGCTATACCCCCCCCTCCTCCCTTTGCTGTGTAGGCGTAGGTCCTGGGGGAGCCACCGATGTTAATACAGTTATTAAGCCTCTCCACTGAAGACTGCTCCACCTCCCCAACCCTCAGCATCAAGGAGCTCTCTCTGCCTGCCAGGCAGCGGGCAGGCTCGCTTGCTTCCACAATGAGATCAAACAGTCCCAAGTAGGCCAGCTCAGGGAAAGCCGGTGATGAAGCTTCCCGCTGAGCAGTGAGGGCAGGTGGGGTTGGGTATGTCAAGCCCAAGGAGTGTCCCAGCAGGCTTTAGGGAACGGTGGGGGTAGGGGGGGGCGGCGATAGGCTTCAACCTTTCTGCGGTTCCTCCTTCCCTTACTGCCTCTTTAAAGTCAGCTGACCAAGATTCCCATGCATCTTTTCCTGGTGTTGGGGATTACAGCCATGAAAGGCTTTAGCAGACATATGTGCAGGAGCAGATTTCTTCTCTTGGCAGAGTCATGCTGGATGGAACTATGGAGGTTGATTAGAGGTAAGCAGTGTGGGGAAGACCGGGCTGGGTGGCCAGGTTAGGGGAGTACCACTGCAGGCTAGACTTTCACATGCAGCTAGGGAAACCCTCTCTCAGTGCACGAGGGAACCTAACTGGTCACCACTGCGACGGGAGGAACATGTGTGTAGGTGCATGTGTCTAATCGCTGCATTACATCCAATACATAATTCACACCGGCAAAGCAAGACTAGTGTTGCCACTCATGCCTGTAGCTAGAAGGAGCAAATTTAGGCAGCCATGCAGACGGCACGCAAGGTACCAGTTACAGTAAAAAGCACTGGTTTGCTTTGGGTAAAGCTGCCATCCATCTGCCCTGCACTGCTCAACGTCTCTATAGCCCAAATGTCTCAATTTCAAGCAAACTAAAATCTGATGAGCCTGGACAGTGGAAACGGGTTTTGCCAAGGCAACTGGGCAACACACATTAAGGTTATTAAAAAAAAGAAAAAAAGCAGCTGAAAACTGAGATCACACATGGAGCTTTTGTCTCATCATGACACTTGATACAAAAGAAGGAAAGGAAAGGAGCGAAGAAAGGATAAAGAGATGGGAAAGATAAAGGAAAATGCTGTAATGTGCTAAATAGGACGGGGATATAGGTCATTCTGTACCACACTCAATTTGCCAACGCTGGCCTGTTGGCAGCCACTGGATGCAGGCCAAGTCTCCATCAGTCATACTAGAACACTAATAATATCAGTCACTCAGCCAAGCAAGCCTTTCCCTCTCTCCCTCTCTGTCTCTGTCTGCTGTCTCCCCTCACATATTTCCTCGTTCTTTTCCTCCCCATTCGCTCTCCACTGCTTTTTGTTCAAAGGAGAAAAGGGCAAAAATCCAGAGGCCAAAAATGACATTAAACCCCCTAAAAGGCTCCACAGAGATTATTGTTCGAAAATGCCAGCTCTCCTGGAGCCCCCCTCCCTTACTCTCCTGGTGCCTGAGATCTCTCTCGCTCGCTCTCTCTCCCCCCTTTCCCTCCCTCTCGTTTTCTTTCAGCTGAGAGGTGCTGACAGCCCAGACACAATAATCCAGCTCTATTGTGGAACCGCCACAGTGGCAGCAGTGCTGTGCAAAGGTTTCCCACGTATGGCGCGAGGGCAAGGCAGGGTGTCACGTTGTGGCGGTGGCACAGAACAGCACCGCTACAAGCAAAGGGGCAGTCAGCTACTACAGGGCACCACGCTGGGCCACTTGACAACTCTGGTTCAATGTGTTGCCACCTCTTCCATTAGTCAGCTCTCCGGTTGGAGCAGAGACAGAGAGGAGAGAGGAGAAGGCCTCGCTGTCAAAGGGCTCCTGCGCTTCTGATTTTATCTGTACGAAGCGCAGTGGACGCCTCAGCTTTGATCACCTCGCTGCCACCAAACAACGAGCGTGCGTGCAAACGGTAACACATCGAGACAATAACGTGACGACTGTTAAAACTGCTCCATCATATCCTTTTGCAGAGCTAGTGAACAAATGCCTCTCTTCATACTTCCTTTCTGACCCTCTCTTCATCTTCTCAGCCGACTATAAAAAGCTTTCCTCAGGTTACTGTTAAAAATCCCGTGGAATAACAGAATGTGCCCTCTCCACTCTGAGTGCTGCAAGGCTGCATATTTCTCTATCAGCCCTTCTCCAATCTGCAGGAACATTCAGGCAAGCCGGCCCCTTTGAAAAAAAATGACTAGGAATGAGGAACAGACGAGAGCTGAGGGCTTTATCTCTGCGTCTTTCCCAGTGCATTGTCTCTGGATGTGGAAGGTTCAGAAACAAACATGAGTAGGCCACCAACTTAACCCTTCCAGGGCTGTTGTCCTAGCCAAGAGGGTTGTGACACATTTATTTTTCAATGAACAATGAGTGCTCCTCCTCATGGCCACTTAATTATTGTGATATCTACTGAGCGACTATCTCTCTCTCAGCCAAGGTACTTCACTAACAATGGCCCAGATAAGACACTACAGGTCGCAGCAGAGGTTACACAATACGTCGCTCTGAAATGAAGGGGCTGCTTGATATCAGAATACCTCCCTTTTAGCACACAGTGGCTCTATTCATAACAAACAGGATCCAGTTGTTTCAGTCTCCTCTCATTCACCTCTCTTCACTTACACATGTTCGGAGCTGCTCAGCTACAGGGCATCTCTCAGTTCACACAATGCTAATATCACAAACAGGGTTACAGGGAACAAGTGGCCTGTAACCCGAGCCTGTCTGCCTCCTTCGGTCTAACATGTCGTCCTATCCATCACTATCCAGCACTACGCTCTTCCTTCCCACCTCCGCCACTCTGTTGGCAGTCTATTTCATCCCGGTCCCAGGTGGGCCTTTAAGAGTCAAATGTCAGAGGCCGGGCTCCAGCCAGACACTTAATGAGTATGAAATGATTCAGAGGGGCTGTGGGAAAGAGAAGAGAGTGGCGTCCAGACGGACCGAGCGCCGAGTCACCTAGTGGGACCAGACTGAGCCAGGCTGAGTGGGGCTGCGCCACGATCAAAGAGGAGAAGATACACAATATGGATATCTAAAGTTACTTTAAAAAGGAGCCTCCATAAATCAAGACTAACAGAAAGATCTGGTCTTCCTCCAAAACCTGCCCCGTTTACACCCTGGGGGCCCGTTAAAGACACCAACACCGTGTACTATGAAAGTCGGGCAAATAAGGACTCCAGTTATTAACCACAATGAGATCATCTGAAACAGTGAGACATCTCTTCTATCTTAGGAGCCGAACACAGTTGTAGCCGAGGGGACTTTGTTTTTGCGTGCCCAAACAAATAAGGTAAATTTGAGTGATTCAGGGCTCCCTCTCCTTCAGCGCACAAAACACAAACACGAGCTGGGGCAGAGAGCGGTCTTTCTCACTCCTTAGTTAACAACGCTGACTGAGACGGCAGCAACACGGTGCTATTTTCTGCCCAGACAGCAGGAGAACTGCCAGGCTCTTGTATTTTTAGCATACTAACCTCTACCCTATTTTCTCGGTTGTCCCACTCTCTAAATAGGAAGGCAATCCGTTGTGGCGCATGTGTATGTGTATGTGTGTGTGTGTGAGAACTACTTGAGGTGTACACAGTTGTCATGCATGTGATGTTAACACAGTTCCCCAGAGGGAGACTGGGGATGAGTGTGTTGGTGAAGGCTGCAGCTCTATGCTTTGGCCTGGAGCTAGTGGCCTGAGAGAGAGAGAGAGAGAGAGAGAGAGAGAGAGAGAGAGAGAGAGAGAGAGAGAGAGAGAGAGAGAGAGAGAGAGAGAGAGAGAGAGAGAGAGTGTGGCTGACTGCACAGGAGAGACAGAGGCAGGCAGTGGTCCTCTGCAACTGATGAAACAAGGCAACATTCCATGTAATCACTCTATATATAGCGGATGCTGGCGAAAGGGGTGGGGGGGTGGAGGGCAGGAAATCTTGTAAAATATGAGGAAAAATTAGGGCAGGCGAGCATTAAAGATTAATCGTGACACTGACTGCCCGGCTCAGGCTTGCCATGTGGAGAATGCCACCATGGAGATGGGAAACAGAGAGGGAGATAGAGATAAAGTGGGGGAGAGAAAGGAGACACTTTGGGAATGAAAATGGCTCGCAGATGAATTCTGGGGTGATGAATGTCCCTGGTTCAATACCCAGATGAATTTATGTGTGTTCCATTATGAGAGGGTGGGGATGAAACATGGAGATAGGGCGGAGAGATGGGAAGGGGGGGGGGTGAGCCCTCTCTCAATGTGCTGGTGAGCTAGCCATGCAGAGCCCATTGCGAACAAGCCATCTGTAGAGATAAGTAAAGAAGTGATTACAACAGGCCCAGCTCAATTTCTGACAGTTGATGCTTGACTGCCCCCGTAGAGCTGAATTGATTTAAATGAAGAAGCTATGAATATTTTAAAGGGTAGAACCCTCCTTTAACCTGAACTGTTTCGATATCCCTCCCATCCCTGTGTGTGTGTGTGTGTGTGTGTGTGTGTGTGTGTGTGTGTGTGTGTGTGTGCGTGCGTGTGTTTGTGTCACACACTCACGGCGTAACAGTACAGACACAGGGGAGAATGTAATTATTGATAGTGAGATTACAGCCCTATTGTGACAATGTCTGCAATCAGCTGCCTTCTTTAAGCCCTGATGAATCAATGACACTGCCTGGATCTTTTCTGTCTGCCCTGCTTTGTTCATCAAAGTGGGCTTTGCAGTGTACACCAACCCTTGTTTGGGGATTTAGCGTCAAACCAAACTGGTGTACAGTACTCTCTGACTGATGCCTCTGGCTAATTCTCTCTACAAACAAGCTGGGGCCCATCCGAGGGTCTGAGCGTGTGTTCATGTGTGCACAAAAAAAAAAACTGGCCAGACAAAAATATGCTGAATTTCTGACATTCTCAATATGGAATGACACGGCAATATGTCACCTCTAGGAGAAAATAAAAGTTGCCAGTCAGCTATAGCACTGTTTGTTTGTGTCCAAAAGGTAGTTGCTCTGCAGGTGTTCAAGGTGACAGACCACACCCACTCATTACTCTTTTTAAAAAAGAAAAAAAAAAAAGAAGACTGAAACAACGATCGCTATCAAACAAAAACATGCCTCTTTGTTGCTCCTGGTAACCTTGTGGCATGGCGAACATCCACTTCTGAGGGCATCTCTATTTAGTAAACGATGAATCACATTAAAAAAAGGGCAGCAACCGATCTGACGGTTGGTGGCAAGGTGCCGCATTGGGAGCGAGTGATGGCAGGTTGTGAAATGCTGCCCCGCAGCCTTTCCCAGGAGAGCGGCGGCAGCAGTGCTGAACTCCCTTCACCCCTCTGCCATTACAAACATACCTTGATGACAAAATGTGTTATTGATGTTCACCTGAAGGTGAAGGCATACGTGTTTCTGTGGACACACTGATCTCTCTCTCTCTCTCGCTCACACACACACACACACTCTTGCTGTGGCGTTCCAGGCATTCAAGCTACTAAATCACTGTCGCCAATGGCTGAAAGGGGTTAGGAAGACGTGGTACAATACCAAGCCTGCTTGACGCTTTCCTCCCGGGGAAGAACACAGGACCTTGCCTCAATGCTGTCCATCCATCCTGCCACTTCCATCAAGCTGGGATCAACAAAACCCCAGGAGGAAAGGCCCATTCTCTCATCAGTCTGTCCATAGAAGCACTGAGGTGCATGGACGTTTTAAGAGCATGCAGAAAATATCATAAAGCTCGGGGACTTGGCACTGACATAAAGGACAGACACTGCAAACTGTATTTAGACCTGGGATTTGCATTACCACTTTATGTCAACAAAGTCACAAGCTGTAATTTTACTAAAGTTGTAAACAGCTTTGAAAGAAATCCTGAGTGGATTGATCAAGATAATAAATGCGGTACTTTATGTTCTGCCTCAGTGGATGACCCTTCTCTCCAGCTGTTTACAACAGCAGCTTCCCTTCAATGTCAGAAACTGACAGTACTCCAGCCAAATCTGTTCCAGGACAGGACGGGCCGCTCTCTGTTTATTCTCTGCTGTTCATGTTTTTCCCAATTCTCAGCACACACTTGCCAAATAAAATCTGCATATATAAATAAAGAGGGGAATGAAGTGATATTCTCAGTTCTCTCGCAAGGCCAACACCAATCTGCCGGCCTGCACAGAGTCCAAACGCATCACCCACAGTTCTCCGTGCTGCTGCCTAACAACACAAGAAATTAGGGACACTCTTGCTGTGCTGTCTGATGCCGCAGTCTCTCAAAACGCCAAGAGAGAAGCCACATGGGTTTGCTCTTCACCAGCAAAGCACAAACCTTTCTTGTTTTTTTTTTTCCCCCGCTTCAAAAATATTCACTCATTTCCCAAAGTTGCTCCTGCTCTTACAGTCCGGTGCGGCAAAAAACAATAAAATGCCATCTGTTTTTTTTTTTTCTCGACTCCTGCTACGCAAAAGGACTTCTGCACTTAAATACCATGAGTCAGATTAGGCTGCCAGTCACTTGTCCCTCAGACACACAGTGTTCGTGTCCAATAGCCCACTTGGCAGGCCCTGCTTTCTGAAGACAAACTAGCTAAAGCTCGCCCTCCTCTCTGCCTCGTCTACTCTCTATGGAAATCCCTGGTGACCGCTTTCTTTCGGACTGAGGACAGCCTGGGAAAAAAAACAAAAGAGCAAGGAGCCTCTGGGCTGGTGAGCATTTGAGCCCACCATGCAATCCCTCTTTCCTTCATACCCCCATTTTTTTAGTGTGTGACAGTCATGTGAACAAGGCCATGCACATTCTTTCATGCATGAGCCCGTAATTGCTGTAAGGATCCTGACAGGCGCTTGGTGAAAATTTTAAGTGCATTTAATCTGCAAGGCCAGGGCCTTTTCACCATAAAGATTCAACGCTGTTGCTCTGAATATAACCAGATTAGAAGTGGCTTGCTGACACTGCCTGTGACTGGGCGAACCTGCACTGAAAACAGTTAAACAACTCAAATCGCAGCATCTTCAAGGAACTAATAACATCAGGGATGAAGCGTCCATATGATCTGGATGTGTGCCCAGCCACTTAATGTGTCCAGGAGGTTGTTTTAGGCCAGATTCACTTCAGCAAAGATGTCATTGAGTGCACTCTTAGAGCCAGAGAGCTCGTCTGTAAAGCCTGTAATGAATAGTTAGATCCAATGTGGAGAGGTTGAAAAAACAGGAGGACCAAAAAGGAAAAGCACAGAGGGGGTAAAAAAAAAAATGTTTAGCTCCACCAGCAGTCTGTTTCTAAACCCACGTGCAGAGGATAACATACCATGAGACTACTGTCTGTGAAGTTAGTACTCTAAAAAGGAAAAGCCAGAAACAGATAAAGCCAGCAGATGTTTTTGGGATTGCCTCGTGCTTTTTGAGCCTGGCTGGTTTGGATTCTTGCTTAAGAACACGAGGTGAAAAAAAGAAATCTTGCTCTGTTTTGTTTGTTGTGTTTTCTACCCCTATGATCCAATAAGCCTCCGAGCCACATGATGACACTAACGGATGTTGTGCCTCTCTACTCTACAACCCCACCACCACCACCACCCCCCACCACTCCCTGGTTATGCACTAAATTTTTTATTACACAGAAGCAGTAAGGCAAAGAGCAGATATGCCACCACCTCAACTCCTCCGTTGAGCAAAACAATGTGGAGTCGAGTAAGGGATCAGAGGTCTTTTCCTGGGCCCACCCCCCCCCCCCCCACCCCCCACCAGTCTCCCTCAGACAAGCTCACATGGTTTGAATCAATGTTGCCACTAGAGCTGTTTAGTGGGCCGGTTCGAGAAATACTATCAAGCTCGCTGGATATCTGCTTCGAAAGAATGTATCGGACTTGTTCTTTTAGTCAGGAGGAATTTCTAATCTCATCCGACTTGGAAAAACAAGCAGTGAAGAGAGAGAGAGAGAGAGGGAGAGAGGGAGAGAGACAGAGAGAAAGACTACAGTGCAAACAAAACCAATTTGAGTGCTTTTGTTGTTGCCGCCAAACATCAGAAATTCCTGTTTAAATTTCCCTTTGTCGTGTGTTTCTATAGTCTTGAGACGAGGAGGAAATTGGCCCTTAAGAGCCTGTGGAGATTCCTGCCTTTTACGCTCCTTCAGCTGTGAAAGACAACAGAGCTATCTCTTCTATAAAGGCCTGTTCGAGCTTTGTGCAGTGCAGCTCCTTTGAGGTAAAGAATGGGAAGGGCCTCTGTGATACTTTGTTGTTGCAATAAAACTCTCTCTTATTGCAGCAGATACAGTGTCGCTGAACTGAAATCTCCCATGGCTGCCAAAGGTGGAAAACTATACACCAAAAAAATAAAATAAAATATATATATATATATATATATATAACTAAATCAAGTGCAAACTAAATCACTTAACTAAGTCTCGCTGAGATTTCAAAACCACTACCAGACACTGGCATGCTATTTTTAGACATGACAGAAAGCCTGTCATCCTCACTCCTTGGTACATGAGCCAACAAATACATTTTCTGGGTGTATTTATTAGAGTTTAAATATTTATTTTTCATATTTTAATGTGTGTGAAACAACTGAAAATGTTCAGCTATTAAAATAAATATACGATTTAAACATCAAGCTGTAGAATTAATTATTAGAGCACACCCTGTTCTCATCATTCCCCAGCTTTACTAAATTTAAATCACTGGTTATAAATACATTTAATTAGCTCAAACCCTGATTAAACAACATTAATAACGTTATATAGCTAGGACTGTCCAGTTCAGGCCGTGCTGCTCAGGAAACTGTGGCCTGTGGGTGCAGCTATCCAGATTACCAGAGGAACCGAGGGATAACACTGGCAGGAAAGTTTGATCTGATTAACGTTGGCAAGGCTTGCAAAACCTTGTTTGTATTTAGTGCATATTTCAGGAACGCAAAGGCTTTGGATAACGTGGCCTGGATCAGAGCGCCGCAGTCTCACTGAGGTTTCTCCGGGAGAAACAAAATGCCCAAACCTGGACGCACAGCGAGGCAGAAGAGATGGAACGGAAAGTGGGTCAAGTATATATTATGCAGTTATTGAGCTCAGTGATGGCGATAGCATGCAACGCTGTTTGGCACATATTATGGGGTTTAAATAATAGAAATAAAACAGGCTGGTGACAGAAATAAAGGCCTTATAATGCCGATTTTAGTCGCACCTATCGCGTGATTAAAAATAAATAGGCTAAATAACAAAATGGAAAACACACTATTCATTCAGGCTATGAATACACACACACACAGGCTCGGACCATGGGGGTTTTAACTTTAACACCGTTCAGTGAAATGAAGTTGTGGAGGCAGGAAAAGGCACCTACAGTGATTGGAGCCGTTCCAGTGCTGGTTCCTGATGGACGTGCTGTAGGGATGGGGCGCTCCGGGCACCAGTCCTTTCTCCGGGATCAAGCATCCTCTGCTCTGGTTGTAGTAATCCATCATTAAAAACGGGTTCGGGCTGGGATTCAGTCCCACAACGTCCACACTCTCATACATCATACGAAGCAGGACGATAGCAGGGGATTATTGTCAAAAAAACGAACTACTTGTCGTGAACGCAGGAACACACGAGCCTTGTGGTTTTCAGCTCGCCACCAGCAGAGGTAGAAACTGAGGGGGCCAAACGGGGGGAAACTGCATTAAAATCGAGGGGAAAGTGATAAATCCAAACACAGCGGGGACATTTGAACGTTTGGCATCTTCTGATAGCGCTGTATGGATCGTAGACCAAATCGAGGAGTCAGTCAGTGTGTGAAGGAGCCTAATCGGCTGCGCTCAATTTGAAAACATAATTCAAGAGAGCAGTCTGCATGGTGTCCAACGCAGGAACACGGCACACAAAAAAATAAATCGAAAACGACCCGGATAACTTCAGCAGAATATATCGGTCCTGTCGGCCTTGCTCAAACAGAGAGCAACATTTGAGGCTGTATCCACGGCACAAAGAGAACACAAGCCGGATAAAATCCCAGAAAAGAGAACACTAATCTCCAAAGTCCGTGTCGACAACACAGGGGGGGAAAAAAATTATCGATGGGCAGAAGGTGCAAATATCAGAGAGGAAATCCCGTCTAGTTGCAGTTCGTCCTTCGGGTTACGGTCGGTTGTCCTGTTTGTGCCCGCCGTGGGTGGACTCCTGTCAGCACCGTAAATGAACCGGTCTCCCTCCGTGCGCTGCTACAACAACCGGCGGCTTCCCTCGGTCGGAGCCCGCTCTCTAACATCCAGGTTCGCACGAAACATGCAGCACCGCCTTGTTTGTATTTGGAGAGAGAGAAGGCTAAATCATTCCCACACCAAACCGTGCGGCTATCATGTTCTGCAGAAATGTGACAAGGCACAGCAGCTGAGGACTTTGGCTCCACCTCCACTAGGCTCTTTTTTCTTTTTTTTTTTCCTTTCTGCCTTCCCTCGATCTCCTTTCATGCGTTGCTCCTCCTACGTTTAACCCCTTCAGGGACGTCACTATGGATCTCCCTCTCTCGAAACACGGGCCGTGCATGGGACTGTGGAGGGGGGAGCCCACCGCCCTCCCTCAAATTTAGGTGCGGGGGCTTTAAATAGAAACGAATTAGAGGACACGATTAAGTTATATAAGCTCAGTAATGAGTCTTTCATATCTTTACATGGAGTTCATGGACATAATGAGTGCTGCGCCAGACTCTATCTCTCACTCTTTTTCCTGGAAGTTCCCGTCTATGTTCTCACTCTTTATTTGGGCTCCTCCTTCCAACTAATTTGACCCTCTCCCCCATGCTCTCATCAGTCCCTACCCCTCGATTTTTTCTCCCCCAGCCTCTGTCTCCCTAATTTGCCTAATGCTATGCGGCTGAACTTTTCCTGAACCCAGGGAAGTAGGCAGCCTCACCTCCTGGTGACCCACTGGCTGACTCGGATTCGCCTCTCTGGCTCGCTCTCATCCCACATTATTCAAGGTTTCCCACCTTGTACACTCAGTGTAACACCATTACACTTCCTCGAGTGCTGCCCAGAGAGGCGCCTCAGTTCACCCGGCATACAAAAAAGTAACAAAAGCAAAGTCACCCAGTCATGGTAACTGACACTTAACTTTTCTCACAGTGTAGCTGCAGCTGGAATAAAGTCCAGGAAGTTGTTCTGCTTCAGAGTTGCATCACCTCCCTAATCAAAGGTTACTCCACCTTTACTCTGCAGCATTCCTTGCAGCATTGTTGCAACTTGTTAAGGGAACATGCAGCTGTGTGACACGGGAGCCCCGGGTCCGTGCCAAAGCTATCGCAGCACAGCTTTAAAGGTTTGACTATTTTTCTCTTTGAGCCGATGCGAACGTCAATGTCACAGTCCCCAAAACACGTCCAAACTTTTCACAAACACAACATCGGTCTCATGTCGTAGTCATGTCGGGGAGCTTTTTTTTCGAAAGCAGTGGCCTATGATTGTGATGTGATCTGGAGTGGTTCTTTAAATAGAAGACCACATAGGACAATATCGAGCATGTTTAATAATGACTGGGACGTCCCAGACAAGGTCAGGAGGAGGAGAGGCCAGTCTCTGAGCTGCAGATTCTGACAACTTGCCTATGACAGCAGAATTACCTGTCCCATCCAATTGTCTGGTGGACATGCAATCTTAAGCAGTTTCCTATTGTTGTGGTTTGTCAGTGTGGTATCTGGCCTTTTCAAATACATCTGCATCAATGTGGACATGGCCAAAAACCTGTGTGACTTGTGCTGTAATCTATACCACTGCCTGAACAATACCTCTCCTCCCCCACCGTCCCTATACCTGAGCCACAGGCCACAGCTGGGTCTGACTAACACAGTTTTTGAGAGGGATTATCTGCATGGAGCCTGGCAGGAGGGGGGGGGGGTTCGGCCTGCTCCGCCCCCACTGACTGTGACACTTATTTAATGCAGACCCCCGCGTGTTTACCCTGCCTGATAAGAGCCCAGTGTGCAGGCCTGGGCCGCAGCGACCCCTTGCCCGCGCTGATAGCACAGCCACACATTCCTTGACAGGATTAGCCCTGTGAGTAATGGCTGTCAGAAAATGCTAATTTTCCAGGCTCTGTTTTCTTCTCCAAGGGGACGGCATTCATCCTCGGGTAATACCCTGCGATTGCATAAAACAAGCAAGGAGATAACGGATTGTTGATCATTGCTTATTACAGGGGAGGGGGGGGATACGAGATTAGGCCTGAAAACGTCCTTTTGCCACAGCTTTCTCACATTTATTTCTTAAACAAAGAAGTCACTTTGTCTTGCTTAATAAAACTGAATATATCAAGGCACCTAAGATTAAATAAATGTGGTATTTTTTATTTTCACAGGAGGGAAGAGAAAGAGGAACAGAGGGCTCCTTGGGGCTGACAGTTTGGGAATTGGGTGTACTACATTACACCAATAGAAAAATGAGCACTGGTTTAGTGCCAGGTGGAGGCCAGTCTGTACGTGCACACACATAATGTGAATATGAAGTGCTAAGACACACACTTGACAACTGGTGCCATGAATATGGGGGAAGTGAAAGTGATCAGTGGTCTCTATTGTGTCTTCATGACTGTGTAAAGACTAAGTAGACTGAGAGTCACGAGAGGTTCAGCCCACGTTAACACAGCAGTCCAGGTGGCTGTTCCTGTTCCAGTATCAATAAGCACCGCAGTCCTGAGGACATGGAAAAGTACTCTGGCGCAAAGCAAAGCTAGAAAGAATGAGATTGTGTGCTTGATCCCTTAACTTGTCACCGAGAGGGAAGGCTCAGTTCCGTGGCATGAGCTTCAAAGTGTTGCTGCATGAGGTCCAGGCAAACCGACGGAGGGGTCTGATTAAAGCACCATTCAGACACAGAGGCCTCGCAGGAATAGATGGTTATGCAAGTGCAAATAATAGAGGGATACCACAAGCGGTAAACCTTGGTCAGTCCTTGATTTGGAGGAAAGCTAGAACTTAAGAGTCCAGCTGAGAGATGGGGGAGGGAGAGCGGGAGAGCCGGGGAGAGAGGGGAGAAGGATTTTAGGAGGGAATTCAAAGAGTTTTATGGGCAAGGGCAGCGAGGAGATTGCTGGCTGGACCTTGAGGGTGTCAAACTATTTTTACTGCCCCACTCTCCTTCTTTCTTAGCCCAATCAGGGGTGTTAGGAAGCAGTAAAAGGTGCTTCCCCTGCCATTCCTCCCCCCCAAGGAGATGAGCCGACAGGTTAGAACAAACAATAGGTCGTTATGTCATTGGGATTATTGTACGTGATAAAAAGAGGAGGAAGAGTGCCTTCTCTGTAAACGCACAAGCTGGAGTCAACAGTGTCGAAGCAGATCTTGGTTTAGCTAATGAGAGAGAATTCTTGTTGAATGCTAAGCAGATTCTGGAGACGATCCACCAACATCTGCAATCAGCTGTCCCTTGACTCTTGTGTTCCTGCACTCTGGAGATCCCCCCCCCCCCCCCTTCATGGCTATGAACATTTCCTGCACAGTGTGTTGATTATTGGAGTGGACGGTCAAATCAAAACAGACTGAAATCAAACTGTCCAAAAGTCGTGGAAAAGTTGACTGGGCTCTGGTTGGCCTGGAGACACTAAACAGGCTAAAGGGCAAAGGAAAAAACAGATCAGACCTGCCGTATCGCTCAGACAACACTTGGCACGGATAATAGCCATCTCCTGACAAGATAAGGCCAGACATGTTCGAGTTAGAATGGCCCGGGCCTAATTTTAGAGTTCCTGTCTGCCTTAGCGACTACTACACAAACACAGGCGCTCAAGCTACACCTCCCCCCAAGCTCTCCTGCACATGTGCCAGCAGATGGCTAATGCCCAGACGATAAAGAAGCTGGAAACCTCGGCAAAGCTTTCTATCTTTCTTAAATCTTCCCAGCGACCTAATAAAGCAGCACAGCAGGGAAAGACAGAGGAGATAAATTCAGAGGGGAAGTACTTTAAGGAGTTGAAATGTGCCCTAATTTGAGAGGCAGCAAGGGACGATAAGATAGTGATTGCATCTGTCCAGGTCTCTGTCACGCTGTGGGGCAAAACATGCTGTCTGCATGTTAGCAGCATTATCCCATGACTGTGATGATCAGCACCATAATCCGCCCCCCACCCCCACTCCTACCGGCGTCACGGTCCCAGCAGCCAACTTCCTCATGTCACTCTCTAACCACGATCACATCTTCCCCGAGTGTGTTTCTGTTGTGCGAGCCTAGGTGCGTCCACCTGAAGCTCTACCAACCTGTCTGTTGCCACTCCGTTCCCAGTTCTGCCATTATAGTTTCTATGTGTGTGTGTGTGTGTGTGTGTGTGTGTGTGTGAGTGTGTGTGTGTATGTGCGTGTTTGTTTGCACAGCTGGGTTTGTGCAGCCTGTACAGGCAGCACCAGCCAAACCCAACAGCTGTGCTCCCCGACAGCGAGCCAATGTGTAATGAGGGCCCGACCCTTCGATGTGAGAACAAGCTGCAGTTATCGATGAACACTGCACCACTTCCAGCTTCTTCCTGTCAATCTACTGGATACACACACACACACACACACACACACACACACACACACACACACACACACACACACACACACACACACACACACACACACACACACACACACACACACACAGCCTGACCCCAAAGTTAAACTGTTCTATAGATCTCTACATCGGTGCTGTGCTATCCTCAGTTTGTGTGTGTGTGTGTCTTTTCTAAAAATAAAAAAAAGACCCTCTTAGTGGCTGCAGGGATCTTTGTGAAAGCTACCCCCCCTGTCATTATCCCTTTAATGTCCCTCCGACGGCAGATTCCAGCATTTATGGTACAGGCCTATATCTGCCCATAAAGCCTTTTATTGTTTAGCCCAGCTCTATGGTGGCCGTAACCTGGTTTTCCCATTTTTTATGGGGACCTTCACTATATCACAGGGGGGAGGACAAAGCTGCCTACCATCGGTGTTTACCAAAGTATGGCCCACTCATAAATCCATCATGGCCGGCGGCATTCTGGAAATACCTCAGCAGAGGGGGGGGGGGGGGGGGGGGACGTGGCTTATTGTATAGCTTGTAATCGTCCACACTCTACGGCCTTGAGTTAGAGAGGCCATCTCCGCAATGATCATTAGGTCTATGTTCCTTTGCATTGAGTCCATCACTCAGCAAATCAAGGGAAAATTGCTATGGATGTTACCCTGGAGGAAGGACATCCGTGTATCAGTCATCCCGGGCTGAGAATGGCCCCCATTAGCTGTCAGGAACAGGGCGATGTTTAGTACATACAGATGGACATGCCACTAATTCTATTAAGAAAGACAAGAGGGACAGAGAATGAACATAGAGTATAGTATGGTAGGGGCTGAGGAAGGAGATGATCACCTCCTGC
Source organism: Seriola aureovittata (assembly GCF_021018895.1). Taxonomy (NCBI): domain Eukaryota; kingdom Metazoa; phylum Chordata; class Actinopteri; order Carangiformes; family Carangidae; genus Seriola; species Seriola aureovittata. Next base: position 6,706,255 of record NC_079384.1, read on the forward strand.
AGGAGAGTACAGAGAGAGAGAGAGAGAGAGAGAGAGAGAGAGAGAGAGAGAGAGAGAGAGAGGGAAAAGCACGGAGCAGAGGAGGGGAGAGCAGGAGAAGGATGGTGGAGGCTGGCAGAACAAGGAGCTCGGTCCACAAATCTGCTCTGCCAAAACTCACATAGAAATTGGCATCACTGATGCAATTACTACACTCTGTTTATCTATGTATGATACCATTCATTTCTCCATTTCCTGCATCCATGTTCTTGACCGCAGCCTTGCCCGCGTGGCCTTAAGTCAGAGTTCACAAAAACTACAGATGGAGTAACAAAAAAAAAAAAATGAGGGAGAGGGGAAAATCGAAAAAAAAAGCCATCTTCTCATCAAAACAGACTTTCAAGCTTTGATTTTTGCCCGTGTTGCCTGATTCGAGCCGTTTCATCTCCCTCTGACAGAGATCTTAGGCACTACTGTCTCTGTGTCGAGGCACTGTTTAAAAAAGCGGCTCTGTATCTCTTGCATGAGCCCCCACCACCCCCACCACTTTCCCCTCCCGCCCTCCCTCTCGCTGCTTTCTTCGTCCAGTTTTTTTTTAAGTGCTGCAGAGGGCCGATTTCCCGTTTTCCATTCAGAAGTGTGATGCTCAGGGTGGCCTGGAAGGGATATGAGAGGAGGTGTGTGTGTGTGTGTGTGTGTGTGGGGGGGGGGGGGGGGGGGGGTGGTTGGTGGTTCGCTTTAAGTGGATTGCCCTCAGTCTTGTTGTGCCCAGCCCAAAGCATTATAACGCCTCCGCCAGTGACCTCCACTTGAGTGGTGCCCCTAACACCGGCGCCGGGCAGGGCACGCTGATTGTTGTGCTTAGTACAAAGACCGAATGTGTGCCACGGAGCAAGCAGAGGTTGGATAACTGCGGGCTGAATGTGCAGTCAACACTCATTGAAATGGCTGTGTGTGCGTGTATGTGTGTGTGTGTGTGTGTGTGTGTGTATGTGTGTGTGTGTGTGTGATACAGCTCTAATCTTGCCATTGCTCTTTCATAAAACTGACTGCTCTCTCCTGGGCACATGTGCTTGTTACATCCCACTTTTTATCTTTCAAAATGCGCGTCTGTCTGTGTTTGTGCACGTTCCCGCCGAGCGATGTGAAATGTTCCAAAGTGCCGAGCAGGTTCAGATGTTAATGAAACATGTGAAATCCCCTGCTTAGCCTGCAAGTTGGGAGCTGGGGACAACAAAAGCCCTCGGGAGAGCAACAGACTGCCGCGGCTCAGAGCATGACAAATGCTCCTGCCATCGTCATCACTGTGGCCCCTGTTGCCCTGCCTTTTATACGGTGGTGTTGGGGGGGGGGGGGGGGGGATCTGCCTCATTCTAACCTGGGGAGAGGAGCAGGAGGAGGGTTAATGGAATGGATGACTCCGCCGCATTAAAAGAGAAGGGAGCAGAGCGAGGAGGGTGACGGAGGAGGCGTCATCAGCATTTCAAAAGAATGGGGCGCAGGGAATGTAGATGGAGCAGCTACTCCCTTCTCTGCGCAATCTCACACCCTCTCTGTAACTGTCCACCACACACCCCCACCCCAGCCCTAGTATGTGTGTGTGTGTATATTTATGTGTATGAAAGAGAGGAGTTAATTGGATGAGAGACAGCCCTTTTTACCCACAAGTCCCAGAGGTGCGTATGGGTCAGCTTCATCTGAACGCCGAGGACAACCCTGACAGTGAAAAATGCCCTATCAGAGCACAGATTTTCCCTGCGCTGTGGTTGTTTCTACAGTCAAACGGTTTACTCAGCTTAGCCACAGGCAGCAGGAAAGAGCTTCGTCCTTTGTCGGGCTCGGCCAACAAACGCAGAGAAGTGCTGTGAAAACTGATATCAATGTCAAACTTTTTGCCCTCAGGCCCTGGCTTGTCCTGCCCTTGATATTTAGGCAGTAATGCAAAAACAAACACAGTGGAAAATAGGGAAGTACTGAAAACATGACCGACACCACATGGTTTATCATTATGCCAAAATATACATCTGTGTCTTTGTTGCTTAACAATGCTTACGCATGTCCTTGCAAATGCAATGACATGACTAATACTGACTGAAACATTTCACAAAAACAGTGACGAGGTTAGGACATAGGTACCTTTAAACTCTTTCATTTTTATAAGGAAAAAGTTTTTGTTTGACCTAGATTTGTCAGTGAACTCAAATAAAAAAATACTTTAAATTATCCACCTTTGCACTTCAGCGCTCCATCCGTGACAAAACTTCCAAGAGTTAAAAAAAAAAACACATAAAAGCTTTGGACTGATATAAATAAAACTCGGCAGTCGCTATGGCTACCCAAACCATCTGTGTTGTGAACCCGCCGAGAGAGGAGCGTCTCAATAGGAAGTAAATAGGATAATACAAAAAGTGAAAGGCTCAGAAGGGCAGATCATTAGCTGGCTGCATCTTACTATTCGCTGATAAGACAAAGAAGCCTGATAATATTTAACCAGTGTAGATCTATCATCAATCTGGACTCGCCACCCCCTCACATCATCAGTCCTCACCCCCAGCTCTGGCCTATTGTCATTCAAACCCTGGCTCCCTTTCACTCCTTATTCAATATTTTTGAGCCATTGTTCGACCTAACATGCCCCCCCCAAACTACATTACTTTTCCCAGTCAGTAATGAAAGGAAAGGGGCAAGAGCCAGAAAAAAAAAAAAAAAACATAATATGTTATAATGTCAGGAGTAACAAAAACGTCAGCCGGCCATGGCAGAAGTCTGGGTTTTGCATGAATTCTCAAGCTCAAACTCACAGTGTCACACTTTCTTCCCCTCATACTTGTACACACACTCTTTCTTTCTCCTGCAGTTTCCACACACACACACACACACACACACACACACACACACACACACACACACACACACACACACACACACACACACACACACACACACACACACACACACACACACACACACACACACAGTGACCCCGTGGGCTTTCTGGGGCTCTTTGAATGAAAAAGAGAAGTCATTTATCCGACTCATCTTTGCTGCACCTCGCAGCACCTTTTAAAAACACTCTTTATTCCTTGCTAATGCTACAGCTGCACCTTCCTGACAGCATGATGGAGAGATCCACCATGCCTGCCTTTCTTTCCCTCCCGTTTTTATTCTTTCTCTCTCTCTCTCTCTCTCTCTGGAGCCTCTCCTGTCTTTCCTTCCTTGTTGCCAACAATCCTTGCTGAAAAGTGAAGGCTAAGCTTCAGTGATGATGTAAGAAAGTGCAGTTCTGTGTGCATATGTGCATCTGTTTGTGTGTGGGCTTGTATGTGTTTTTGTGTGTGTGTGTTTTTGTGTGTGTGTGTGTGTGTGTGTGTGTCTTGGGGTGTTTTTTGGCATGGATCCCTGTGTATCAGCGTTTGCATGTTTAATCGGAAAAAAAGGTGCTACAGTAAAATGTGTAAAAAGGTGCAGGGGGAGTTCACAGATGCGCTTGCTCATGTGTGGAGGTGAGAACAGGAGTGCCAGGGGCTGCTGGGAAGCCTGGCATGTCAGAGCTTATCAGGAGTTAACAAAATCATCCTCCAGAACCCGTCATTATTCAGTTCGCCATCCTCTCCGGTCTTTCACCATTTCACTCTGATAATGTGAACAGCCAGTACTGCACATTTCCCTCAACCTGCAGAGACGCTGTCACGCTGTAGCATCAACACCCATCGATGTCCACATTTAGATTTTCCATTTCCATTTCGTGCATGTGACCCCCCCCCCCCCCCCCCCCCACATTTTACTGCCACTAAACGACAAAATGCCTTAATAATAATCTAAAAAGTCGCTTTACAAGGTTTTGCAAATGTGTCTTCAAACATTGTTGTGTTTGCATTGGATAAACAAGGGATGATGCATATTTCAGTTAGCACACAGCTAAGCGTCAGGCTGTCTAGACTGTGTTTGACCAGAAGTGTGCGTGCTCTCAGGTCTGTGTGTATATCTGAGGTAGTCTCCATGCAACCAAGCAGACACCCACAGTAAAACCTCTAACCTCGTTGGCCAACAGCCCATCGCTTTCTGTCTCCTCTCTCTCTCTCTCTGGACGTATCATTCATCACTCTCCTCCTCCCACTTTCCCTCCGCACAATAATAGTGGTTCGCAACATTAGCCCCACAAATACAGCTGTTATTACAGATAAGGGTCACACTCAAAACTCTTCTTATTACATAGAGTAAGACAGTTACACAAATGGAAGATAACACAATTATACACAGAGTAAACCTATATAGGAGGAGACGACTTCAGCATTAGCAAAAAATAAAATAAAATTAATGTTTCAAGGTCATAAGAAGGGCAACAGATAGTCTTGTAACAGTTTAACGCTGCGATCTTTGCCTGACATGTTCATGTGTGTCTATAAGTAATGGATGTGTGGTCCCATAACTGACTACTGCTGCAGCAGCCATCTGGTTATCTGAAGGGCAGATGTGATTCTCAGGGGATGCCAGAGGTTGCTGTTCCAACATTACAGCCATTAAAAGTATTTTAATAGTTGGATGAGTAGAAGAAGTTACAGGAGTTTAATAGATCTGACAAAAGAATCTGCTGCTGGAGGCAGTCCCCCCCACCCCGCCCCGCCCCACCCCACCCCCATCCCCAACTACATGCCTGTATTACTGCTCGGCTTATCAGTAAAAGGGCGTGGACACATCTGATCAGTATTGGTCAAAGCATTTTGAAATAGATTTTGCAACAAGTCCTTGTAACTGCAGCGACTTTGACACAACAGTAGTGACCGACCAGGGGCAATTTACAGTAAGTGATGTTAGAAAACACATGAGCATGAACAGTGATGACTAAAGGTTTCTACACTTCCCTCATTTTACTGTAACTTCTCTATGTTGCAAAATGGCAAACATG